>NW_019392751.1:690000-1106583 GCF_000648675.2 Cimex lectularius | reverse complement strand
TTTAATATGAGTTATACACGAAGTCAATTTGATGTAGTCACAGGCCAAAGTGGCTAACTCGCCACTCTCGACTCAATCTAGGCTTCAATTTTGAAAAATCGAAAAAAAAGATATTTAAGAATTTTTTTTTGATTTTGATATTTCCTTACTTTTTTAAACGTTTTGTGGATATTTTGACCAAATGTTAATAAAATTGATAGACGAAATCAATTTGATGTAGTCACAGGCCAAATTCCCTAATTCGCCACTCTCGACTCAACCCATGGTTCAATTTCGAAAAATCGAAAAAAAAGATATTTAAGAATTTTTTTAGATTTTGATATTTCCTTAGTTTTTTAAATGTTTTGTGGATATTTTGACCAAATTTTAATAAGATTGACATACGATTTCAAGTTGATGTATTCACAGGCCAAAGTCGCTAACTCTCCACTCACGACCCAACCGAGGCTTCAATTTCGAAAAATCGAAAACAAAGACATTTTTTAGATTTTGATATTTCCTTAGATTTTTAAAGGTTTTTTGGATATTTTGACCAAATTTTAACTAGATTCATACACGAAATCTATTTTTTGGGATTTTTTCGATTTATTTGAAAACTCCGTGTCCCACGAGCCTAATTCCTTTTCCAATCGACTCAGCAGGTCGATTTACATCGAGAAGGTTAATAAAAATTTTTCGAATTTTTTGGGATTTTCTCGAAAACTACGGGTCCTACGAGCCTATTCCTTTTCCTATTGACTCAGCAAGTCGGTTTGCATTGAATGATTCAATAAAAATGTTTTTATTTGTATTTATTTTTTTTGCGTTTTTCTCGGAAACTGCGTGTCATTCGATCCTAATTCCTTTTCCAGTCGACTCAGCAGGTCGATTTAAATCGCAAAATTCAATAAAAAAATTTCCGTATTTTTCGGGTTTTACTCTGAACCTACTTGTCCTACGAGCCTAATTCCTTGTCCAATCGATTCAGCAGGTCGATTTACATCGAAAATTTCAATTAATTTTTTCCAATTTTTTGGGATTTTTTTCGATTTATTTGAAAACTCCGTGTCCTACGAGCCTAATTCCTTTTCCAATCGACTCAGCAGGTCGATTTACATCGAAAAAGTTGATAAAAAATTTTTCGAATTTTTTGGGTTTTTCTCGAAAACTCCGTATCATGAGCCTTAATTCCTTTTCCAGTCGACTCAGCAGGTCGATTTAAATCGAAAAATTCAATTAAAAATTTTCTGAATTTTTCGTGTTTTTCTCGGAACCTACGTGTCCTACGAGCCTAATTCCTTTTCCTATCGACTCAGCAGGTCGATTTCCATCGAAAGAATCAATAAAAATGTTTTTATTTTTTGCGTTTTTCTCGAAAACTGCGTGTCATACGAGCCTAATTCCTTTTCCAATCGACTCAGCAGGTCGATTTAAATCGAAAAATTCAATAAAAAATTTTCCGAATTTTTCGGGATTTTCTCTAAACCTACTTGTCCTATGAGCCTAATTCCTTTTCCTATCGACTCAGCAGGTCGATTTGCATCGAAAAAGTCAATAAATTTTTTTTTTCGATTTTTTGGAAAACTCCGTGTCATATGAGAGTACTATAAGGGATACCACCAGCACCCCCCACCACTTTCCTTCCCATGGTGTCCCACGGTGTTTTTCCGCCCAAATTTAAAATCGTGCGATCTGATTGGTTCTGTTATACCGCTAGCACCCTCCACCACTTTCCTTCTCAAGGTGTCCCACGTTGTTTTTCCGCCTAAATTTAAAAACATGGGATCTGATTTGTTCTGTTTTGCCGCCGGCATTTAAATCACCGGGTCTTGTGGTGTCCCCAAGGAAGCCCCCCGCCTTCTTCCGCTTGCCGCGATAATTCGAACCGGGTAATCTCAAGGTGTCTCGTACCGCTCGTCTGCTTTTTAAAAGTAAACAAATTCGGGGCACTTACGATTTGTTGTTGTTTCTTTACCCATTCCTTCGGCGAAACGCTTCGGTAGAAATACCTTCGGTGGATGGTTTTCGCTGTATAGCCTACTTGGGCCATGATGACCTTCATGAGTTACTACGCAATCGCCAAATTTCGTCTTAACAATTTCAAATTTTGTGATGATGTTACTATGCCTATCTGTAAATCGATAAATTTCCCCGTTTCAGATTTGTTGATCTGATTGAGGAGAGCTGTCAAAGACATCTAAATGAAAAGTTTAACATTGATCATATATCTATAGGGGGAGATTACTTAATTAACCAACTGAAGCATAACGGATTACCTTATAAGTTTATATGATTGTAAGTCCTTCCTTTCTTTTCGACGGATGTTTGTTGACTACTAGTGCGCAATGACAAAGAGGACCGTAGTTGAATAAAACAAGGAGGGGGGGGAGTATTTAGTATGATACTGTAAGCATGGGTGTGAGAAATAAAAAGGCCGTATGAATAAATGAAATTAAACAAATTTTATTAATAAAAATATACATAATAATCAAGAAGGCAAGTTTAATGAACAAAAAGTATTTAAAAAAATTCACTCTTCTGTAATTGTAGAGCCATTAACATAAAACTATTCAGACATGCAATTTGTAATCTACACTGCTAATATTTTTGGATAATCAATTGATTAGTCCGAAAACTTTATACCGTGCACACTGTACTGGTTTTCTTCTGTAGTAGAAACACTGAATACCCTCCTTTGAAGATAGACTTCTTATCCTCGGGCAGCCGTAGTTAGAGATCGAATTTTTATAGAAGCTATCGATCGTGGATCGATTTTTCATGTCTTCCAATGGACAGAATTGTCCCTGTTGTTCTAAGGTTACTTTCTGCTAACGGCTGTAACCTTAGCTTTACTATTCACGTTTCGCATGTACACGTGTTGATCCAAACCGTTTTTAATAGCCAAAATGTCTTTTCAACAGAGGTTGTTGAAGAAAAAAATTAAAAAAAGGGAGATGAAAAAACTAAAAATGCTCAAGGCAAGAAAGGAATCTGGTGAGCTGACTTTTCCTCAGTTTGTTTTAATTGTGTGTCGATTATGCCTGACCGTCTTTTCTTTTTAGCTGTTGGTGCACCCGATGAAGACGGAGAAATCGGTATGTTCAATACAAATACTTTTATTTAAATTTTATGTTGTTATTTATCGTTTTATTGTCAGGTATCAATCATGTGGACAATACACAATGTGAGGAAGCTGCAGTAAAAACTAAACCAGTTAATAATAATGCTGAAGTTCAGAAATTGGGTAAGTGAATTTTATAATGTATTCATTCTTCTAATTATTTTCTCTATTGCATTTGTGAATTTGTTTTGGAATTGAGAGAGAAAAAATACGTTATTCTGGGATTAGAGTCCCCTAAAGCTTAGTCCATACTAGGGGAAAGTTGCGCGACTTTGTCGGGAACATCCACAATTCAATGTTGCGCGTCTGTTTGGTGGGCTGCCCTGCAACAATAAGTTGTGTCTACTCTACAGAGGCAGTTCCCTAGAAAATGTCTCAGGAGCCTGTCAGGTTTTTCTCTTTCATTGTTATTATTAATTCCATTAGAGTTCGTGGTCCAATTTACAAAATAACTTCTTTCAATTAATTAATTTTTATGTAAGGTATTGGTTGAGATAAAAAAGTAAGTGTCACAAGTGGGATTCGAACCCATGACCTTCGGCTAAATACGCCGCTGCTCTACCACTTGAGCTATCATGACTTCAATCCACTTGGACACCAAATTCCCATCTCAATCCACCTTTCGAATTTTCTTTAGTTATTTTCATTGAATGCCTTATTTGATTGTTAGGAAAGAAAAATAAAAAGAGAAAACAAAAACTAAAGGAAGAGCAACCACAAATGGAGAATGAAGAACAGGAAAAGGAAGAAAAAGAAAATGCAGATGATTGCATAGATGAGGATGAAATGGTTAACGAAGATATTGGAGAGAAATGTAAAAGTTTTATTCAAGTTATAAATAGTGAAAAACTATATTACTAGAAAATATTATTAATGTGTGGAAATAAATTGCAGTGCCTGGTAGTAGTTTAGGTTTGGAAATACAAAGTGGTGCTTTATTCTCTTCTCTTGCTGATAAAGTTTCCGAAGCGACACTCAAAGCTATTGCCGACATGGGATTTTCCAAAATGACAGAAATTCAGGCCAAGTCTATTCCACCACTTTTGGAGGGTAGAGATCTGGTCGGTGCTGCTAAAACTGGCTCGGGTAAAACATTGGCTTTTCTTATTCCGGCGGTCGAGCTCATTGTCAAATTAAGATTTATGCCTAGGAATGGTAAGTCATTGTTTTGTTTTAATTATTTTTGTGTAATTGCTTTAATTTGTCAGGCACTGGTTGTATTATTTTGTCACCGACGAGGGAATTGTCTATGCAAACTTTTGGAGTGCTTCAAGAGGTAATGAAGTACCAACACCATACATATGGCCTTATCATGGGAGGAGCATGTAGGGAAGTGGAAACAAAAAAGTTGACAAATGGTGAATTTAAATATACACATACTTATATGCATATATACATTCTTAAATTTTTGTTATAAGGAATAAACATATTGGTAGCAACACCTGGACGTTTGCTCGATCATTTACAAAACACACCTGGCTTCTTATATAAGAACCTTCAGTGTCTTGTCATTGATGAAGCGGATCGAATTCTCGAAATTGGATTTGAAGAAGAAGTGAAACAAATTATTAACCTTTTGCCTAGTACGTTTTTCCATTTTTTAAATCATAAGCTTTACTGATTATTAATAAATTTTGTAGAACGAAGACAGACCATGTTGTTTAGTGCGACTACCACGAGGAAAACTGAAGACCTAACAAGGCTTGCTGTGAAAAAAGAGCCTGTTTACGTTGGAGTTCATGACACATTCGACAAAGCGACTGTGGAAGGCCTTGAACAAGGTAATTGTGACAAAATTGCATTTAAAATTTTCATTCAGTACAGTGATTATTTTTTCAAATTTTAGGTTATGTGATCTGCCCTTCAGAGAAGAGATTCCTTCTCCTTTTTACTTTCCTTAAGAAGAATCGCAAGAAGAAAGTCATGGTTTTCTTTTCATCTTGCATGTCTGTCAAATTTCATGATGAGCTTTTTAATTATATCGATCTTCCAGTGATGAGTATACATGTAAGTTCAGATTACTTAATGTTAATGAATAAATAATTATTCATACATTATGTCACATGTAGTATTTATTTGGAATATTAATTTTCACTATTTATTTTCAGGGAAAACAACAGCAAACCAAGCGTACATCAACATTCTTTCAATTCTGCAATGCAGAAACCGGTATACTTTTGTGTACAGACGTAGCAGCTCGAGGACTCGATATTCCTGCCGTTGATTGGATTGTGCAATATGATCCACCAGATGATCCTAAGGTTCACATCAAGCACAGGATCAACACTTATGCTATGCATTAACTGTAAATATTTTATAGGAATACATTCATAGAGTAGGCCGTACAGCTAGAGGTGAAGGCGGGAAAGGAAATGCTCTCCTCATGCTCCGGCCAGAGGAACTAGGATTTCTCAAGTACCTCAAGCAAGCTAAAGTCCCATTGAATGAGTTTGACTTTTCATGGAACAAAGTATCAGACATACAGGCACAGGTAAACTATAGGTAATTTGTTCGTTTTGATGTTGGCTAATGGATAATATGATTTTTAGCTTGAAAAATTGATCCAAACAAACTACTTTTTGAATCTATCCGCTAAAGAAGGTTTCAAAGCGTACGTGCGATCATACGACTCTCATCACCTAAAAACAATTTTTGATATAGAGACATTGGATTTGATGAGTGTTGCCAAATCCTTTGGATTCACAGTACCACCTGCAGTTGACCTCAGTATCCTTTTTATTAGAAATACAATTCAGCCTATAATCATTTTGATTTGAAGGTGATAGTTTTTATCAAAAAGAAAACGTCAGGATTGTTTATGCAGGTTTCATCATTATTTGATATTGTTTATTATGAAAGTTCAACATAGAAAAATCTAATAAATTAGGTAAGTTCTACAAAAACCATTTTTTAAAAATAAAAGTTCTATAGATCCAAACATAAATATTATATTAACGTTATTATAAAGTTTTGAAGACCAAATTCTTTGGTCCCCTTCTGTATTAAGGTGGCCATTCACGATCACGCCAAATAGAACCGCGCCAAGCCGTACAGCTCCATTTAGAGTGCCTGCAATTTGAGGCGGCATTCACGACCGCTCCACAGCAAGTCGCTCTGAATGTCAACCAGTGAATTACCTTCTCAAAATGCATGATCTCTTGTGCTACTCTTCTGTTTATTTATATATTAAAAGCAAAAAATGGAAGAGGAAATGGTGTAAGAAGTGGCTCCTGAACAGAAGCCGTAATACCCACATCAATTTGATGAAAGATCTTTCCCTTGAACCCGTGATTGGAGGAACTATTTAAGGATGGATGAAACGTCTTATTTATTCATTATATTTAGTGTTCTATTGAACAAATTACTTCTTTCAATTAATTAATCTTTTTTGTAAGGTTTTGGTTGAAATGAAAAAGCTAGTGTCACGAGCGGGATCTGAATCCATGGCCTTCGGATAAATACGCTGCTGCTCTATCACTTGAGCTATCGTGACTTCGATCCTCTCCGACACCAAAAAATGGCAAAAAGAGAGAAAATTGGAAAGGTGGTAGGTTGAGATGAGGAGTTGGTGTCCGAGTGGATCGAACTATCGAAATCACAATAGCTCAAGTGGTTAGCGCAGCGGTTATTTAGCCGAATGTCGTGGATTCGAATCCCCTCGTGACACTATTTTTTCATTTCAACCAAAACCTTACAAAAAAAAGATTAACATCTTATTTATATTTACTCCAGCTTGTTACCCCCATGATTAAAAAACAAAAGACAGTCATGAGAGAAATCATCACTACATGAAAGGTTGGCAACCACATTACGATTTCTCGCTACAGGGATGAACTACAAAGAACTTAAGTTCTCTACTACGATTTCTGATCATTGTTAGGGGTTATCTCTCACTGCATTTGTATCCTTTGTTTTGAAAACGTCGACCAACTGGTTGAGGATCGAATTTCTTTTATTTCTATGGTGGTAATATAATCATTGTCCACCACTTTCATAAACATGGTAAAATTCAATCACCTCAACAATAAAATCTTGATTGGATGTCATTACCAATAAAGAATAAACGTTTTTGACTTTTTGAGAATGTACGACGGAGATGTTTGCTCAGTGACAGAAAGACGGAGACTGCGCCAAAAAAACGAGTGTTTTCCCATTCACGACCAGGCCAGCGCGCCAAAATCCCCACCCTCCATGCCAGGTTTTCCCATTCACAAACACGCCATGCCGTCGTCGCGCCGTAGATATTTGGAGTGGCGCGATGGAATTTGGACCAGTCGAATATTCGGCACAGCCGGGCACGCCAGTTCAGTTTTGCCATTGACGTGGTTTTTGGAACGGCGTCGCTCCGTTTGGACTGTTAGGAGCGATCGTGAATGGCCACCTTTAAATATTATTTGTAAATTTTTAAAGTTGATATTGAGGGGGAGGCTGGTGAATGCCTCAAAATGAATTTAATGTAAAATTGTTAAGTTGGTTCTGTTAACTAAAACTTAATATCTCCTGTTCTATCTGTATATATAAAACAGTTTGTGACTAATTGTCAGACAATGCACATACTAAACCGTTGGATCTAAACAGCTGAAATTTTGACAGTGTGTTCCTATGACATGGATAGCCGCTAAGAACAGATTTTTTGAAATTCTATCCCTAAGGGGGGGATCATAAGGACAACTTTTACCACCATGTATATACAGAAGTGAACTAAACAATAGAAGAATTTGAGAATCTAGACCTTATATTAGAAAGCCATACTAGCACTCTGCACATCACATTAGAAAGGTACATTAAAACAGAGTCCTGTGTGGATGAAGTAGTGGGTAAAAGCTAGTTAACTATAAGCAAAGTAATTATTTCAATTAATTTTTATGCAAAGTGTGGTTCATTAACAACTTCTCGTGTTCTAATTTATATATTACACGATATTTAAATATGGCAAAAAAGGTTGAGATTTATTAGTGTCTTGACTCTCGAAGACAGGAGACACGATATTTCAAGTGGTAGAGCGCCAGGGCACTGATTAGGATGTGGATTATTGTCCCACTTGTGACTTAATTTTTCACACAACCATACTTTGCATAAAAAAATAAATCAATTAAAATTTAAAATAACATTGAAACAGCTTAACAGTATTGCCCAAACCACGTGATAATGTAATGCATATATTTAGACCATCATAATGTTTCAATTTTGAAGGAGATATATTAAGCCAGATGAGATAATATTTAGGAACAGGAAGTAATAAAACGTTAATTAAGTGCCATGTACTGTTTTATAAGTATGTTTTATTAATATTAATGCATCATGGTTTTGTATGATTTTCCTTAACCAATTTCTCAGAAATTAACAGCAAGAAGGGTTCTAGACCGAGAAAGAGGTGTGGAGGAGGAGGATATGGATTTTTAAATACTATAAATAAAACTGACAGGTACAAAAAACCAAAATTCACCCAACCTAGGCCGAGGAATTGAAGCATTTTAAAATAAATTAAAACTTGTACAGCGAAGGTGAATGGAACTATTATAAAAACCTACTCTTTTTTTAAAGTAAAGGACAGTGTAAAATATTGATGGTTATAATTTGAACATATAATACTAACAATATAATTAAATATGTTTTTAAATTACTGGTTTTATTTAATTCTTCTGCCGCAAGGCAAGAAATTTCAGGAGTTGGGCCTTAATGTTTTAAAATACAAGGGCAGATTCACCTATTCATACTGGATTTGTTGACACATGAGGGTGATGTTCTGTCATACTGTCAATTGTATTTTATAGACTCCTCGAAAGCTGTGGATGTGTATTCAAGACGCACAGAAAATAAAACTAGCCCTTGCAGTTTTGACAGCCCTTGATGACATTTTGGGTGAAGCATATGTACTGCAGCTGGAACAATGCAAGACGTTTTAATGGCTATGACACACATAACGGTTTTGACTGAAGTGTTTAACACAGTGGATTTTTTTGCAGCTGACAGACACTACCCTTTCCTACCATCTACCCAATTGTCTTTCTGATTTTCGCCTTTTGTCTGCCATATTGTTTCGCATCTTAAAAAACACATACAGAAGGAAAGAATTCTTCCTTCTTCCCCTTCTTCAAGGGGCATTTGTATTGATGATTAGGGATGGTTAGGGTTACTGATGATTCAAGTCCTGTGTTGCTTGAATCCATTCTTATTTTTTTATGAATTGCTGCTGCTTATGTTTCTACCTGTTTTTAACTGCCTTAAGAAACTTGTACAATGGCTCATTCTGGACTTCTATCGGAATCATTCACAATTAACCAGGGAGTATGACAAGGATTGTAATTAGTCCTCTCCTATTTGCATTGTTTATAAATAACAGAGGAATTAGAAACAGGAGTCCAAATAGTAAATGAAATTATTATAATTGTACATATGCTGATGAACGATTTAGTTATTGATGCTTAATATTCAAAATCATTGCAGAAAAATAATGTCAGGGTGCAGCATTACTATGAGAAGTGGAATCATGAAGTCTTGATAGGACCAAAGTGGTTGTTTTTCTACATGGGGTGGAGGTGGAACTAGAGAGTGCTGGACATACTATATGGACCAATAAGAGAACAAATAGGCTTAGTGAATCGCTACATACACATAATTAGATATAGTGCTAACCTCCAAACTCAGTTTAAAATCCCACTTGCAGGTTAAATCTTCAGCTATACACACTTTAAATGTAGTTTGGAGAAAGATGCTAACGCAGGCTGCAAGTGCAAGTGAAAAGGACGCTTCTGAGGTCAATTATGCATTTTATATCATAAGGACATGCAGACTAAGACTTTCTGAAAGATCAAATTATATATAGAATTAATTGGTGGAATAAATAAAACAAACCATGATCCCAATCATCAATTTTTATTTGGAAATTAATGCATTTATTTTGAATGTATCTTTTTATTTTAAAATCCTTTTTACAACAAATATTTTAAAAGTCGACATGTCAAGGATATAAATTAAGAAGTAGTATTAAGGAAATAGTAACAAAAATGAATTAGACAAAAAATCAGTAAATATTTTCTCTTTTACAAGGTTCAATTGTATAAAAAGAAAAAACATTTATAAAAGGGGAATTTTTTTGACAACTAAGTACCTAAAGCCTAATATTTTCAATATGTCTTATAAATTTACTCATCACCCGATTAGAGCGAAGACAGAGGAAAGACAGTGACCACAATGGTCTAAAATACATTTTTTCCGCTTGTTTTTCGTCTGTCCTCACTAGAAATAATTTTAAACTTAATTCTACCTTTGAATTAATGACCGCTCTTAACGGTTAAAAATATTAAATTAAATGCCTGTTCTTCACCCTTTAGTAGATAATAGTATTAAGAAAAAACCTACTATTTTGTGCACTCTTCGTTTTCCCTGTCATGTTGAAAGAACATTGTTATCAATTCACTCAATGTATTAATATTTGGACAAAAAATAAAAAAACCTACAAATATCATTGATATTTCGTGAGTGTTATAATTTTTTATTTGAACTTATTCTATTTACCTTTTTTTCAAAAATTCTCCTGAATGGTTACAATTGTAAAACAAGAGTGTGAAGAGAGGCGAATCACAAGTAAACCAGTCTCCTTTGGTAGCCCTTCCCTCCAGGGAAAAATAAATTAATCTAATTAAATTAACATAACATTAAAACGAGGGTGAAAAACAAACTGTTTCATATTGTTATTTTAATATGTACGACGTATTGATACTGTAAAGTGGGCACAACAATGAATATAAACAGTTTGTACTTTATATTTGATGAAATTTAACAATATTAAATTTCACCAGATGAGATCCCAAGTGGTTAGCTTGAACGATTGTGGCAACAGTTAATTTGATGGTTATTTGTTCAAATCAATTTAATTTTTTTAAATACATTTTTTTCAAGATTTTTTTTTTTATATCGACTTTTAATTTCAAGATAAATCATCTTTCCCACACAACAACCATTAATTATCGATTAATTTGATACCAATATACACGCTATTCTATTGTACAAAGTTTTGCCACATTATACTCCTATGGAGGAAGTTAAAACCAGCTGGATTTTCGATTGATAATGGACCTTGCAGAAAAATTAAATTCTCAAATATGTAGGCCGAAAGAAAAACAAAATTATTCAATTGGCCATAATTATGTATTGACCAAACAGAATGGTTGGAAACTTTTTTTAAATATTTGAGCACAAAGAAATAGCATTCAGAGGCCCATATAGCTTTTTTCCTACCCTTTTTAAAAATTTACATTTATTTATGAAAAATGGTGGAAATAACTGTCAGAAAATATGATTTTCACAAAAATATAAGATTTTTTTAGAATATTTCAAAGGACTACTTTACTTTTTCCTCCCTTTTTTAAACAAACGTATGAAAATCGAAACATTTTATGAAGCGTTTCATAAAAACCAAAAGTGATGTTATTCTAAAATATCCTGTACATTTTCCTAGCAAAAATTGTGGCTCTAGTTCTGCCAGGTAACAGACACTATAAAACTACATATAAGAAATAAAATATATTAGATTCAATTATAACGGTTTATTAATTTCAAACAAAAACATATTGTAACACTGTCTCTTAAAAGTGAACCTTCATAAGATATATTTTTCTTATTAGTCCATGCGATTGATACTTCAGAATAATTGGATGCTAAGTAAATGCAAAGTGGTTCTTGATTTAAATGCTTTCTGTACTTGACTATGTTAAGAGAAATATAAGAATGTTACAGTAAGTACAATATTAAAATATCTGTACATAATATTACCAGAAATGATGTAATGTATGCATATAAAAGATAAATCATCAACGAAAAAAGTTTATACTCTCTTTTTCTTACAGTCAATTTTTTTGTGTTAAAGTAGTAGTACATAAATTATTAAAGTAAAAATTTGATATAAGTTGATAAAAGCTTTACAATGAAATTTTTAAAGTTGAGGTATTTCTTAAAATTGTGCATATCGTCACATGTTTAAAATAATATTTCTGATTAGATTATGTGAGGCGTATGGCATTTAAGACAGCAGCTTGTTGATTATTGATATTGAAAATTTATGTGCACAGTTAAACTTTTGGACCAATTTTTTTCCATTTGCATCTTTTGATGAACTATACCTTTTATATTATTAGTCTATAAAAAGAGTTAGTAATACAAATCCTTAATAGTTAATTTGTACAAACGAAAATTCCTTGTCATCTATAACAGCCGTTTAAACCTGACATAGGATTGAAAGTGAGGTTTTGAAGATATTATATTAAAAATTTTAAACTGAAAAAAATTGGCGTAATTAAAGGGAGAAAGAAAAATAACAATTTAAATGACCTCATACATTGTGATTGGCAAACGTTAAATTATGCACAACAAAAGTATCTAAAAGGAAGTTATGCTTTTCTAGTAAAAAAATTTAAATTAAAGGAAATAATGGGGAATGTTTTCTATAAAACAACACTGTAAACTCCAGTGTGCAATTATACACATTAATTTACCATATTAATTATTTTATAATAATCTTATACTTAACAGAACAAAACTTTTAATTACCGTAGCTATAAAATATTTTTTGAATTTAAACCCCCCACCCCCCCCTGATGAAGTGACCCTATAGCAAAATAAAAACTACTTTACTAAGATATCACACTGAGATTATCAGTTTCTTTGTATTTTTTTTAAATATTTTTCTTTTTAAATTTAAAATGCACTGAGAGCCCGTATCTATAAATCTCCATATTATATATATGTTTAAAATATATAATATGTATAAATACCGCGACATGAATATCTTCTTTGTCCATTTTCTTATATACATGTAACAGTACTTTCCTACCAAGTCCCACACCGCCCATTGCACTTTGGCTTGTTTCGATATATATATACTTAATTTTGGTTTGTTCAAAATATATCCATATTGTTCTATTCTTCCTTCCACCTGGGGTCAATGTGACTGTACTTCACAAGTCCTTTGTTTCCAATTTTGAATTGGCCTATTACAAAATAATATTTTCCTTAGTTTTTCCGGCTGTAAGCTTTGTACTGTAGAGGCACTGGAGGGCTGTAGGTCGCTGTGAGGATTGTTGAGTTAGTTGCTGCTACCTGCGAGATGATGTTGTAGATGAAGGCGTTATAATACCATTGGACTGTGACGTTACTGTCGTCATAGGAGTCATTTCAAGCTCAACCAAAAGGGGAAAATGATCTAAAAAAAATTTAAGCATTATGAAAAGATTATGTATAATCAGATAAAAATTAAATATTGTGGTGCTTCATCAGACTTTTGTTTGTCTGATTACAACAAAAATATCAATTAAAAAATAAATACACAAAATAGTCACCTGAAGGAATATGGGGGTGAGGACAACCTATTACTTTGTTTTCCTTAAGCCAGTCTGTAGCTAAAGGACCTAAAAGACCCAAGGGTGTCATACTCTGTTTTGAATAAAATATATAATCTATTATCCCTTTGAAATGAAATCTGAAATTACAAAATTTCTATTGTAACATAAAATGCATATACAGTGAAATGCTCAATGTTGTTCAACATACGTATAGTTGGTATAGGGCATTATGTCTTCGGAATAGGCTGAAGCAAGCTTAAAGGAATGTGTGAATTCGTTGGGCTTGTCACAGCCGGAGATCTTCTGGAGGACGGACTTATAAGGAAGTTCTTTAAAGTCTTGGTGATCAGACAGAACTCTTCCAGAGGAAAGAAATTCTATCACACCTACAATTAACAACGAAACATATAAAAAGACAATAAAAGTGGGGAATAATGTTAGTGGAATAATTTAAATTACCAGAATCAGGTAATGAATTAAAATCACCACATAGGAGCAGTTGTACTGGAGAGGCTCCTCCGTTTGGTCTAAAATGCATGCTCGCTTCATCCAAAACTCCTTTAAGAGCATGCGACAACATCATTACCTTAAAAATAAAAATAAAATAAATAAAATTTTAATTATTATCAAATAATAATTACAACACATACCTGAATTAGTTTGACATCACAGAATTCCGGGTCCCAGTGGATATGAGCCGTACACACTAGAAGAGCTTGTTCAGTAATTGAAGCACAATCTCGAGGGCCTGCAAAATATACTATCTAATTGAATATTGAGGTGAAATATCCATCACAGTATTATTTAAAAGGACAAATTTTTTTTTAGAGTCTTCGTAAATAGGTATAATTAACCTAATATTAACAATCTGTTGTGTCTTGTCTGTTCACATTTATAACAGTATTTTTTTAAATTAAATTTTTTTAATGGCCATATGAACTTTGCATATTAGCCAAGTAACGTGGGATCATATGCGATGTGTATTCTGTTTGGGGAGAAGGGTTATTGAAAAAGGACAAAGGGCGACAGTAGTAATTGAAGCCATGACTGCGGGGTCAAGAGCCAAGAGTCTATGACGCTGACCACTCGGGCTATTGCGGTCCCCAGGATATAACTGTATTTAGCATATTCTCTAATAATTCCACAAAATCCATCAGTTTAAGGTTTTACACAGTAATCAGTCACTAACTTAGAAAAAACTGGTTTTTTTTTGTAATTAAAAAATATTTTTCTCTCTTTAGAGGTTTTTGAAAATCGCATCTGTCTAATGCGATCAAATCAAATTATAGTGGATTGACCATAATTTATATCTACACCAAGGCAAGGTCACGCTTCTTTAGAAATTTTAGGTACCACTTCATTTTTTGTTTTTTAATTATTTTCCTTTCTAAAGTGGGCCTTTTTTTCCTCAATTCATGCTAATTAATCGAGAGAGATTTCTATTTTCATATATTTCTTATAATGTTTAATATAGAAATGTCAAGTGTATGAATTGAACTTGTTAAGGGTGATTGTGGGGATTTTATTATATGGACACATTTATATTTTATTTTTTCTTAATGACATATAATGACTTCTCATAACATCAATTTTTTATTGATTATGGATACCAGGAACTAGACGAGTTCCCCCTCAGTACTGCAGCTTTCCAGCTTATTGTACTCCTTCCTGGTTCCGTTTTTGGGAGCTTGTAGCAACACGTGTGCTGGTGCGCGTTTGAAGGGCATTAAGATTGAATTCAGAAACCTGATCCCACCGGACCTTCCATTGGTGAGTACCATGCCAACTTTCATTGTGGCCCCCGCTCCCCTTATACAACATCTTACTTGCTGACACCATAACCACTCGGCTACCAAGGTCCCATTAATTAAAGCAATGCAAAGACCGGAAATAAATAAAATAGGCATAATAAAGAATGCCACAATCAATACATACGAAAAATGTAAGATGTAGGGAAACAGCAAGCCAAAAGTGAAATAATTGTTAAATTACTAAAAGAAAATTTAAAAACAACGATTTTGGTTAAGTCCACCTAATGTTAATGAAAGCTAAAACACCAACAGAAAAAATATTTTGATACAGTCTAAATCCAATAAATTTAACCAATTTTTTAAAAGGTGCTCATTTATAATCAAATCAAAATTTTAGATGATTATGCTAAGACCAGAAACTCAGGCACCAATTCAGAATTCACTATAATAGGGCTGCCCAGGGGACCTTTCTCTAATGAAACAGAAATTTAAAAAAATAACACTTATGATGATTCTTTGTTATCCTATAACGTTGTGGAATCAAACAAAAATAAATTAATTTGGGGCACTGGTGGCTGCAATGGTTTAAGTGTTGACATGGCGCTCAACACTGTAAGGTCCCGGGTTCGAATCAAGCGGCCTTGTATTCGAACCCGACACACTAAGAAATTTTTTTTTTTTTTTTTCTTTCCAAAAACCGATTTATAGGGGGGTTCATATAACCTCGTATTTCAAATACCCTCATAAAAAATCAAAATGAATTAACCAACCAACATACTTGGTGTTGTAATTTTGAATAGAAACTTTTCTGTTAGTTACATATTTCCAACATTATGTAAGGAATGTGTAAAGTAAAAACATTAAATGAATGTTTGAACTCAAGATTTCAGATGTAATGTTAATTTTTTAAAAATCTATACACAAACTACATTTAACCACAGCTAAATAATAACAATATTATTTTATTTTTATTTAACCAGAAATATCTTCCTGGTACCCATTTATACAGACAGTTTGTATCAATATTTTTGCCTTATTAGAAGATATTAACACTCTCACTACTTTAGAAAAAGCTGTTTGAACACTATTTACTGTAATAATATTAATCCATATTTTGTATTTAGTAGTCCTAATTGACTGTATTAATTATTTAAATTAATTATAATTTTTATCTAAGGTTTTGGTTGAGATGAAAAAGTTACTGTCATGAGAGGGATTCAAACCACGACCTCCACTTGAATCATGATAAATCATGTGATTCAAACAGCGGCATAATGAGAGGAAGGTGGGTTCCAATCCTGCTTTGACACTAGCTTTTTCATTTCAGTCAACACCTTAGATAAAAAGTATAATTACTTTAAATAATGATAATAATTTCATAAAGTAGGGAGAAGTTTTTAAAGGAGTAAAAAATAATCATGATTTATAAATATTGCAAATTTCGACTTAAAATTTGGTAAAGCGAGAACACAGGGCAGACATAATTACACTCACAGGGCAGACTTTTACACCCTTGTGTGACTTTGTGGGCAATTCCAAGCATGTTTATTGAATATCACAATGCATCATTATCTTAACCTAAGTTGATATATACAAATTTGATTTGCCAAAACAACATTTACAAGTGAAAATTCAACTTTTAACCTTGTTTAACATTTTCCTTTCAGTATTAAAATTGAACAAATGTAACAAAATATTCAATAATGTTTTTATATATTCATCAATGTGTATATATACATACACATATATATATTTTTTTTTTCCTGTTCATATATGTAATACAATTAATGTAAATATCCAGATGTAACAACTTAAACGTTAAAAACTATTTCCAACTTTTTAAAAGTTTAATTTGTTAAAAAACAACCATGAGTGTAAAGACACCGTACAGAATGGCGCAAGGATAAGCAACTAGGATTTTCTGTGAATCATCTCTTGAGATTGTCGTAAAACCCCTCGATGCAGCCCAACTCGCCCAGAAGACGGCACAGAGGGAAACGCAGTATCCCAAGAAATTAGTGAGATGCATGAATATTCCAAGTGTCGACAGGAAAACGACAGGCAGCATGGAGTAGCCGAGCACAGAAGCCACAGTCATAAAGCTGGGATTGTCTTCCCACATCATTTTCAAAAGAAGGTACATGAAAATACAAGATGACACAGATATACCGTAGACGTAACCGAAATTGACTTTGGCACCAGAAAGGAATGTCATGAGGCCGAAGCAGAGGCAGAATATCAATGGACCGCTCAAGTCGTAGTCTTCCTGTACGTCAACCTGACTGAATGGATCCAAGACGAGTTTCACTTTACGGAAGATCAGGTCCGGGAAGATTCCAAGCTCCTCCATCAAAGGAGGCTCGTCCTCGAAATTGTACGGGTTCTTGAAGTCGGACTGGGGCGGCTGGTATATTTGCGGCTTGTCATAGAAAAAAGACATCTTTGCCTGGTACTGCTGATTGTACTGCGGCTGGGAATAATCGTTTTGTTGGAAGGCGAGCTCTTCGGCGTTGACGATCATATCACTGTGCTGGAATTGGCTATATCCCGAAGACTGGCTCCCGTCCGCGAACTGCCCTTGTCCGTTCATCGAGAACGA
This sequence comes from Cimex lectularius, assembly GCF_000648675.2. Taxonomy (NCBI): domain Eukaryota; kingdom Metazoa; phylum Arthropoda; class Insecta; order Hemiptera; family Cimicidae; genus Cimex; species Cimex lectularius. The sequence goes on along the minus strand of NW_019392751.1, from coordinate 1,088,793 downwards.
GTTACCGTATTGCTGTTGCGGCTGGAACTGCTGCTGCTGCTGCGGGTATTGCTGCGGCGAAGGCCAGCTTTCTTCCTGTTCCCACATATTATTAAATTGTCCGGACATTAAACTCACTTATAATACCAAATTACCAATCACCAATACAAGAAGGTTACTCTCGACAAGTTCTAGTTCCTCTGGTTGTACACGTCACCTCTCGATGCATCGAATCAAAACTTTTGTTTTTTATATTAAATAATACGACAAATATTTATAGTTATAAACATAATATGTGTAATAAAATTAAAACAGTACAGCTTGCAATATCATTGCTTTGTTTCTAAATCGATTATTAACTTCTTGCACCATATCGATTCTTCGAATTGTGGCGGGGTAAGTATATTTTAAATCTTACAAGATGAATACAATATACATTCTTTAATTCTGTAATTTAATATATCGCACACCCACAAGAAAAGAGACACAAGTTGAAAAATTCTAAAACCCGGATTATTCAGTTTTTCTGAAATATTCGGGTGTGTGATGCTACAGGAAAAATGACACAAATGTAAGTGGACTTTTAGCTGTCATGCAGCACCATCTTCTATTACTGACTCCATTCACGAAAAGTGGCATATTTTAGTTCTGTGTCGACTGTCGAGCTTTACAGCTTTATAGGTGTGAATATTTATCAGGAAAAGTGGCACAGCACAAATCTTTTTAGTAAACTATTCTTGTGTGCCAAGGGATTGGCAATTTGGCCAATCGCAACTTGGTGCATTTATACATTCATGATTTATACTTTAGTAGTTTATTATAAATAATAAATATTTCTAAATATGATTTCCACATCACATGGACAAACTAATTCTAAATTTGTTGTCAACCAAAAAGAAGGAAACTGCCATTAGTAATAATAATGATGAACTCTGTCAGTTTTCAAATTCCGCCTCTTTGGCAACTTCTTTAGGGCAAAATGTTAAGGACATTGGTTCTTCTCGTTGTGCTTCGATTACGAGTAATGAGAAAAAAAGTTTGACCTATAATGGTGATAGTTCTGGCTCTTCAGATTTCACTAACAAATCTGGGAAACATGAAGGTCAGCTTCAAAGTTGCAAGTCACAAATGATACAGAACGTCAAAATATTATAAATACTGAATTACCACAATTATATTTTATGCAAAAGAAGAAGATTGCATGGTTAGGGCCTTAATTGGCCTTAATTGACAGCATTCCTAGATTTTTTGCTTTCTTTTCAATCTAAGGCCAAAGTAGTAATAATTTTAGAATTGTTTTAGTTTTCAATGGTATAAGTATTGATCACTTTTTCTCTCACGAACACTAGATCAAAGTATGATCTTGAAGAAAAAAGCAATTTCAGTTGTTACTGCCAAACTTTCGACCTATTTTAAGGCCATTATCAGGGCGTATATTAATTTCACATTATGAAAAACAATTGTTAAATCGATTGTACAAATATGTTTTTTGATGGTGAATTATTTTAGTTTCATTTCTTTTATTTTAATAAAATTCTTAATTATTTTTAGTATTATTTTTTCATATTTTTTTTCATTATATATTATTACTTTTACATTATTTTATACTTTCAAAGATTTTTTAAATGTTTTAATTACAATATTTTTAATAATCAATAAAACCTATATTTCAACAATAAATTTTGTATTTTAAATAACTAATTAACCCTGACTCCAGGAGGAAAGCATATTTGAGTCAAAAAATTTCTTACTAAAACTTACTACATGAATATTATGCTCGTTTGTTAGGTTTGTAAGTTTTGTAAGTTGTCTGTTACTCTCACAAAAATTAATACCCTTTCAGCTATTCGTTGACCACCAGTATCGTTAGAGTAAACAAACTAACTTAAATTACTGAGAGCCAATATATGCAAAAAAGTGTCACACCTAAAAATGGGGTATTTTTTAGGGATAGCGGGGTAGCACAGCTGGATTTGTGTTTTTGCTTAAGTCTTAGAAAAATGAAAGTCAAAATGGATCATTGCAGTTTTTATTGCCAACAATCGTAATGGTGTCTACTTAATACATTAGTAAATAAATAAACTTCCATTTCTTTCTCCTGTAAAATTTTCTTTTGTTGAATTGTGACACTTTTCTTGTGGGTGTGGAATATTTCCTTTTATTAATATGTATTCAATTTTTAAGCCTGCATGTATTAGTTTACATAACATTAAAATAAAAATGTTAAAGATTGAATCCTACAATGACTGTGCAGTGAGATGAAAGAATGACACAAAAAAGCTGTGGTTAGTGTCCAAAAGAATGATGTTGGCTTTGCTGCGAGCCGAAAAAAAGCAATAATGGATAACTGAAGAAATCCTACTACTGATGTAAGAGGAAAGCATACAAATGTGCTTGCCCTGAATGCTATGAAGAACTGTACTGCTTTCTCAAAACAGATTATCATGTAGGCCAATGATGTGTTATTTCAGGTGAATTGCACTATCTCTTTCTTGTGAACAATGGAATTTTCCTATGGTCAAACTTAGTAAAATCAAATGTTATGATTTTCAGAAAGTGTAGTAGGTTGAACTTTAAAAGAAATATGATTCTTCAAGGGACAGCAAATGGATGATGTATAGGAAGGCAAATACTCGGATGTTTCATTAACTCTGAAGTTCTCTCTTAATAACCATTTCAAACATAAGTCTCTGTGGCAAAGTTTGCCTAGAACAGACTGTGGCCAAAATTCACATTTCAGGATTTGGAGCCCTGACTGCTAAAATCACTTTCTTAATATGGTGAGCCGATCTGAGCTCTGAGTTTTCTTAGGTCAGGGTTGAATGTTAGGATATTTTTTTTTCTATCATTCAAACACATATTTTAAAACAATTTTGCAAATGGAATTGATTCTTCTTCAAGTTAAAAAAATAATTATATACAACCTGTAGGTGTGTAAAATGTTGATTCTCATCCATGTATTCAACAAATTAAATTTTCCATTCTCAAATTTTATCAACTAGCTAACAGTTAATCATAATTCATAAAAAATGCAAAGCTAGCTTAAACTAAAATGAAATTCAGGGCAATTTATTTTAACAGTTAAATAGTATAAAATAGGGAAGGTGATACTTGATCTCTAGATAATTGAAGAAATGTTAATTAAAAACAAATACTCACAGTTTTCCCAAGCAGCCTCTTTTGTTTTAAGAAGAGCAGCGAGGCCAATGTTGTCTTTTGGCATAACCCTGTTGAGCATGTCATCTGAGCCTTCAGAATTTGCCATAGCTAGCTGGTTAAATTCTACGAGGTGCTCTTGAATGAGGGTGAATCTGCAAAATAGAAAAAAATGAACATTACTGAAGGGAAAGCTGAAAAATAATAATATAAAAAATATGATAATAATAACCTATATGAAATAAAACAAAACATTGTGGTGAAGTTTGTGATGGATTGAGGTACCTTGATTGTGATCAACCTGGTCTGATTTTTTTAAGAATCATTTTGATATTTTGCCATTTTCAGGCCAACTGATGAAGATAAGAAGATAAAAAAACCCTAACTTTGATTAAAATTAGTATAACATATGGGCATGTTAGCCCATGTGGACTTTTCCATCCCAATTTAGATGTAATGGTTTTTATCCACATTCTCAGGGACACAGTATAAAAATAAGATTAAAATTATTGTTGCATGTGTCCCCTTCTCCTCTGGCTGGTATTTCTTTTACAATTTGTGTGCATATGTGTGTGTGTGTGTGTGTGTGTGTGTGTGTGTGTGTGTGTGTGTGTGTGTGTGTGNCTCCCACCCTAAATTTCTACTACTACCTAGTAGATTAATACTTCTTGCAATATTCATAGCACAGTGAGCATTTATTGAAGTTTCTTATTTACAATAGGATCAATAGTTTTTGTTATTGTTGTTTCATAAATATATTATATTTATGATTATATAAATGTAGGGAGGTTTTAAGGCAAACTTTATGTTAGAAGCAAAGAAATTAAAATTAATGAAGAAGATCAAACAATACTAACTTGGCAGTTCTGTAGAAAATAGCACAACCATCTACGTATTTCCTTTCATTTTCAGACATGGTCTTGGCTCTCGATTTTGGTGAGAAGATGCCATCGTAGCCATCCCTTTTTAATTCCGGCAAGAAGAACTTATAAAATTGGTCCGTCTCAACTTCCTGAAATGGGCAATAAAATTAACAATGGTGTTATGTCTTTATTAGTTTTAAAATGGATGCCAATGTCACCTGGAGACTTATGATATCAGCAGTGTAATGCCTTATTTCAGCAAGGATGGCCTTCTTGCGGTATTCCCAAGCTAGAGCCCAGGTTGGGCAGTAGCCATACATTTGTCTTGTTGCATACTTGTCACACAGAACATTGTAGCACATTACTGTCATTAGACCTAAGTAAAAATAAGATAACTCAATTATATTTTATTATGAAACATGTGAATGCTACGGAGAGACATGAGTTAAGAATTGAAGGAACTGCCCCAGCTGACTCTTCATATAACTTCATATAAACCCGGCGCTTAACTTAAACAGCGCGTATTTTTCCCCGTTCTTCGGACGTACGACATCCTTCTGACGAATCAATCTGACAATCTTTTCTGTTCTGTAATCTTCTCTGCATATTTTAAAGCAAATAATTTTTTTTTTTTAAATGGCCTTTGGTGTTCCAAACTTATAACTGGCGCCCGTGAATAGGTACAGCAGAAGTTCACAGATTTTAGTAGGTCCAATTGACTTATTATTTTCACTATTATTGGGTGATCAATTTCCTGCATTGGATTAGAACGTGAGCAATAGCTCTTCATCCGCTATCTGAAAGAATGAACGCTAAATTGGCTGACTTTAAAACAAAAACTTTAAAACAAACAAGTAGAGAAGGAGATCTACTCTGCACGAAGAAAGAAATACATCACAGAAAATTTCTTCCTTCTAAAGGCAGACCTATAGGCAGAGAACTCCTTCTACATCATCGAAAGAAGAAGAAGAAGAAGAAGAACCAGAGATACGTCATCAACACACTGTGAGTACTTTTGTTCTATCTCACCCGAACACATATAAACATCCCATCCTCAAATTAACAAAAATATAATGCCTACTTCTAAACCTCTCCCGCACGAAATCTTAAAATTTCTACCAAAATACAATGGAACTCCTTATAAATTACCTCATTTCATTACTACCTGTGAGGAAATGTATGGTAGCTACTGTAATGAAAATACAATTGAAAGAGAAAGTAATCACTGGCTCCTCTTCAAGGCAGCCATGTGTCATTTAGAAGGACCTGCTGAAGCCATAGCTTTTAACAATAATTGTTCAACAGTCATTGAATTAATTAAAGCATTAAAGAATAATTTTGCTGATAATCGAACCATCCCGGAACTAATAGCAGAACTAACAATCATGAGATCATACACCAGAGAACACCCTACAGAATTTTTGAACAGATTAGATGAAAAAAAGAACTACAGTAATCACACGTTATAGATTAGATGGAATATCAGGAGAACTCTTGATTAACATAACACATCAATTAAACGCATGATTAATCAGAATGCTGGTGCACGGTGTTCATCCTTCATTAGGTGGACATTTACAATTATTACAAATACAGGACTTAGATGATGCAAGAACTAAATTAATAAATGATTGCAGCATCGTTTTACAAGTCAAATACAATACAACATTAGATGCCATTAATAAAATAGATTTTAAAAAACATTTTACACCATTACCACCCTATAAAATACCACATCATGAAAACCCAATGTTCAGATGAACCAATTACAACAGACCACTCCAGCATCAACCTTTCAAACCTCAATTTCCTAGTCCAAAAAGGGATTCCCAAAACACAGTTTCAACGAGAACTGTGTCCTCAGCATTAAGAGAATTTTAAGAATTTTCAAAAAAAAATTCATATCCCCGTATGAATTAACTCATTTAGATAATCAAGGTAAATTACGTTACAATGAAATGCAATGTATGAAAGAACAAATCGATTCATTAACTAAAGTGGTCAACAATCTTACTGATCATTTTTTACAGACACGCCCCGCCCCGAACCACCGAAAGACCCCCCAGTCAGTTTGAACTAAAAACAATAAATAAATCATTACTGTATTTTGTAGATTTGAAAAACAGAAAATGGCTTGTAGATACTGGATCACTTAAAAATTATATAAACCCCTCATTTGTCCCTCCTAATGTTACAAAATTTAAAGAAAACTTTATAGAAAACTTTATAGTCAGTGTACGCTACGGTACTTATTTTAGAAGTGTTTATAGACAATAAATATTTAGGTTGAAAAAAGAACTCACAACACTTTGCTTCTTTTTACATTCCATTTTATATTAGGGTAATAATTTTCCTCTTTTGCTACAGTTTACTTACTGATCAGCAAGATGGCAGCATCATCAAAATAAAAAAAAGACAAATGCCTGAACATGCCGGCCACCTTGAAACAATTTAATAAATTGATTCAATACAAACAAATAAATTGAAACTGCCAAAAATGAGAAATATTTAACATGACTTGATAAATAAACAAGTATTAATAAAAAATAAAATAATAATAATAATAAAATAAATTCAACATGAAATAAAACTTTAAATTTCTTCTTCTTCTGGAGACTCTTCACTTCCTATTCGAGATGGCAAAGGACAAATTTTACTTAATGGTCTCTTGATGATTCCATTATGAGATTTTAGGGTAACTACCCTAATTAAGCCATCAGCTCCTGGACGCGTCTCACAGATTCTTGCTAAAGGCCATTTCAGTGGAGGTGACCTTTCATCCTTTAAAAGAACGAGCTGTCCAATTTTGAGATTACAGTTCCCTTTTAGCCTCTTCGTTCGTACTTGTAGATTGGATAAGTATTCTTGTGTCCATCTTTTCCAAAATGATTGGAACATTTGTTGCACCCTACGCCTTCTTGGAAGTGTTGACTGTTTAGCCTCTTGAAGATCCTCTTCAGCTATAGATGTAAGGGAGTCTCCTATCAAGAAGTGGTCAGGAGTGAGAGGTGCAAGGTCATTGGGACTAGGACTAAGTGCAAGAATAGGACGGGAATTTAAGACTGATTCTATTAATACAAGAAATGTCATTAGTTCCTCATAAGTAAAAATTTTGTCTCCCACTACTCTTCTAAAGTGAAATTTAAAAGATTTTACTGCTGCTTCCCACAGACCACGAAATTCTGGTGCTTGGGGAGGTATGAATTTCCAGGTAATATTTTCACTGGCTAAATAGTGAGCTACTTGTGGGTCTTGTCTTGCTCTGCAGATTGATTGATTCAACTCACGAGCTGCTCCTACAAAATTTGTACCATTATCTGACATCATTAATTTTGCTTTTCCTCACCTTGCAAAAAATCTCTTTAAAGCAGCTAGGAAGCTTTGTGTTGTTAGATCATTAACAAGCTCCACATGAACACATTTTAATGAGAGGCAGATAAAAATAGCTACATAAGCCTTTTGTAGTTTTGCATTTCTAATGGTACTCACTTTAATTGTAAATGGGCCGCAGAAATCCACACCCGTATTGAGGAAAGGTCGACCAACCTTCAGGCGTTCATATGGTAAATTGCCCATTTTTTGATGGGTACCTTTAGGTTTGGCCTTGAAACAAGTGATACATGCATTGTATGTTCTTCTTACAAGATCTCTTCCTCCCAATGGCCAAAATTTTAGTCGCAAGGAAGACAAAAGTAATTGCGTTCCTGCATGAAGATTACGAATATGTTCCCATCTTGCAATTAATAAAGTTACTTGATGGCCTTTAGGTAATAAGATAGGATGCCTCTGATTATAAGAGATGTTAGCCTTATCAATTCGTCCACCTACTCTGATGATGTTATCCTTATCCAGAAAAGGGCTCAATGTCAGCAGTTTACTCTTAGAGTTCTTCTGTTTGCACATGTCTGATGCATACCCTTTCAGCAGCAGACCATTCATCACTGGATATAAACTTTGGTATATGTTGTTTCAAATATAATTTGATAAATCTGTGCAAATAAATTATAATTCTAATTATACGAGGGTAGTTAGAATACCTGTTCCAATCAAACAATTTAACTGTCTTGGTAGTTACCAAAACAGATTGTTTTAGTTCTTCTGGTGTAGCATCAATCACATGCTGGGCTGGCCAGAATGAATCATGTAGAGAAAGCCAAGCTGGCCCTTGCCACCAAATATTGTCGTTTAAAATGTCTGCAACTAAAAGTCCACGGGAAATTTTGTCAGCAGGATTTTCTTTGCCAGATACATGACACCAAATATACCCAGGTGTTAAATCTTGGATTTCACTGACCCTGTTGGCCACGTATGTTTTCCATTTAGCTGATTGCGAAGTAACCCAGTTGAGTACAATTGTAGAATCTGACCACAGGAATTTGCGCTCAAATTTCATCTGTAAAGATTTTTGGACTTTGTTCACCAGTTTGGCTAATAGAAGGGCTCCACATAACTCTAGTCTGGGAAGACTGATTTTTTTTAAAGGAGCTACCCTTGATTTTGCAATGAGCAGTCTAGAAGAATATATGTTATCCTGGGAAACAGTTCTGATGTATATAACAGCTCCATATGCTTTCTCAGGATGCATCACAGAAACCAGGGACTTCATAAAGACCATCCCAGGTTGTCAAAACAGGTCGAGGAATGCGCAGAGTCTCCAACAACTTAAGGTCCTTTCTAAATGAAGTCCATTCCATTAATTGACTTGCAGAGAGTGCTTCATCCCATTCTGTCTTTAATGACCAAAGCGCTTGCAAAAACATTTTGAATTTTACAATGATCGGTCCCACTAAACCAAGGGGATCAAAATATAGCAGTATCGGACAGGATGCTACGCTTTGTAGGCTTTTGTTCTGGAGGAAGACAAATAGAAAATGTAAAGTAATCTTGTTCTGGATTCCACCAGATGCCAAGGGTTTTGATTGAAATGTCCTCTTCATTTGGGATAAATTTAGTTTCTGTTTTTGTTGTAGGAATTTTGTCTAATAATGCCAATTCATTTGCACACCATTATGTAAAGAAAACTGAGCGCCCTTAAGTATTTTTATAACTTCTTCCTGAATTAATTTGAGATTTTCTAAATCATTGCAACCTGTCAGGTAGTCATCCATGTAGAAATCTTGCAGGATTGATCTTACTGCAGAGGGGTATTTATCTTCCTGTTCTATAGCAGCTTGTTGCAGACATCTTGTAGCGAGAAACGAAGCTGGAGCAGTTCCATAGGTAACAGTATTTAACTGATACTCTATAAGTGGTTGATCAGTAGATTTTCTCCAAAATATTCTATGCAAATTTTTATCCTCTTCTGAAATCTTAATCTGCCGGTACATTTTGGTGATATCAGCAGTTATTACATATTTATAAGAGCGGAACCTTAATATTATTGAAACTAAGTCCTGTTGAATTACAGGGCCGGTCATTAAAGCATCATTAAGAGAAAGCCCACTTGTAGTCTTAGCAGAAGCATCAAAAACCACGCGGTATTTTGTTGTTGAGCTGTGGATGTTATGAACGCAATGATGGGGCATGTAATATGTAGGCACATCAGTTACATAAGGTTCTTTAACAACTTCCATGTGCTTTAGCTTAACATATTCTTCCGTAAAGTCAGTATATGCAGCCTTTAAATCTTTGTTTTTATCCAGTTTTTTCTCAAGTAGAAAAAAGCGTTTCATTGCCATTGCTTTTGAATATCCCAACTGGTTAACCTCATTTTTAGTTGGCAATTTCACTACAAATTGACCATCCGAATCTGTCATTGTTGTTTCCTTAAACAGTTTCTCACAAGCCTTTTCTTCTGAAGACAGATTTGGATGTAAAAACCCTTCTTCAATCTCCCAAAACTTGTGTAACTCTTCCTTGATTTCACTACAGGCTGCTACAGTTACATCTTGCATTAATTCCTCTTTAGAATGTTTGCAAACCTTGCCTCCCATAAAACAGAATTTTTCAAAAGAGAATTATTGTACCTAGGGCACATAATATTGGAAGAGGGAATCAAACCAAATATCTTTATGGTAGAAAATTTTTGATACAAACAGATCACAAACCATTACAATGGCTTCATAATATTAAAGAACCCAATTCAAAATTAATTCAATGGAAATTATTATTAGAAGAGTTTGATTTTGACACACATGTTCAAGGCAAAATTAATCAAGTAACATATGCCCTTTCTCAAATCAATTGCCGACCCTTAAATACATTAGAAGATGACATTGACCCTCAAGAAGTTATTGATGAATTCCTCAGACAATGCAATGATGATAATAATAACCTTTCATTCACAGGAAAGTTCAAGCAAATAACAATTGTTGATGACAATAAAATTCTTAACGTTGAATATAATCAAATAATTTTTGAAAGAGGTAGCAAGCATCCTAAATCAACAAAAATGTTTGGTAAAACCAGACTAATGTTTCATTTCCAAAATTCAACTGATACCGAGCAAATCAATAATTTCTGTGTCCAATACCTAAAACCTGACACAATTTATGGAGTTTTGTGTTCTAGAGAAGGTCCACTTCGTGATGACTATGAAAGAATTTTCGAGATATTTAAAAACCTAATTGTCGTCAATTTTAATTCTATAAAAATTAAAAGATATAAAAAGCTAAACCTAGACATAACCAATACAGAAGAACAAAAATAAATAATCTCAAACTACCATATCGGTAAAATGGATCATCGTGGAATAAGTGAAAGCTATAATCACATTCGAAGAAAATATTATTGGCCATCGATGTTAAGAGACGACTACATTAACAAATGTCCAATTTGTTTAAAAATAAAATATGAAAGGAAACCGGTTCAAATAGAATATAAAATTATACCTACACCAGAAAAACCATTGAAACATTAAAAATAGATACATTCTGTTATAATCAAAAGAAATTCTTAACAATAATACAGTTTAAAAAAAAAATCACATACCCCCTTGATAATTTAAACCAGATTGAAATTCAATCACACCTGAATGATTATTTTTCTTTATTTCCAACTCCACAAATAATACAGATGGATAATGGAAGGGTATTTGACAATGCCAGACTAAGAGATTTCCTAAAATTATTCGAAATATAACCGTATTATATTACACCCGTCACCAAGACTCTCAAGGCTTACTAGAAATATCACAGTCCACATTAATTGAAATTCTTAATGCTATCCTATTAGAAAATAAAAATTATAACACTAATGAAATAATGAAATTGACAGTAATAGCATTCAATAACATATTAAATTACAGCATAAAATTAACCCCTATGGAAATTACTTTTGGTATATTAAGAAATCCTTTCAAAAGTGAATTAACTGAAATAATATCACTGAGGAAAGAACTCACAATTACTTAGCAAAACTAAAATTCTTACATAAGTTAATAAAACACCAAATAGAATCGAAAAACAGAAACGCACAGAAAGTTTAAATGCTACACACGAAAAAGAGATAGAAATCCCTGACCAACCCTACCTGAAAACGACTTTTCACCAAAAAACACAAACCCAAATATTTCAAAGTACAGTATGATAAGAATAAAAAAAATAGGAACAAATGAGCAACCATCTGCTGAAAAACGGAGTTTTAAAGTTCATCCCAATCGTATTAAAAGACTGAGGAAAATATCTAAACCCAGCAATTAACAAACAGTTCTAATAAAAATGTCCCTCATTCGGTTTAATAATTTAAAAGTCAGCAACCACTTCACTCATTACCAATGAGTAAAACACTTTAGAACATAAGCTGCAAGTTTTGTTTTTATCTCAAACGCTTATGCTGCTTTTCAACAAAGTTTTCGACCTAACGACGAGTCTAAAATATTGTAAACTCATTGTTATTCATTCCAGCATTTTATCTTATAATTAGCTAACGCCATCAGCACCTCCAAAATATCTTTAATTTCAAACGAAATAGCAACATTATGGCAGCTAAGTACTGTACGTTGTTCTATGCACAATGAATACATCTCCTATTTTATTCAATTACCCCTGCAATCTCCTGTTTATGAAACATTTTTTCTTTTGCCCTATCCTGTCTATAAAAACAATAACAATTACTATACATGAGTATCCCTCCTTTGTCCTGAGATATAACGGATTACTCACAGGCAACTGCACTTTGATAAATGAAAAATATTATTGTAAAATATTATTAAAATTGAAAATAAATATATCAATGAATTATTAGATGAAGAAGAATTATCTACTTGTAAAAATTTAGTTATAAATCATGTCAAACCTTTTTTTAAATATATTCCAATAATTAATAAATTTCTTATGTATAATATAAGCAAAACTATTATTAATGTTAATCATGTAAACATAACTATATATCCAAAGTTTACGCAACAGTTAATTCTTAATTAAGTCAGAAATATTGTTAAATCTTGTACAACCATACACTTATTGGGAAAGTGAAGTGATGATTCCATCAGAACTTTCTTCTCATACTAATTTCACTTTTGAGCAATTCATGTAAGGCTAACATGAATATAGAACCCGTAGAGGAATTGGAAGAAAATACTAACAATTATACAACAATATTAATGTCAACAATAATAATAATATTGTTAATATTGCTATGTTATAAGTATTTTATCAATAAGAATTTATTTTGTAAATGTAGTAGGATTTTTTGGAAAAAATCTTCTCTAGAGGATGGCCATTCGCCCTACAGTACCAGCCTCTGAAGCATTGCCAAAAATCTCTATGCAAACTGAGGACAGCTTCAATCTTGAGGATGGAGGAGTTAAGAGTTAAAGGAACTGCCACAGCTGACTCTGCATTACAATTTCATATAAACCCGGCACTTATCTAAAACAGCGAGTATTTCTCCCCATTCATCGGATGTACGACATCCTTCTGACGAATCTCTCGCCTTTTCTGTTCTGTAATCTTCTCTGTATATTTTAAAGCAAATAAATCTTTTTAAAAAAACAGCCATTGGTGTTCCAAACTTATAACTATGGACAGATGCCGATCATATTCTACAGTCTTGTCCTTGCACTTTGGAGAGAAGAGAAGAATTCATAAAAACCCTAGAGAATAATGCCATCCCTCTACCCACAAGGTGCACAGTATCTTGCAGGGCAGGGAGAAAAAAAAACAGTAATAACAAGAAATGAATACTAAATAAAGTTAAATAAAATATATGCAAAAGAAGAAGAGACATGGTTATATAGGGTGTCCTTTTTAAATGGCTGGCTAAACTTCTCTTGAACTAATGTCGCTATCAAAGATATTTTTTAATAAAATAAATAAAATATAAAAATATTTTTTAGTCTAGTTTCAAATTTTTACCCACAAATTATTCAGGCCCAGTTCAACTTCAAAATTTCAAGTAGGGCTCTACACATCCTAACACATCATTTTAAATTATTTTTATGCTGAAAACAATGGTGCAATTGGTTTTAAATTGGTCAGAAAGTGACTAAGTCATGGCAAAAAGTTTGAAAAAATGCATTTAATTGTTTTGTTGTAAAGTCCAACAATTTGCTTCTTCAATAAAGTAAACATTAATTGCCTTTATTGTTTACATTCTTTCATTGTCAAACTCACATTATGAGAGCAAATCTTATTTCCTGGAAGTAAATAAATTTTACATTTGTTTACTATTTGTTACAATCAGTATTCTATTCACAGTGAACCAAAGAGCACATTTTTCTTATCAACAGCGAGTTGATATGTACGACTGTTTTAGTGGTCGTATTGCTTGTCATGCAGTCAAGTTGTACCCTGTATAATTTCTCTCTAAAAAGAGGTAAACATTTGAAACTAGACTAAAAAATATTAAACATGTAATTTTTGTTTTTTGATAGCATCATTGGTTCAAGAGAAATTCAGCCAGGCCATCTAAAAAGGACACCCTGCATAACTAAATAACAAAGAAAAAACAAAAAACAAACAAATTTGAAGTGCGGAAGACAGGTGCACTTTATGTCCTTCAACTAAATGTTTATGACTAATTGGTCAAACGGAAAACGAAATTAGTGAGTTTATGACTATGTTATATTGGCTTTTTTATTTTGCTGGCAGCACAATTTAATTTTACAGATTAATAAGGCTACTATTTTAAAATTATTATTAACTTCTTCATAGACAAGTTGTCAAAATATATCCTGAAAACAATCAAGTGTTGTAAAATAAAAATCTGAAAAAATACTCACATGATGGCTTTGTTGTTGATGGCCTTGCCAGCAAGATCCATGGTCTTTCAGGTGGTTGGGGTGTTCGAACTGAAAAAAAAAAAAAAACTTATTAAATAACCAGTAAAAACTGAGCATTTAGCATATCGATTTTTAAAAAATCATGAAAGACATTAAAAAAATCCTCCTCATTTCTGCCATTTCTCAAACTGAATTTATTGCAGAAGAAAGATAATTTTTATCTTTTAATAGCTTTTATTTATCAACAAGATTAGTTTTAAGATGCTAAAATTTCCGATCTGCTAAAGTATTACAATAATTTTTGTTGATTCTCTTTTTATTACTGTCTATGTTTCAATTTGTCTGTTTCTCTAGCTGTTTGCCTTACTCACTTTATCAATCTTTCTTCTCTCTAAAATAATTTGTTTGTTTCTATTCCACAGTTTTGAAATTAAAAACCAATGTTGGTCGGACAGGAATTATTATGATGGTCTGGAAGTACAGAAGATAAAAAAATGTAATTTAATTTGAAGCAATTTACAGTTCGTTTGCTTCTTCGCAAAGGGTAAAAAAAATCCAAAAATGTAAATTCATTTCATGATGTAAAAGAGTTTTAATAAATTTCCTTTCCCTTTCTTCCCTCTTGTGAGAAGTGAAATCGATAAATAAATATTTAAAAAAATGTGTGAAGAGAGACACGGTAGCTTTCAGCCCCTCGTTTTATAAAAGTAAGTTACATTTTAATAATGGGCCTAGGCAACCTAAACGGCCAGAACAAAGGACTAAATCACTTTTATTGTCCGAGTAATGCCTCCGACAAATATTTAGCGCCGGTTTCCCCCGGAGAGTAGCTCACCCCCTCGAGTGTAAAGTTGGATAAATCTCTTAATTTGTCTTACTTTACTTACTTCTCCATTCCCATCTCCTTCTTCACGTGTTTTATAGCTGAATTTATCTTGGGCAATCGCCTGGTAATGAACTTAAGTGTCTAGCTTTCGCGTCGAGACGGCCCATTGAACCCGGCCCAATGGAATAAATTGACCGATTGCTACAAATAAACGAAAAGTTTCTAACTTATGGATTTAAATGGCTGAAATTAACAACAATGCGGAATGAACGACAAATTCGTTAATAAGCATTTTATCTATTTAAAATCTATTAAAAAAATCTATTTAAATCTGATCTATTTAAAAAAAAAACCGGGATGGATAAAAAAGCGGAATCCATTTAGTTGAAAGCGATTAGTAGGTTTTCGAAAAACAATCAACCGGATAGACGCCGGGGGGATGGCTACCGAGCAAAAAACTGTACTCAACCCCTTAGGCAAAACAATTCCTAATATTGTCCAATGCCACCAGTTTATTTCTTTGACCCTTTAAACCTCATTCCTGCAATAAATAGCCTAAATCGTATCCCTAGCATAATCGCCTCATAAAAGCTAAAGCCTTTTAATGGAGCCGGAATGAATTCAATTCAGAGAATCGAGAGTCATCAACTTCACCGCCGCACCGATCGAGAATCCATCCAACCGACATTAGATAAATGAATAAATGTGTAAAGCGTTTTTTCCTGCTAAAAATACGCCAACTTACACAACAATAATAAACACAATACATGATATAACATTGCATAAGTACGTCGGTGGGCAGGATCAGCAGGGAAGCCCTCGCGTATCAAAAGAGCACTGTCGATCGGTGGCTCTCGGAGGACCTGACTCTTGGAAGAAGAGTTATCCTGATTAAGAAGAAGAAAAATAACTTTATTCTGGGACTGGTGTCCCCTAAGAATAATTAAAGATAAATGATAAAATATGATGAGATAAAATAAAGGAAGTACCTTCTATGAAGTTACAAATTAAAAAAAAAAAAGAAAAAAAAGGTAGAAATCTTTGCACAATGTATGCCAGTAAGGCAGGCCAGAAGAGAATATTAAACAAAAATAATAAATGTTATCGTGAGGTCTCTGCTTGTAGGGAGAGGAGGTGATTATAGAGATGGGATTTAAAGGAGGAAAAGGAGGCAGCGTGACGAATAGAAAGGGGAAGGGAGTTCCAGAGTTTAGGGGCTCGGATCAGAAAGGATCTTTCGAAGGTATGGGTTGTATGTTGCGGAAGGACAAGGTCGATTGGGGATGAGCGGGTCTTACGAGTGTGATGTGAGGAGTTGAATTGGAGGGATTGGATGATGTAAGGAGGAGGACGACGAGTGTGGAGGGACTGGAAAAGAAAGCAACCTAGGAAATACTGTGCACGGTAGGAGGGCAATAGCCAGGAAAGTTGGGAATACAACCCCGACACCCGGGATCCCCATGGGGTACCGTACACAAATCTTACGCAACAATTCAAAATACGCTTCAAACGCGCGTTCTCCCTTTCCGAGACACCACCGTGTGCCAAACAGCTATAATCGAAGAAAGGAAGTATAAGGGAAGATACAAGGAGTTTGCGGGTGGAGAAAGGTAAGAGAAGCCAGGACCGACGGAACAGGATGAGAGAGGCGATGGAGTGGCGGGAAATTAAGGACTGGCCTTATGAGGTTGACACATTGCTTTTGGGCCATAGCTTGCGAAAGTTTGTTCGATGAGTCTCATCTAATTGAACGGTGCAATTCCTTGGCTCCATACAGAGAGCGCGTAAATGACACCTCATCATGAAATTAGTGGTTGCGCACGGTGGCGAGTATTTGGGTCCCCTATTCCTATTCTTGGAGGAGGTTGTTTTAGTGTATGTAGTACTGATAGTTTTGTGTCCTACCGTGTGTTGAGAGTGAATGTATACTAAGTAGATCTATTATGCTCTAGTATGAGAGAATAAATGGCAGAATATTGTGTACTCCACCTGATTGAATGGTTTGTAAATAAGAACGAATATATTTAAGAGTGATTGAGAGTGTTAATGTATTTGGATTTAGGAACTAATTGGGTTGTTGCTGAAATGACCTAGATGTTGATAGCCTCTGGAGCTCAACCCCTTAACCAACGTAGTACTTTAATTTCACTGAGAAAAGTTTTGAACGTAAAAAACTATGTGCACGAACATTCAATAGAAGAAGGGGTGTGACCTCAGGATATTTCACGGTTAGAACCTACCATTGTGATTAGTTTGTTCCAAAAATGACCAGTTTATAGACTAAAGAGATACGAATAGGCAAAAAAGTCCTGATTTTTCGTTTATGGAGTTTTTCTTCAGAACGCCGGAAATTACTTTTTTTCTAGTTCTTGGTTATCCGTTCGTTTACTCTAATGTCGAAAACTCCTTTGTTTTACAATTATTTATTTGCAGATAGAAAGGTGCAAGGAAGTTTTAGTAAATTTATTTAAAAAAATAGGGAATGTGAAAACATCACTGGCACTAAATGTATGATGTAAATGATTTTATTAAATAAGTTCAATGAAACTGATTTTATACAATAATGATCTCCTGGACCATGCATAGCATTTAAAGAAAAACAATACTGATGCTGAAATTAGTGTTAGAAAGTAATAAGCATTTTGCGAAAATTAATTTGAATGAGACGCAAGTACATTAGAAGCCTAGGATAATAATTTTACTCTTGCGCACAAGTTATCCGAGCAGCTAAAATAGCTGGAAAACAAAATTAAATTGAGAAAAACACTTTTTTATTACTCCCCTCCGAGAGGGATCCAGAATGTCAGGGGTGCCGGATTCTACTTTGTCAAAAGCGGTACGTTAAATAAAAAAATGGGGCTGAAGCTGTAGTTTAATTAAAATTAATTTCTCTTTGGGTTACATTGTCGATCTGTCTGCAAATTGAGTATAAAGCGATCGTTTTGCAACATAGCCCTGGATGATTTTCCCGTTCAGAAGACAGGGACTGAGGCTTAGGGAGGGCTGTGTCACAGAGCTAATGGCTCCCTGCAGGGCTCTCGGATAATGCTAATTAACTCTACGGACCAGGGGTGAGCTGGGTGATATTAAAACATGATTACCAAGGGTAGGCCTTTACCCTGGAAACACCCTCGTCTATTTGTGACGGGCATATCCAATGAAAATGTCGTATAATTAAGCAAATTCGTCTTTTATCGTGAATTACTTTCCTCTGATTGCCGAGGAATTCTTCATTATGGACTCAATTTTCTCAACCCTTTTGAAACGGCATAAATGTCTACAATAAGCCTACTTATTCGAAAGTCTCCACTTTTAATCTTTACAAAAGTTGTTTTAAGACGAAAACATCCGGCTAGGGGATTCGTTTTATGAGACATTTTTGTAAAAATTAACCCCTACTCTACTCACGACGCCCTACCATCATTCATCATACCATAACCAATGAATGCAAAGCACGTGAAATACTTGAAAGATGATGAGAAATCGTACGACACTGAAAAATAACGACCAGGTCGGAAAAGGTAATAATCGGAAAGAGCTTCTTGTAGAAACCAACCCTACGCGTCTATTTTATTTCGCCAACCTTCTATTTGAAAATCCAGGAATACGTTAAAAAAATCAAAACTATGGGAATTGTTTGGGTTTCTCAGTCGTTCCACTTTTATAGGCAACAAAGACGAAACATAAAAGGAGGAAATGAAAGTTACTTGCAAAAGCATTTCTAAAGAAACCAGTTAATATAGCGTCCCTCGAATTTTATCTTTGAAGATATTTTTGTTCAAATGACTAAAATTGCTTGATTTGTCGGCTTGCACAAATTAAAAGAAAACTGTAACTACTCATACTCGACAATACTTATACATTATCCACCAAAATCGTAAATTTTAAGTTAAATGATACTAAATAGATACAAATATCATAGATAAATACATAATTCCAGGCCAAGGATATAACCTGAAAACTCATAACGGTCTACTTCGAAAACTATATGGCTTACTAAAAATCCACAAAGATAGTGTCCCAAGTAGACCGATTGTCAGTGTGATTGGTTCTCCTATATATAACCTATCCAAATTTTTGGACAACATTTCAAACAGTCTAAGTTAGGCGAAATAAATTTAGTATTTCTAACTATTATGAACTAAAAACGAAAATTGTTTACTTAAAAATTCCTTTAAAAAATAATAAAAAATAAAAAAACTACAAATTGGTTTCTGTAGACTACGTCTCACTTTTTATTAATGTACAAATACAATTGATCATGACTGTTTTAGAAAGAAAATGGGATTAGCATCACATATATCCATACCGAAGGACATATTCTTCGAACTGGTGTCATTTTGCTGCTCATCAAGCTACCAGATCTATAAAGGTGATTGCTATCAACAAATTTTTGGACTGGCGATGGGGAACCCGCTTAGCCCAGTACTTACAGACAATGGAGGAACTTTTGAATGAGTCAATCTAAAAACTGGATTCACTATTTCCTACATGTTCTTATAGTGGACTATGATTTAATAGCTCTCCAGAAGATATGATTAATGGAACGGTTAGAGCACTAAATCGCTATCACCAAAGGCTACAGTTTACCTGGGAGTTAGAAATTGAACAGGCAATAGCTTTTCTAGATGTAAAAATTGTACAGAAAAGTGGCTCTGTAAAAAATTAGTATCAAACTGACTTTTAATTTCAAATCTTGTCATCCCCACTCTCAGAAAATCAATGTTGCGGTAAACTTGATAAAAGGGTGTTCAACTTAAACTCAGTAGGTGTTACTAATAACGACAGAAAACAGTACATCACTACTTGGCATAAACTTCTCTTCAAAGAAATTAATTTACAAGATTATAAATAACAAACCACTAAGGACACTTAATAAATAATAATAAAGAAAATTTGGAATAAAAAATATATATGTATTCTTCCATACATACAGGGGACTTCAGAATGAATAAAATACTAATTATTAAAAATGCCCAAGAAAAAACTGCATTCAGAAACAAAGGGATAAAAGAGGCGGCTACAAGGCCTACTGCACCTCGACCTGAATTGATCTATTGTGCTCCCCTGTTTTTTTATAACCCACTGGCCAGCTTCAGGTCATTAGCCTCCACGCGGCTCTTTAGTGTAGGATCTTGCTTGTGGTTTTTCGTGTCCTAGTTGCAATCTACTTATACCCTCACAAAAACATAAAATGTGTTCTGCTGTCTCCTCCTCTTCCTGGCAGTATCTACACAGTGTTGCTTCTGATTGTACTCCTATTGGTGCATAGGGTTTCTTAAATGGCGGTGCCCTGTCAGGAGTCCAACCGAAATCCTGGCTAGGGTGCGGTTGCCTTCCAGTAATTCTTTTGTAAGTTTTGCGGATGGTCTTTCTATGGTATTGTTCCACCAGGTTTTGGACTCATTAAGGATCTATTTTAAGCTGTATCCTCTTTTGTGGCAGGCTACTCGGCTGGAGTAGGGTTCTGGGCTAAGAGAATACATGCTGGCTTCCTTTTTGGCCAACCTTTTCGTTGCATCAATGCCACGAATGTACAGGAAACCATGCCAGGGTCAGATCGTTAGAGTCGCTGACTTCCGTCAGGGCCTCCATGTACCAAACACTTTTAGCCTTCGCCTCGCAGCATGAGGGTAGGGCCTGAGTTCTGCCTGGCTGTCAGAGAAAATGGCTATTTTCCGGGAATGTATTCCAAGCCTTTTTATTTCTCTGGCGCATTGTTCAATCGGTATGATTTCAGACTGGAAAACTGTAGCATATCAGAAACAATAAGTCACTAAAGAAGTTCCAATCAAAATTTAAAGACACCACCACACAAGACTAAAAAACGAGAGTTGTTTATAAAGTACAACGCTGTAACTATCCCACCATATAAACTTTGGTTGAACATACCTGTTTGTTATTTACCTAATATACTCATTGCACCATTCAATAGTTATTGGTGTTTAATAAATGATAAGCCAAGTATTTTATAAATATTAGGCAATATATTTTCGTGATATAACCCCACCAAAGGTTGAAATCATTTTGTAACGTAGTGTCATAGTCAAACTTGACATAGTCAAAGTCACAGCATTATACTAACAGTTCATTGAATTCTGTCAATGGGTGCAGTTTGGACAGATATGTCATTCTGGCTGTATTGTTTATATTCTACTGAGTACCGTCATGATTTTGTACGGTGAAAAAGGAACAATCAAGATCAATGAAACAAAAGAATTTTTTTTTTGCTTTGCCTTTGGCATCCAGCAATTGTGCGAGTAGGTGAAACAATAAAACAATTGTTAAATAACTACTACTCAACATGGTAAAGTATGCACCCCTGTTAATAACGTGTGTAAACAAATAAATACAGATAAATATAAATATGTGGATGTGTAAAGTGATAAATGTAGTCTGGATGGAATGTTCCAATGCTTCGAAGGTTTTGCAATTTCCACGTAAATATTAACAAGTCCAATCCAGAAAAATTGACTTTGAAATAATGAAAAAAATTAAGACTGTAGTCGCACTATATCCACTTGAAACGAGGGGTAGAGTACAACTTTAGGTAAGAACTCAGAAAAATAAATTAATTTCTTCTCAGCACTTAATAATTTCTATTCTACAAAATGGTTTTGATTTAATCTATCCGCTTAGACTGTTTGATTCGGTTAGACATTTTCACACCGATAATTTTATTTTCAAATAATTAAAAATAAATAAGTCTTATTCTTGAATATTGTTCTGAACTGCAAAGTGGACTGACTTTTTATTCAAATGCTGAGCAAAAATAATTGAAATAGCTATTTTTCTTGACGAAACGAGAAAAGCTTAAACGGAAAAGCCCACCTGAAGTTTATGCACTCGTAGATCAAAAGAAAAATGGTAGTAAAGGCCCACGGTGTGTTGTTCATAAATTCCATTCAGAAAGTCGGGATGCTTAAATTATGAAGGTATTTTCTTAACTCAAAGGGGCTATAATTTATCAAAAGAGATAACAAATCTGAATTAAAATGTTTTCCTCAATTATATCACAAGCAACGATAATAAGTACTTCAAAACAGATAGACCAATTAAAAAATCGTATAAAAAGCATTACAACCCTCGTTCAATCATTAGCACTACCTTCCATAATGACCACTGAACCAACTCAATTACAGGACTTAATGCGTCTAGATTTCACACCTCTACCCTCCAATCCATCTATAACTAAAGATGAAACTAAAATCACATCTACCCATTGTAAATTGCTAATGAATAATTGTTAAATTACAACGCTACGTCTAATCGGAGATAAGAAAAAATCCATAAGTTGGCCCAGACTGTCCCATGTCAATTTTACATTTTTAGACAGTCTATTACAAATTAATGAAATTAACGCGGAATCTTGTTCAGAATATTGAAACAAACAACTGCTATTCAACACAACCCACTTTACAGACGGTTAGCAATATGACAGGAAAATATTGCCTTCGAAACATTGAAAAACTTAAATAGACGACCACACACTCAGCCAAAATTTAACCTCACGGCAGCGGAAAAAATTAAATTTCCACTGTGGGTGCTTAGCGTTGAAGTCACCCCCAGCAATGAAATGAGGTACAAGTGATCGGAGAAAAGATAGGAATTCGTGTTGTGACAAATCTTGGTTAGGAGGACAATACACAACTGCAATATTCAATTGGAAGGAGGAGGTATTTAAGGTGATGGAAGTGGACATTAGTGTATGATGTGTATGATGTGTTTACAAAGTGTGATAAAGTGCGACGGATGAGTATTGCAGTGCCGCCTTGCGCCCTATCGGAAGGGGTGATCTGTCTTGTAAGTAATGTAGTCTTTGATAGTAAGAAAAGAGTTAGTTGTTAAATGTGTCTCAGTAATTAGTGCTATGTCTATTCGTTTGTCATGTAGCACTATGTCTAGTTCGTCTTTGTGGGAGCTCAAACCATTGGCATTCCAAAGAAGAATGAGTAATGATTGTGAAGACATGATTAGCCGGAAAGTTTCGTTAGGATCTGATTCACTACACTTGTGAGGAGTGTTAGAAGAGGTGTGATAAGTGACTTAAAATCGCTAAGGAAATTAGAAAGAAGTGAAGTTACATCGCTGAAGGGAGAAGGAGATGGAATGAAAGTGTTATGTGGTGGAGGTGGAATGTAGGTGTTATGAGGTTGAGGTGGAATGGAGGTGTTATGAGGTTGAGGTGGAATGGAGGTGTTATGAGGTTGAGGTGGAATGAGCTTAGCCTGGGGAGGTTTTAACGATTGCTTTGTCGCCTCAGCATAGCTTGAAAACTGGCGTTGGACTCGATGCGGAGAAACCACTGTTTGAGTATCATTGCCTGTCTCTCTTCTTGCAAAGGTTGGTCCTCTATTCAAGAGTTGTAGCTCCTTGTAAGAAGAACAGCCACGATAGATTGCAGGGTGGTCCTTTTAACAATGAACACATGTTGCGGGTTCCTCTCGTGATCTAGTACAATTTGATGTCAAGTGAGAACCAGCGCACTTCACGCAACGCGGGAAGTGGTTGCAAAAAGATTTCGTACGACCATAATCTTGACACCTTCTACATTGAGATACTTGTCGTTTTTTGTAGGGTTCCTTCTACCTTAATTTTTGTATAAAGGAGATTGCTGAATGTAAAGATTTATTCATTTATGGGGTTCTGTTCCAGGTCAATAATGAACAGGGGAAGACTAGTTTTTGTAGTGGGGCTTTTTACATTGGTCACACTCCTAACATTGTAGCCAATGTTCTCTAGTTCTTCCTTAATTAATTCTGGGGGCGTAGAATAATGAAGGTGACGCATAACGACCCTAAAAGCCTTATCTTCTTGAAGCTGATAGGTATGATATTCAGCTTTTTGTGTTTTTAAATATCGAATAATTGTTCGATACGCATCGACTGAGTGGGCGTACACTATTGTATCCTGAACTCTGGCTTTACAGGTAAAACCATTTTTACCAACAAGGTTGTTCACTGCCTTGCAAAAGTCAGAGTAGTTCACTATGTTTTTAAGAAATATAGGTGGTGGATTAACGGGTTTGGGAGGTTGCTTAATCTCAGCTGTTTTATTTTCTTCGTTCAACTCCGCTAATGGAGCAAATGGGTTTGCTGTAATAAAACATGGTGGCATATCGCTACTCTTTGACGGCTGCCCAATTGTGAGGATCTCATTTGGTTTAGAATTTTCTTCTATTTGGTCTCTATTTTCATCTATCAAATTATTTTTAGTCGGTCTGCCTTTCTTCTTCTTTTTATTTTTGAGAGAATTGCCAGATGGTGGAGGTCTTCTATTTTTTAAAGAATAAAACTGAGAAGTTGTATTAGAACGTACCTCTTCACTAGAGGATAGTTCTGGTTCACTTAGGTCCATATTGAGGGTATACGGGTTGCCAGATTAACGAATTGAAACCTTACCTGATTGCGAACTCTAACCGTGTTGAGTAGCAGTAGGCGGCAAGATCCGCTGCAATGCTTCGCCCTCCAGATTCCGCACAAAAATAATAACGCGCATACACTCACTGACTCAAAAGGAAAGTCAAAAACCAACAAAATCGACTAGCCCCCAATTTTAGGTCGAGTCATAAGTCAATGAAAGTAGAGCACAAAAAAACGCGTCTATACTAGATATATAAAAACTAAAAGTAAAAAACCCAAGACGTAAAATAAAGTAATTTAGAAAGTTAAGTTGTTTAATAAATGTATAGTTTATTTACTATTCATTTTAATTTACTGTTTTACTAAATCTACTAGAAATAACGTATTGATAAGGTTTTCGTGAAAAGATAAATTTTAAATTGTAATAAATCTGTATTAAAAGTAATTAAGGTTTTTAGTTGAGATAAAAAAGTCAATGGCACGAGCGGGATTCGAACCAACGATCTTCTTCGGCTTGATAGGCCGCTGCTCTACCACTTGAGCTATCGTGACCTCGATCCACTCGGACACCAACTTCCCATCTCAACCGCAGCTTTTGAATTTTCCCTCCTTTTTGCCATTTTTCAAATGTCGTGTAATCGGGTTGGATTCTCGACGACAAATGAATTGGCCACGGAGAGCTTGAGTGAAGTATACTTCATTTTTAATCATTAAATTCACTAATTTTGTGGTCCGCTTGACCAATTAATATATTACAATTAATTAAGGTTTTTAGTTTAGTCATTAGTCGTCGAGAATCCAACGCGATTACACGACATTTGAAAAATGGCAAAAAGGAGGGAAAATTCAAAAGGAGCGGTTGAGATGGAAAGTTGGTGTCCGAGTGGATCGAGGTCACGATAGCTCAACTGATAGAAGAGCAGCGGCGTATCAAGCCGAAAATCGTGGGTTCGATACCCGCTCGTGCCATTGACTTTTTTATCTCAACTAAAAACCTTAATTAATTGCAATATATTAATTGGTCAAGCGGACCACGAAATTAGTGAATTCTGTATTAATTAATTTAAAACAAAGGTATATTTTGTTCATTATTTATTTTATTATGTTATTTACTAAATCTGCTAAAAATAACGTACTGATAAGTTTCTGTACATCAAGTATTTTCTAGATTTTAATTTAATTTATTTTTATATATTCAAATGAAAATCCGCCATTTTATTTTGCATGTACATCTGGTAATTTTTTTGTATTTAATTTATTTTGTATGTATTCAAATGAAATTCCGCCATTTTGTTTTGCCTGTACATCAAATATTTTTCTTGAATTTAATTTAATTTCTATTAATATATTCAACGAAATCCCACCATTTCCTTAAAAAAAGAATATATGACTGAGTTTAAAAATTTAAACTGAGGAGATGCCAACGTAAATGACCTAGGGAGGAGAAAAAGTAGAAAAGAAAGACGGACACGGAGGAAAAAAAGTAGAAAAGGAAGACGGACATGGAGGAGAAAAAGTAAAAACGAAGACGGACATATAAATATATAGGGGAGAACGGGGTAAATGCCCGTCATAAGGATACGCCAGTCAAACCGCTTGTTTTACATTTTCAAATTTTTTAAATACGTTTACAATTGAAAATATAAAGATTACAGCAATTTAGCCTTCTCCCATGTATTGGTGCAAGGTTTATGACTTTCTTAATTTTTAAATTAAACTGAAACGTTTAAATTATTTATGTACTGATCAATTGTAATTCGTACTAATTTTGACCGGATTACGACTCCCTTTCTGGAGATCGCAGCGTTCCCTCCATGGAATTAATTTTAAATACATGGAGGTCGTTTATAATTAGTTTTGATGTTGATGGGCATAACGGATTGTTAACGCAAAACTACCATTGTTGGTTGCGCAGAGCTTTCCAGATTATAATGTCCAGTTGGCTTTGTTAGCTTTACTCTATCGTTTATACTGCATATGTTCGGATTTACAGACTCTAAATTAAATAAAGGCGAATCACAAAGGATCACCAGAATAAAATGCAAGGAAATTCTATCAGAGAAGTTGAATTGGATATAAATTTCATAATTAAGTTAGGAAATTGTTGTAAAACAAATTTTTAAAATTTAATCAGAATAGGTTCTTTAAAATTTATTTATTAAAGTCTGATATATTATTTTATATGCATTTCAATGATTCTAAAAATAAACGATTAAGTACCTAAAAGTTTAAATAAATACGATTGTAAGCCAATTACCTATGTATCAGAAATTCCCAGGAGCTCAGAGAAGAACCGCTTTAGATTGGCTCAACAAATTTATAGTGGTAACTCAGGTTAACTGTGCAGTACCGATTATTAAATAATTGATAATTGAAAGAAGGTAAAGAGTGAATAATTGAGAATTACTCAATTAGGGAGGGAGTGAATAATAAATATTATTATTATTCATGTTTATAGACATTGTACAGGTTCTAACGCACAATTTGATTTGGGAAACATGTACTGTTCAAAAGTAATAATTCGCAATTTCTTTGTTCCCAATCAAAATAAGCCTATTCATTTGTTATTTGTAGGTGTCGCCATACACAGAACGTTGAAAAAGATGTGCAGATGTAAGATTGAATATTCGCCCCCTTTGTGGTTTTCACTAGAATTTAACGAATATAAATGGCTCCTTCATTTCGTCCAATTATCAACATGTTTTGATGCTGCCCACTAAATCGATTTTTTTTTCGTTTGGTCAGCAATTATCCATTCTGCTGCAAACGTTGAAGCTGAACCAAGAGACGCAGAGAAGCATTTACTTGTGAAAATGAAAACAAACTGCATGCTGCGCACACGAACAGGCAGGAATTGATAATTAACATACTAAATTAATTGCCTAACAACAATAATTTATGACTAATTTCATTAAAATTTCAATGACGTTGCAATTAAATTTGAATGGGTATATTAGGAAATTGCAATCGTATACAGGTAATAATGTAAAATGGACATACAAGGTTTCCACGTTTTTATCACAACTAGAGGTTGATTAATAGCAACACAAGCAATCTCTTCCAAAAAGAAAAGAAAAAAAAAAGATAAATGAAATGAATCTAAAATATTTAAAATTTTGATCAACATCTCGACTGAAAACGTAGATTTTACGATGAAGAAACAGATCGGAGGAACCATAGTATCTTATGATAATTAGGCGAAAACCTCTACCGTACTTTTTTGTTGGCTTTCGATGATCAAATTTGCCAAATTTTAAGTCTATAAAGATAAAATAAAAAATTAATATTTAGGTCTGTAGCCTTGCAAGAAGAATTGCGAGTCGACGAAAGTTTGTCCAAATATGTTGAAAGTCTAACAAGGTCATAATTTATAAGTAGCGAAATAGACGGACAAGAATGTTAATAAGGCATGTATATCCAAGAGCTTCATCTACAATCGTATCTAATAAATCTGAGAATCACACTAAATTTTGAAATATTAAATGATAGGGCCATAAGATTTTGGAGAGAAGCATAAAAAGGATCTATTGTTAAAAACAAAATAACACTTAAAATTAAATACTTTACATCAAAAAAGTCTTTAAGGTAAGTCCAATATTAAAATTGTTAATAAATTAAATGTACCATACATTTCCAAAGTATTATCTACTCCGATTAAACTAAAATAAAATGCAAACTATCAAAAATCTCTTAATGTCATTTTTAAAATTAAACGTTATTGGAAAAAACAAAAACAAACTATCTATGTCGAGTTATGGCATACGAACGAACTGAGGCGGAGAGGAGGCATAGTTGTAAGAAATCCAGAAAACGTTTTCAACTCACCGAGCACTAGAAAAGAAAGAAGAAAAACAACTTTAATTAGTAGGCGAAGGGCCACTAAAACGTATTATGATAATTATTGTGATTATTAATTATACAAAAGTACAACAAATAATTACAAGTACTTGTATTAGAAATATGGGTATGATTCATTGTTAATGTATTAATTATGATAGCGATAATTTTATAATAATTGCTAAATTACATTATAAAACAATAATATTTCAACCTTCAACATTTTAATGCGTACATTTGAAAGTAACGTTAACTTTTAATTTTATCTTCTAATGGAAGGAACCTACGGTCGTACTCCATAAAACATTTAAGGAGTTTATCACAATCTTTTAAGGAACTAGGATGGTTTCCATGGTTTAAATACCATCCAGGTACATGTTTATTTAATTAATTTATACCGTTCACATCATATTTCCAGGAACTCGGGTGCGGGCTTTAAAGTTTTATAGTTCTTTTTTATTTTTGTTTGACAAAGACAAACATAGAGGAAGTATATGTGCTATTACCGTAACTAGTAAGGCGATCGTTTTGTGCTTTGGTTGCCTTCTAAAAGATATCTTGTTGAACGATGGTCACAGTATGGCACAGCAAGTACTTCTCAATGTCTACGATTTAAAACAACTTTACAATTTTAAAATTGTGTTTCATTAAATTATAAGTAATTAAACAACAAACTATGTATCTCATGTTATACAAATTTGGTTAGGAATTGGATTGATAATTAAAAGAATGGGCTCAT
This sequence comes from Cimex lectularius, assembly GCF_000648675.2. Taxonomy (NCBI): domain Eukaryota; kingdom Metazoa; phylum Arthropoda; class Insecta; order Hemiptera; family Cimicidae; genus Cimex; species Cimex lectularius. Next base: position 1,059,869 of record NW_019392751.1, on the reverse strand, counting down.
TTTTACGAAATGTTCAGCCTAAAGACTTCACTATTTATAATTTTATTTGTAAAATAGAGATATTCAACGTTCAATCTCTTGTAAAAGGAAAATTTCGGAAAAATGACATAAAACTATAACGATGACGATCATCGAAATTAGAAATATATATTAATTATTATTAAAGCTACTGACAATTGGCGTGGAATCCATTTATATTATTCACGTTCTTTCATAACTTTCTTTAGGGTTTTTAAAGAGTAAGAAATAAACAAAACATTTTATTATTACGACAAAAGTGAAGTTGAAGTGGCATTTTCCCTCATTTAATTGAGAAGCGGTTTAACGAAATATAGCACAAACTTGGTCGAACATTGCGCCGAAGGAAAAATTTGAAAGTTAAAACAAATCCTCTCATCCTCAAAAATGTATTTGCAAGGGAGTAATTTTAAGTTAAAAAAATATAGAAAAATCATAAATGTATACATTGGTACGTGGTACATACTTGTGTAATACCTTACACAAAGATTGATTAATTGAACGAAGTTATTTGGTCCATCGGACCACTAAATATAATGGCTCTATATTTTATCTTTTTATTTAATATGTAAATGCTGAGCTTTACTAAATTTATATAATTTATTATAAATGCAGTTCTCGTAAAGACATGTTTGACACTCATCGAGTTAGAGTAAAGTAATATAATTGTTTTTAATTTTGTTTCTAAATTGTACAATGTTTCTAACTCCTATGCTTTCCCATAGTAAACAGGCTTTGATGATGACGTTCTAATCGTCGAATGCTTGGCAAAAACGGCAAGAATTGTCGTTCCGTCGTGACCTCACCTAAGATCCTTTTTCCACGTAGTGTAGGAGCAGGTCAATCCACCATCTCATGTTTAACTTAGCCATTAGTTAAAATCCTGTTTTTTAAACAAAATTAATGCTTTTTAAGTTTTTATGAAGTGCTTGATTCTTATCATCGGTGAATAATGTGATATGTACATTGTATTTTTTTAAATATAATATTCCTTTAGGTTAAAACAGTTCGGCAAATGCAATTTGCAAAAACAAAAGTTTTCTATAAATTCTCCGCGAAATAAAAGTGCTAATTTCTTAAGAGGTCAAATATTTCAACGGATAAATAATGCCACCACGTACTTCTATCGGCATTATCGGCAAAAGTTATTTTCACCTTTCTTGTCGAGCTGGAGTAGCTGCGTCACCAGGTCTTTTGTAACTCGGCATCAAACGGTCGGTTAAAATGAAACTGGAGGTCGAAGTGCGGAGGTAGAAAAGAGCGAGAGAGAAGAAATGGGCCATTAACAGTGAGAAAGTGAGGGATAAGGGAGGGATAAGAGGGATATTAGAGCGGGTAAGAAGGAGGTTGTGAAAAGTTCGGCTTGCTCTTCCTCGATACATTCAGGGCACCTGTTCTCACTTGCAACGACTCAATTGTCCTATAAGCCGTAAAACTCATCTGAGGGAATAATTGCTTTTGTACTGACAGTCAAAGCGATCAACTCGATATCAACATCTCTATCAATTTTATTCTTTAATGCAGAAATGCTTACGGATTGTATGCTAGCAGGGGATTACAAAAATAAAAAACTAAAAATCTTAAATATTTCCGTCGTACTTACGTTGTATGTCTCATTAGATATATTTCAATTAGGTTCAATAATTTCAAAATTTTATAAAATTAAAAACCATAATAATAGAAGATGCGAACCACGTTATAGTTGTAAATAATCTTTCTATGTAAGGTATTGTTGAAAAGAAAAAGTTAGTGTCACGAGCGGGATTCGAACCCACGACCTTCGGCCGCTGCTGTAACCACTTGAGCTATCATGACTTCGATCCCCTCGGACCCCAACTCCCCATCTCAACCAACCTTTCGAATTTTTGGCTGGATTAATTAATTGAAAGAAGTTATTTAGTCAATCGGACTAAGAAATATAATGGTTGTATGTAATGTTCATTGAGGATAATTATGTTTTCAATATTTTTAAGTTAGAAACGGAAGAATTAAATGCCCATTTGTTTTCACGAGCTCTTCCACCAGTGGGAAGTTTGTGGGAGTTAAACCGAAAGCTTTGGGGGGGGGGAACTGGCAGAAGAGTTCGTATAAAATGAGTATATCAAAATACTACACCAAATACTTAATATATAATATTTTTATTCCATCTGTTGTGATTTTTTTCTACACGGACACCCATCTATTGATGATTTCTAATGTTTCAAATATTACTTTACTTTCAAGGGGAAAGTTTCAAATTTATGCTATTTTGGAACACAAATTAACTGTTCAATGTCAATTGTTTTAGATGTTTATGATAATCAGAAAGGACTCTAGATAACCCTTTATCCGAAACAATGTGATCATGACTTGACATGACAAATTAAAAGAAGAATACACGACGTTAATTAAAAAATTGAAAATAAAACATGGCAGTTTTTCTGTACAATTGGAGGAGGGGTGTCACCCTGGGGACAGGTATATAAAGCAGCGTCGGTTAAACTAAAACAAGTTCAATTCACTACATTAAAGAAAGAAGATGGAATATATGGAAATCATGGAAGAGATTCGTTATTATATTATGGACAAATTTGACCCAACTTGCGAGGACCAAAATGAGAACTAAGAAAACGATATGTACCAAAGAGATATGGAAGATACTCCGTTTACGTGTTACGAGGTTAAAGAGGTAATTGTAATAATGAAATCAAATAAAACGAGAAGTTATTTCCCAAAAATTTGGAAGGAGTCACAAATTGTGTTCTTAGTCAAACCGGGAGTACAATGGAACGAACGACCCATCGAAGTACCGTCTCATAAGCCTTCTCTTGCGTGCAGTCAAAGCTTGTTGAATTTTAAAAATTAGCTACTCCACCGTCTAATTTTATTTTTAATTCATATCTAACGTTTATTTCATGTTAACCTTGTTGTAATATTTGTTGAAATTTTCAATTTTCACAAATAAAACGTAACTGGCTAATCAACTAAAAAATTGCAATGACTTAAGATTTCGTCAAAATCTTAAAAAAGTCAACTCAAAAAAAAAAAAAAACCCCATCTCCAAACAATTGTATTTAATTCTAGTAGGCTAAGCTTTCATTATTAGTATTATTTTTTCGGTGGAAGTTTGCTAGGACGGGAGTCCTAAATGCGGCCTTATTTAAAACCTGGGTATTTCTGATAAATACCTAGTTTTCCATCGGATACAGCAAAGATAACCCACACAACGTTACTCAAACCTTTAGGGTCTTATTTCGTATATTTACACAATACACCTTGTTTGAAAACGTTGAATAAAACGGAGCAATTTTACAACAATAGGCAAAATAATCCGCTTATCTTATTTCTTTTCACTCAACCAAGCCCTTCTGGTAAAAGAGGGTTTACGAAGCACAGCTGGTTCCCCTGAGAAAAATAGATTGGGCCTTGGGAGACTTGAGGAACAATGGATATTAATGACCGGATTCTGACTACAAGAGGCCCATATAGCCGTTTATAAATAATTCACGGCCCATTTTATTTTATCTTTTAAAATGCAGGGAATACTTCAGTCGAACGAGCAAAGAAATCTCTGGTTCTTTAAAACTAAATTAACTTAGTGATCTGTACCATCACTTTATTATTGTATTTCTTAACGCGAGTCACTGTGTCGACCAATTAAAAGTTTTAATTAGTTCTACTAAGTTATGTGTTAACTTTAATAAAGCAATAAGGGATCGGAATTGCGTTCAAGGTTTTGCGGACGGAGAGAAAGAGAAACTCAACGCCAAGGGTGTAGTATTTTGACAGATTAGGGAAAAAGGAAGAGGAGGCCGAGCTGATGGATATGCGTCGACCTTATGAAGATCAACAGTTCATTAAGAGAAAAGCTTAGAGTAGAGGCCGGGGGCTAAAAGAGACGAGGAGGCGGGGTGAAAGGGCCAGGGCGGAGGTTATTGCGTTTTTAATCAAACTCCTCGTTTGCCCCGCGTCGCTTGGATTGATGTCTGAGAAAGAAGAAAATACCGAGAAGGTGGAGCAGGCTTTATTTGTCCTCCCAGAATAGCTAATCTCGGAGCTTTGCTGTATCGCCATCAAAAAAGTAATAATTCAAATCCAAACCATAAGTAGTACATAATGAGAACAAAAACAACCAAACGTATAATTATTTTAGGTTTTATTAATAATTAATAAATGTATTTTTAGGACAAAATCTGTTTATAGTTATTTAACTAACCTAAGGAGGATTATCACATTGCATAAAGGATTTTGGACACTTGATCCAGTTCAATAAGGAGAAAAGGAGCAAAATGAATATTTTTTTGTCAAAGTCACCTCCATACGTTAGATCGAAGGAAGAGACTAACAATTCAAGAATCAACAACATCACATGATTATTTTAGTTAAATTGTGTTAACTAAGAATGAGCAGTATAAAAATTTAACTCTGCTATCTAACATCACGCCGATTTATTTTCATGAATATGTCAACGGCAAGTATATTTACTAAGAATCGACAGAAATGAAAATGAAAAAGGTTTCAGCCAATAGATAAAAGGGAGAATTGCTGAAAATATTTGAGAAATTGTCAGCTAAGCTAGAACCTCAGGAGGCAGAACAGGGCCGGGAAGGTTTAGCTCAGATTCAGATAAGTTTTTGTCCTAGAGAAATTCATTCAATTTTTCGCTCAATTATTCATGAAAAATTACAAGTTGATGAGGAATGAAGGAGGAATTTTGAGTGATTGTGATCTCTGTACGAATACTCAACAGATACTCTGATTTATATGTATAATATATATATATATTTTTTTTACTAGACCAGTTTTAGAAGGTAGGTAGTAGGTTAAAGATTATTATTTTGCGTTATGACGTTTCGGCATTCTGTGGCATAATCATGTACTTTTATTTCTTAAATTTTGCATAAAATATAATATGTATATATAAAAATATAAGAATATATAAAATTTAAGAAATAAAAGTATGTACATGATTATGGCAGACAACACAAAGATAAAACCGACACACGCACTCTACCTCTCACCACCTTTAAAGTGTTGATGTATTGTCCATTTTTTTAGTCACAAATAATCTGGGTCTTAGTATGGTCAATTGGGTGAAAAACAAATTCGAAATATTTTAAGGTCATCATCAGGGAAAAAAAATTAACGATGTCTACAAATTGAAATAATTCAGTTTTTAATAAATTGTTTCAAATTTGTTAAATTCAAAATTGAATTGGATCAATTTGTAGACATCTTTAAGATTGTATTGCCCTGATGGCGACCTTAAAATGGGTTAAGGCTCGGCAGATTTGCTTTTCCTCCAAGTGAACATACCAAGAAGAGGAATATTCGTAATCACAGAAGTCACAGGTCACACTGAAGCGGCGAAATGCCGAAACCCTGACAGACCAATCTACCGAAGATAAGATTCACCAAGTATTAAACGGTTAATACTTGAATTAAATGTGAAGTGTCTTCATTGTAAAATCAAAGATGGAATTTAAACTGACGAAATGTAAGAAAAGTGTGCACTAACGGGGTAAGTATATGTGTCTTAATTATACGTAAAAAATCATTAGAAATGTTATTTTCAATGTAAGAGTTGTCTTTTTTGAGACTGCATAAATATTCAGATATTTCGGATTTTGTAATGGGAGTGAAAAAAAATTGAGTTTTATTTTTAAGTTAAGCAACTGGAATATGAGTTAGTATTTCAGGAAACAGTAGTTTTAATGTAAGGACCAACGGTAGAGAAATTACCAACAAACAATTTTGTTATTCTTGTTGATCTGTAACCACAACTCTATTTTTATAACCAATATTATAAGTATTTTCTTTATATTTAAAATATTGGTAGCCGGTTTAATCATTGGCTCGTTTTTAGGTTTTTGGGTATTTCCTGTTTAAATTTAGTTTTAGTATTTTTAATTATCGCCGTTATTGAATTTTACTTGTTAATTTGATCTCAACCGAGACCTTACATGGAAAGAATAATTAATTGAAAGATGTAACTTGGTCAATTGACCAAGCGGACCACGAAATTAGTGAATTTATTTATAAATTTAAAAAATATGCAGAACAAATGTTATGAAAATTTTTCGGCGTGATAAAAACCGTCTGCTATTTCCTTTATTTTTATTGTTCTTTTTTATTGCTATTAAAACACAGTTGAGAACAAAAGAACTTTATTGCGAGAGCCCATGTTCAAGACTAGACTAGAACAGACGGTCGCGCCGCCTATCGATACATACAACAGACTAATCGATTAATGAGTGTTGCAATAATTATTTATCATACTGTATGATTATATTTCCTATGACAAGTCAAAGAAAAATTAGTGCTGTACAATATTTCTAAATACAGTATAGATGAAAATATTCGTTAAAAATATTGTCCGGTTTTAATAGTTAATAATTAATAAACTAAAAGGAAAGTTATAAAAACATTCCTTTTTGGGAGAAAAATCTCAAGGAGAAAAATGTTCTAAGTATATTTAAAAGTTTCGTACCCGGAAACTTTCCAGCGTTGACTTGCCTTCTTCTAAAAGATAATAATAAAAAAGCAGAAATACATTACCGGGCCAAAAAAGGAGGGTGAATATTTATACGCTGAGTCAACTTTTTTCAACCTCTACAAACCCCAATTTATTGAAGAAAAAAATCACTTAAACAATTATTTTACGCTAGGAGTTATTATTAGTACGAGTTGGGAGTTTTTTCCGGGCGTTTCCTATTCTTATCAGCATTGTGTTTATCGGATGAAAATCAGTGATGCCGAGGGCGGAAGGTGAGCTTGCAAGTTCCTAGGCAAGTTAGAATTCCCTCGGGATACCCCGCTCTCCGACCATTGAGATCTTAAACCCTCCTATCCGCAAGACTGCATTAATTCAAACGACTTGAGCCCACGATGAATACCAATGTGGACCTGTACCTGAAACCAAGACAACGTAAATTTTGTTGACCGAGGAACCGCCTTGAACCGGAATAGTTTAATTACGATTTTGGACTACTTCAAAAATAACTTGGCCCTAATGCAAAAGGAAAAAATATATACACACAAAAACATAAATTGGACTGTTTTCTTCCATTTTTCAGCAAGTCTGGTCTAATCATTTTCCAGCTCCTACATTATTCCTTTTTTACCTTGGTCTTTACCACCGGGTGATGATCACTATTGATTAAACTGTTGTCAAAAATATTAGCTCACTATGCTATTTGAATTATTTCATCTGCTATTCGAAATGAAAAATAGAAAATATGCACTGTATTAACACTGCACTAGCTTGGATCAATGGAACAGAATTAATTAAGTCATTTTTTAAAATTACGTACACAGTAAAATTGAGTAGGAAACAGATTAAATGGCACCCACATTTCTTACATCTAAAAAATGGTTATGATGAACTAGTATATAAAATAAATTATTTTCTTAAATACATCCACCGTACTCTTTACATCGATCTCCCTAAATGACCCTCTTTCTTTCTCTCTCACACACTCTCTCTCTTTCATCACTGTGATTTGTAGTTAGTAATTTCGCTCAGAGCTTTGATTCCTTCAATTCAGCTCGTCGGCAAACTGACTTAGAGATGACCTTTTCACCGTAGTAAATATAAACAGGAATACGAAATTTCGCCTTTCAAATTTATGAGTTCTACATTCTAAATTAGACTATATTGATACTTGTTTTTAAATATGTAGTTCTAACTAAAGGATGATTCCGTAGTCACTTGTTTCCTCTTTTCCTCTCCATCCCCAGGACCTACCTCCCAGAATCCTTCCGAAACCTGAAACTGTTTTACTCAGCCAGTCGTACACCGGTGGCGCCCGAAGGGGTCTGGCACGAAAGAGGGCGATCCTATGATTAAGTGGACAAGTTTCGGAGCGGTTTCTCCTCTCATTCAACCACTACACACCTGGGGATAGAATTCAGAACACCTTTAGATTGAGGTAGAGGATGCTTACGAGTATAGGGGCGCGGCTTGAGGGCTGGAAGGGAAGGGTTACTGAGAAAGGGTTAGGAACGGCTGAAAGCCAGTACGTGTACCTTAAGCTATGAATCAAGTCTCGTTTAGGAGGGCACAAGCTATTCAAAGGCTGATTCCCGTTCATGGCTACTCATTACGAGCCTAATCGGCCGTAGAGACCTTCCATTCATTTTGGCATAAAAAAGTTCATTCGGTTTCATCCAAACCGAAATGGAAAATGCATTTTAGTCCGTCTACGTGTAACTAATTTTCATTGAGCCTCGATTTCTCCTTTCGACTTCTACAACTTAAATTTATAACCCTATTTATGATGTCGACTTTATTCGACATCACGCATATTTTTAATTTACGACCAATAATAGTTAGAGAGCAACATTTTAACAATGGATTTATCATATACAATTCATGTAGATGCAAAGATCAAATATATTATTTATATAATAAGAACAATATGAAACAACATGAGTACGATCTTTATATATATATATAAAGTGGAAGGTTTATGGGCCGACAAACAGCTGAGGTCATCGCCGACCCTCCGCGTGTATTCCTTCTTTTTCCTGTCTTTCTCGCGTATTTTGTATTGAACTGCAGCCATTTGAGCATCTCGATCTGGTTACTGACTCTCTGCTTTTACTTGTATATTACGTCGTTATTTTAAAAAGCTAGCCTCTTGTTAGTACCTCAGGTTGTCAATTTAAGAATAGATACACAACATACAATACATAACATATACATCGCCATAAACATAGAAGTCTGGTCACATTCACTCCCCCAGAGTACTCCATATTCCTCGGGGCGGGGTTGAACCTACTCCATTCGCGCTAATAACTTACTTTTCCTCTCCAGACATCACACACTCACCCCAGAGTACTCGATATTCCTCGGGGCGGGGTAAATAACCCCTTCCTTTCATGCTTAAATTACATTCATTCCAACAGAGTAAAATATAAACAACATACAATACTAACATAAAAGTCTGGTCGTATTCACTCCCCCAGAGTACTCGATATTCCTCGGGGCGGGGCCGAACCCACTCCATTCGCGCTAATAACATACTTTTGCTCCCCCAGACATCACACACTCACCCCAGAGTACTCGATATTCCTCGGGGCGGGGTAAATAACCCCTTCCTTTCACGCAAATAAATTACATTCATCCTAATGTATTAACACAAACACGACACAAACACTTCAGACACAACACAAGCACAGCAAAAACACATAAACTATATACATTTGAAGATTCCTATAGCCCTGAGGTACCGGTACAGCGAATTGTGCCCGCTGCCGTGCCCCAAGACTACGCACAGGTCCGATGATATTCCAAAATATTGCCTATAAACGTCGAGCTTTCTACAATTGAAAAGGTGCTCGACTGTTACTCTATCTCTGCATAATGGGCACCTTTGCAGTCGCTTTCCTGCTAGAAGGTGCCCGTGTGTAATCCTTGTATGACCTATGCGTAGTCTTGTCAGTATGACCTTTTCCCTTTTTGACCCATTTTCCGTGAACCAGGGACCGACGTCTTTCTTAACCTGCCACAGTTTGGCAGGATTATTCCTATTTTGCCGAGCCCAGCGGTTTTTCCATTCTTCTTTATTGTATTTGAAATTAATAACTTGAGATCCGCTGGGCGTATTTATTGGGAAGCGTCGTGAGGTTCTCTGGCTGCTTCTTTGGCCGCCCGGTCTGCTGCTTCGTTCCCGGCTATCCCTATGTGGCCGGGAGCCCACACCAATACGACCTTCTTCCCAACTGTGTCGATCCCTGATAATTGTTGTTTTATTTTGTTTACTAATGGGTCCACGGAGCTTCTTCTCCTGAGCTTCTGGACCGCACCGAGCGAGTCGGTATATACTACTTATGATTCGTGAGGATGACTTTTATTATGCTCAGTGCGAAGGATATGGCATTTAGTTCCGCCGTGTACACGCTCGCGGCGGGAGGGAGTGACAATTTTTTTGTTTCTCCCTCCGTGTACACGGCACACCCCACGCCCTCTGCCGTTTTTGACCCGTCTGTGAAGACGGGTCTGGCATCTCTATATTCGTTTTTCAGGGCTTCAAAAATTCCTTTATATACATAGTGGGGTGTCTCGTTCTTTTTTAATTTTGCCAAATCCCACCGTACGATGAAGGGAGGGAGTAGCCAGGGGGGTGTTTCAGGTAGTTTTTCTGCCTCCACTTGGTTCAAGTCTACTCCCCGCGCCGCTAATGTTTCCTTGGCACTTATGGCCAGCGGCCTCGTACGGGTCCCCAGGAGAGAGTATCTTTCGCTGGAGTTAGAGTCAAAAAGAGTCTTATGTAAGAAATGGTTCGGCTTTGCCCATTTGCTCGCATAATATTTCAACGTTAATTTTAGGGTTTTTTTTAGAGCAGGGGGGAGAACCCCTATCGAGCGGGCTTGTCCTGAACGCGCCTGTCACTAGTCTTAGGCCTTGCATATATATCCTGTCTAATTTTTTGAGGCGCGTTCTTCTTGCCGGACCGTAGGCTATACAACCGTAAAATAATTTCTGGCACAGCAGCGTTTTAAAGAGGGTCATCAATACCTCTCTTTCTGCTCCCCACTTAAAGTTCGAGAGATATCTCAAGAGGTTGATGACCCGCTTGCACTGGACTTCGATGTTCACGATATGTGGTTGTCATCTTAGCTTCCTACCAAGCCTAACCCTAAACCACGGCTGCTGAGGAAACTCCTAAGCAATTCCGGGAGTCTACCTCTCAGGCCGAATTCGTGACACCTCCGGAGGATGCCATACTTCCATGTCATGTCGTATGCCCTCTCGAGGTCGAAGAACACAGTCACGCCATGTTCCCTATTCAGCAACGTGGTCAGCACCTCGTCCTCGAGAAGAACCACCTGGTCAACGGAAGCATGTCCTCCCCGGAATCCCGCCTGATGTCGGCCGTAGAGTCCTCGAGTCTCCAAATTCCATACTAGTCTTCTGTTTATAATAGACTCGAGGACTTTACCCAAGCAGGTGGTCAACGATATCGGCCTGTAGCTTGATGGTTGGCTGGGGTCTTTACCTTCTTTGGCGATCGGTACTATGATGGCTTCTTTCCATTGCTCCGGATATGTTCCGGCGCACCAAATGCTATTAAACAACTCTAAGAGGCGACGCCTAGCCACCTCTGGGAAGTGGCGAAGCATCGCGTTAGGGACGCCGTCGATACCAGGAGCTTTGTCTTTTAGATCGTCTAAGGTTTCTTCTAGTTCAGCCATCGTTATTGGTCGGTTGTACTCTTCCTCGTTTTCGCTAGTAAAGTCCAGTACAAGCTGTTCCATTCTGCGCTTTTCTGTACGGAACCTTTCGGTGTATGACCGATCGCTCGACACTTCCTCGTAGTGATGAGCCAGCGCATCGGCCACCTCCTTCGGCCCCGTGATGATTCGATCAATCACTTTTAGTGCTGGTATTATTGGTTTTTTTGTTTTCCCCGCGATCGCTTTTATTTTTCCCCATATCTGTATCGGCGACGTTTCGTTATTTAGCCCGATACATATTCTTGCATGTTTCTCTTTTTCTGTTGGGTCAATAACCTTCGCTCTTTTTATTTTAAAATCTTCTAAATTGGCCGACATGAGACTTCTTTTCAATTTTTAAACGCCCTTTTCTTTTCTTTGTTTGCCGCCTTACACTCCTCAGTCCACCACGGCACCCCCTTTCGACGAATGGGGGTTCCTCCTGTTTTGGGTACTGAGTGCTCGGCGGCTTGTTTTACATTTTCTGTGAGGATGTGGACGTCTCGTTCCAGGTCCCCACTCATTTCTGAAATATTCAGGGTACTTGTGAAAGTTTTCCAGTCGGCCTTACGAAGGTTATATCTGATCGCGGGGGTATAAAGCGTCTTACGAATGGTAGTTTCAATGATAATCGGCACATGATCGCTGTTATATTCGTCGTTTAAAGTGTTCCATGAGAGGCTAGCGGCAATGGACGGAGAGGCGAAGCTCAGGTCGGTCGCATTGAATCTCCCAGTGTAAATACTTATATACTTTAACATCCCGGGCAGGAGGTTAAACTGCGTCCAATACCCCTCCTGTACCTGGTGGCCTTCCGTAACACCCCATCCCCATACTAACTTCATTACCTAACCTTCCAATCCTATAACTACCCCTTCCCCAACCCTAACCTCCTCCCTGTTCCTTCTCCCGGCGTCCTAGGCTTTAAGGAGGGGGAGGTGCTAGCTTCCCTCTGGACTAAAACAAACAATTTCCAAAAACAACGAAAAAAACGCCGTATATCCGGAAGGCGAAATGCCGGTGACGTCGGGGGCTTAGGCCATCCTCGGCGTTATTCCCTCGGGCCCCGTTGGAGTTGGTGGAGAGAGCAGCGCCACCCAACGTATGGATACTGATAGGAACGGAAAAGGTAACCCGGAATTAGTGAGGACACTGCAGCCATTTGAGCCGGAGTCCAAAAAAAGGAGAAGAATGAGAAAAGAAAAGAGCGGAAGTGATAATGAAGGCCAGATGCCAAAGAACACCAATTTCACAAGATACAGGATCATGGAAAAAAAGAGGGGGATTTTAAAGATGACTCCCCCATCCAGATCTGCCGTGTGGTCAAACAACAAATGGGAAAAGTTAAAAATCTAATAACAATAATTTGTACTTTTAACAAAAATGATGAGAGGGTTAAAAAATAATGAGGAAGGATTACAACGAATAATTAGACATAAACAACCGATGGTAATAGCGCTACAGGAAACCCATCTTCTACCCGGGAAGAAATATCACCTCCGGGGTTTTTCCTGCGTAAGCAGGGAAATCCAACCCGAACCCGGTGGAAGGGCGCATGGTGGAGTAGCGCTATACATAAACGAAAAATTCAAATACGACAAATTGTCGTTACATACTGAAATACAAGCGATCGCAATAAAAATAAAACCTCCATTAGAGATGATCTTATGCAATATCTACCTCCCGGATAGAATGGCACCATACAGAAATTAAAAGACTAATAGATCAACTACCTCGTCCCTGCCTGATACTAGGAGACTTCAAATCCCACAATACAATGTGGGGGTCGGAGACGACGGACTCCAGCGGCGAGCTTATAGAAGATATTATAGATGAATACGGTATGGTGATACTTAACAATGGAAATCTGGCTAATTAATATCTATAATTACGAATAACATTTCACAAACTTCTGTCAATCCTGAACTTAATAGAAATGCATATTCATAACATAATGAATTTACGAATTAATACACCAATCAACGCTATACTAAAAATAGAACCAGAACCACCCAGAAAGGGCAAATAAAGAATTGCCATTCAAAAGACAACTCAATAGAAAGAAAGAAATTTTTCTTTAATTTCTTGTAGGAAAAAAAATGCAAATTTCAATAACGAATAGGAATTATAGTCAGGATGTGGCCTACAAAAAGCCGTCCAAAAAATAAAATAAAATAAAAAAATAAAATAAAGCAAGCAATATCATTCAAAAGGAACTGAATAGGAGGATATAAAATATAAAAGAAACTACACTTACATCGAAAACATTAAAGGAACATTGAAAAATATTTTGTCGAGTTCTGTAAGATCTGTCTTGATATATTAGGATGAATTAAAGGCAAATGGAGACATAATAAATTTTGGATAAATGCCAGTTAAAAAACTGGGACATCATACGTACTATTGTCGTTAGAAATGATAATCGGAGAAGTTTGATTAAATCTTTTCTAACTTTAGTCCTACTTGAGACGATACACAAAAAGCTTTTTAGCAATCTCAAAACAAATCTTACCATTATTTTGGCATATTATTACACTTCTGGAACAATAAATACTGAAAAATGAAACTGACATAGATGATCATGCCAACTGATATTATTTCCGAAAGCTATTCCAACAAACAATTTTTTAAGCATGCTTCATAAATTTGTCTCCTGCTCCATTTTTTACGACGGTCGAAAGTCACCACCAGGCACCAAGTTTAAACATTTTAACACATAAAAAGCAAATGCACGATCGCCATTAAAAACAAATGCCCCATCGGTAGTGTCTAATACAGTTTGCGGAATCATCGACGCTTCATCCCAGATGAAAATGTCTGTTTCTCTTGGAATGACTGTTTTATTTCACCTGTCTAGTTCAGTGTGACGCAGAATTCAGCTAACTCGAATGTTTTATATCCTGTCCTTCCATATGGGAGAAGAACTGCCTAAGAAGTCCAAGCAATGGTTGTCACTAAATATTAGGGGGGGGGATTTTATAAGTTTCTTCGGAAAGCTGAGTTATTTTCTATTTATCTTCCTTGTTTGTAAATACACGTTCATTACAGGTTTTTCTTGCAATCTGAGTTTGTTAAAAACGTGATTATACACTGCCGCTGGCTACGGCTTGTGCAATTTCCTTCTGATGAGAATTCGATTGGATTCTGTCTTCGACGGAAAACCGCTGGAGAAACCTCGATTGTAAAAGAAATATCGCCTCTTTTTATTAAGCGTTTTATGACCATCATCCCTAGCAGAACGCTGACGATCCTAATTCTATCCTTATACTCCTGGAGCGCATAAATATATAAAAATAATAGAATAAAAAATTACACCCCCTCCTATGGGCGAAGTCCGAAAAAATCTGGACCAGTTCAACTTATAAAGGAAAAGGGGCCGTACATAAATCTGGACGTGACTAGAATTGCGCTATGTTCCTGTGACAGCTGGTGATAGATTACGGTCACCCCTGCATTGCAAATCCTAGACTGTTCCGAACATTACGCCATATCCTTCCCTCGACGTTTACACTCAGGAATCTGTTAATTGACGTTTAATATGTCGGAATGTAATGAATCAGTACAATATTTAATCGTGGTTAATTCAACGTGCCAAAATTTCCAAATTGATTATTGAGTTAGATTGTCGACAAGGTTGATGGATAACAATGTTCATACTGTAATTTGGATGTTATATATATATATATATATATAAATTATTTATAAAAGTTAACGTGGAATTACAGAATTCTGTGAAACATGTACGTTACATAGTTACCCGTGTATTGTAATACCAAGCAGTGTACGTAATGTGTGGTGGTTAGTGACCGTTAATAGATAATTAATCAGAAATCGAGAGATGACACCAGACCGCATCTCACGATTTCTGAATAATTAAGTGTACGTAATGTAAATCAACTTCGAATACAATATTTGCTGATTGTGATGAAATATTGATTTCTCATGTTTGGGATATTGATTTGGCTCTCATTTTTTGTTCGCTGTAGAGTGCAGAAGCATACCGATATCAACATTTCGAAAAAAATATTTATCTGGCATCCGCCCTGCCGAAGGAAAATCGGTTGTATTTTTATTGAAATCCATATTCGTTCAAGGAAGATAACGACGCGCCTCTCTGGAGGAAGGCGAAATGGGAAATTTCTCCTCCGCTTCCGAAACTTCTGATGAGATGATGATGGTTGATGGCGACGGAGGGACTGTATAGGTCGGGGGCATGGGCGAACGGGGCGAAAGGGGCAGAATTTCCGGTCTATTTCCCTTCACCGGAAGTAATGGCCGGGAAACCGGCTTTTTCGAAGAAGTAGTTGATGAAACCGCTAAGAGCAGATAGTGGGAGTGAATATAAAGTAGGCGAAGAAAACGTTAAAAATTCCTTATGTTGTTAATCACTGTCGTCCAATTATCCCTTTATTCCGATTTTTTTGGAAGTAGTGAGTATCAACAGTTTGTCATCACCATGTACAATTACTTAATCCCACATTTACAGGTACAAATTTAATGTTCAATTTTAACGTTAAAATTAATTTTAATTAATTATACTTTTTATTTAAGCCTCTAAGGTCCTTTTTATTTGTACCATTCACAGTATTGTCACGCTGTGGGGTTGGTCATCAAGATCAACTTCTTTGCTATACAATATGTATTCTTGAAAGGAAATAAATATAACTTATTCAGCTGTGCCTAGACTCACACAAGTACTCCTATACGTTCCCTCTTATGTACATACCTTTCACTCAAGTACTAGATATTCCACCATTATCCTTTAATTATTATACTTAGTTCAACGTAGGTAAAATGTGGGAGGGTGAAATTGAATAAGTGAATAATTTTATGAATGTACCTAAGCAAATAATTGTGATGCCTTTCCTTGAGGAGGCAGGTTTGTTAAATGAATTCGAATTGAGGCGACGTCAGGGCGACAAAGCTTGCAATTCGTGCGAGTATTGCAGGTCCGAGGAAATTTATCGTAGCTGCCTTTTAATCATCTACCTTCGTGAGATTAACTCCCCCTGATGATAATTAAACTGAGAAAATGCCCGCAGTCTAATTCGATAGTCGTAGTAACGAGATGCTCGCCTGTTTCACTCAGTATATTTTACCATTATAAAATTATTACTGTTCAAATCGGTGTAACCTTTCCGTCAAGTACAGGCAATCAGATGGTAAAACATATAATTCGGTTCATTCGTAAGACCTACGATATATCCTACTTCTTATAAACAGGCGTAGTTAAGCCCATTATAACCTTATCTGCACAACCATTTATTAAATAATGTGGCTATCGAGATATTTTTTAAACCGCTTTCAAAAATAAAATCTTGTTGTTGTAACACATTGTATAACTGATAAGAAAACATGAATTTAATCATTTATATTAATAATTGTATTGTATATATTTCGTTATTATAATGGTTTTATACCACTTACTCGTTTATAGCAACAGGTTAAAATATTTTTATATATATCAAATATAATTACGATTTAGAAAAGAAATTGAAATTGAAATCCATTTTGAAAGGTGAAACGGGTTAAACAGGTTATTATTTGATAAAATAAATTAAAACAAGTTTGAATCAATAGTTTAACCACGTCGCACCAGCAGATTCGATTGCTATTTAAGTAGAAAAATAAAAAGCAGCACAAAAATTCAAATCAATACACTGAAAAAATTAAATCTGTATAACTTAAATCGACGAGTTATAAAATAAATAAACGAAATTGGAGAGAACCGCCATAAATAAATATAGGCCAAACAAATTACCTCGAACTGAATATCGCGATAAAACGCTTCAATTTGCCACTAATAATAAGGATCTTCATAATGAAATGAATATCTCCATTAGAACGTAATTAGTAATTAAGTATTCTCTTCTACATATTCTAACTTTTTTCACCAGGGTTACACAAGGATCGTGAAAAATTCAAATTGTTCAAGAGGAAAAACATCCAAGTTGTGTAAGTTGACTTCTATTTAGAGCTTCGAGGTAAGTTATGGTTTTTTAGGATCAACTTAATACATTTTTTCTTCCTACTTTGCATATTTATTAGCCAGCGAGAAAGTAAAGACATCGCAACCTTACCATAAAAGTAGAAGCTTTTGCTCAACTTCAAAGTTTTATATTATTATTAATTTTTTTAAATAAATACATACAAATATGGATATTTAACAAGCAGCACATCATGTGAATGAATTAATAAGTGAAAATGAAAAACTAAGATCGCCCATAAAACATTAAGTAAGGTTACAAAGCCCCTTTTTCTTTCGCATTTCGAAATAAAATTTTTGGGGGTAGTCATTATATACTCAAAGGAAAAAATAAAACGGACAATATTTTGTTGTTTATTTCAAACTATCTGAATTTTTATCGTTATATTAATTTCAACATATTTATTTTAATGTAAACCAAATGAAGTGAAAAATTCATGTTTTTTTATAAAAACTATTGAATTATGATGGTTTGAAAGAAAATTCAACAAAACAACAGAAAATCATTTAGTGATACAACACATTTAATTAACAATTCATTACCTGGGTTTCCCTTAATAACACAATAAGAGCAAAACTAACAAAATAAGTCTGGAGTCTGATCTTCTTTGTCCTTAAAGGTTGATATCAAACTATTCTTTTATGCGTGGTGATTAGTGACCGTTAATCGATAATTATTCAGAAATCTCTCAACAAGACACGTAAGAATGGCGCAATTACAGAAGACAAACACTGAGCCCTGAAGATGATCTCAATAAAGATCGAAACGTTGGCACGATAAAGAAAATATTTTTCTGAAACCTACATCACACCAGACCGCATCTCACGATTTCTGAATAATTATTCTATTATATTAATATTATGGTTCGTACATTGTGTGTGTTGATATATTATCTTACTATGTACTGTTAATGCAATGTAATATGCTTGATATCATATATTTTTTATTCAAGTATTTTCATATTTAATTATTGAAGTGAGAAATATGGAAATTGGAAATATGCAATCAATATGTTCAGTATGCAAAAAATTTAATTTCATTCATTTTTCACGTCTATTATCCTCCCAGGCGGGGGACGCGTGAATTATGCTCGTCTCACGCTAATGTTTTGAAACGGTTAATTAAGTATGAATATTAAATGGGCTCGGAACACCTTTTAAGACACGAAGCAATTTCGAGTAGGCCGGCGTCGAAAGGCCGTCGTTCAGTTCCCAGGCGCAAAGTAAGGCTCAATTTGTTTAATTTAAAAAAATGTAAGGCTTGATTTTAAAGTAACGCCGTCGTGTAGCAACGGCACAGACATGACAGACAAGAAGACGCGCAATCGTTATTCACGCAGTAAACTGAGATAAATTCAGCAGATAACCCACTAAGCCTATGCACAAGGAATTAATGCGTACGACAAATATTGCAAGAGCCGTGGGCTTAATCGCTTTTTAATTCCCTCTCAAGAAATGAACGTGGCATTGTCACTGTTTCGGTTCGTTACAAATCATTCCATTACCAGATTAATAGGTTAATAACAGATTAATAAAAGCCACTTGACCTTTCTCCACGGAAAGTAGTCTACTGAAGAATTTATTGACTAATGACTTCGATTAGCCATTGGAATGGTATGGTGATAAGGATACTAGGAAGTGGGGTTTGTGCTCCCCAGTCACTGCAGCCTTCTGGCTTCTTGTACCTTTCTTAGTTCAGTGCAATACACTCTATCTTTCTTTTTAGAAGTATCAGGTCATATTGACTGTCGCTGCTATAATTTCATTCCCTAAGTTTTTGGAATGTTAGGTTGAATCTCCATTGAGCTGTTGCTTCGCATTCGAAGATGATATGGGTGGCTGTTTCCTCCTCCTCATTACATAATCTGCAGATGGGATCATCGTTGTATATGCTCATGTTCTGTACATGTTTTCTCAGATGCCAGTGACCGGTTAGTAGTCCTATAGGTTAATACTCCTATGAATTTAGCCCTCTCCAGTTGCAACAGTGATTTTGCCAGTCTGGATGAGGATTGTTTCATCATAAGTTTACTATGTCTAGCACCGCTAGCGTTTATCCACTTCTCCCTTTGTTTTGTTTGGATCTGCGATGGAGGATTCTATATTTGTTTTCGTTATCCCAAGTAAAGGTTCGGGCCTATGTATGGTCTTGCGGATCCCCCTCTGGCCAATCTGTCCGCTTTCTCGTTACCCAAAATTTCCCTGTGCCCTGGCACCCAAGATATCATCAGATTGTTGTGTTTGTGTTTCCTCAGGTTTTGGAGATTTTGGATGCATTCACTGACTAATTTTGATGTAATTCTTTTACATGCTAGTGCTTTAATGGCTGCTTGGCTATCAGATCTGAGGATTATTTTGCAAGTGTAACCTCTTTTAAGATTTTCCAGGGCACAAGCATTGAAGGCATGTATTTCTGCTTGAAAGACCGAAGTGTACTTCCCTAATGAGTTTGATGGCTTATGTGTGGGCTTGTACAGAAAATGTCCGATCCTGTTCCTTCGTTTGTTTTGGGACCATCTGTATACCATATCATTGTATCTGATGCTCTCCTTTGTTCTTCCTCTCCTTTATAGTCCGTTGAGACTTTATAGGATGTTGTGAAGAATGTTTCCGGGATCGGATTTCTAAGAATGGGTGTCTGATTTTGTTAATTATAGTTGTATGCCGGTATTGTTTAGTTACTATCCAATTTAATTATTTAATTGTTTTTGGAGCCAAAACGAGCTTTTCCTAGCTTCTCCTTGTATAAATATTTCCAGTGGAGGTCGGTTTAGCAGAGTTTCTAGAGCACTTGTAGGGTTTGTTCTCATATTGATACATAATAGGTTTGCTAGTCTTTGTATGCTGCCGATTGTTTGAGTAGCTGCTTTTTGTTGATCTTTGGTCCACCAGATGACCATTAATGTCAATGGATCAATGGATGAATGATCTATAGGTTATAGCCATTACAAAGAAATATATTTTTCAAATCTCAAATATATGTACAATTTAAAAATGTTAACGACACTCTTTTTTTTTCTTAAACCAAATAATGTATCGAATTATTGGGTTGTCCGGAAAATAATGCAGGATTTTGGTATTAAACAAAAAAAAAGAAACTAGTTACTTTAAAGCAATGTTCTTTAATCAAAATAATTTCCCATACTCTCAATACATTTCTCCCAACGTGTTGGTAACTTATTAATTCCGTCTGAGTAGAATTCAGAATTTTTAGAATTGATAAAGTCAATAAATGCATTTTCCAGTTCCGTTTGATTTTTGAATATTATGTGTTCTAAGTAGTGGTCCAGGTGTCTAAAAAAATGGTAGTCAGTAGGCGAGAGGTCCGGAGAGTAGGGTGGGTGAGGCAAAGTTTCATAGCCAAGCTCCAATAATTTTTGTGACGTTACACGTGACACATGTGGTCGAGCGTTGTCATGCAACAAAATGGGCCCTTTCCGATTGACCAAAGAGGGCTTCATTACTGCCAATTTCTGATGCATGGTATTAATTTGGTTACAGTATGATTCAGCATTGATGGTTTCGCCAGGATTTAAGAAGCTGTAGTGTATTAAACCAAATGAAGCCCACCATACCGTAACCATTACCTTTTTTTGATGAGTTGGGGGCTTTGGAAAATGTATTGGAGCTTCTCCTTTGTCGAGCCACTGTCCAGAACGTCTAGTGTTATCGTAGAGAATCCACTTTTCGTCACATGTAACAATTCTGGCCAGAAATGGGTCATTTTTGTTTCGACAAAGAAGTGATGCACAAACATCAAAGCGCTGATTTTTTTGGCGATCGTTTAATGAGTGTGGAACCCAATTTTCGAGTTTTTTCACTTTTCCAATCGCCTTGAGGTGGTCAGCGACGGTCGTTTTACTGACTTTGAGTTGCTCTGCACCCACCACTGATCGCAGAACATCATCATTAAGAGAGGAAGGCCTTCCACGACCTTCTTCATCTTCAAGGCTGAAATCTCCCTCCCGAAATTTTTTAAACCACCTTTGCACAGTGCACTCATTAACACAACCCTCGCCCCAGACTTGGTTAATGTTTCTAGCCGTTTGGGCTCCGCTTCGGCCGAGTTTAAACTCGTAAAAGAAAATCGTACGAAATTCTCGCTTTGACATTATAAGGATGACTGAATTATTTCCAAGTAGCGGAATGCTACAGAGGTAAACAAACAATATCATTTGGAAGAGGATTAATAAGTGTTGACATTCATACAAATGAGTAATCCTGTAAACGTAAACAGAATATTTTATATAGATTTTTTTTAATGAAAACTTAAAATCCTGCATTATTTTCCGGACAACCCAATATATGGTTGAACACGTTATGCTTTTTCAACGAGCGGTTGAAATATTTTGTTTTCCGGACGGAGCCAACAATTAGAGTAAGTATCTGACTCGAAAGTTGATTTCACGGTGAAGTCTGAAATAATGTCTATCAAACATTCGTATACACATGGAGATAGTCTGGTTGACTATGTCGAACTAAAAACGGTTTGACCACCCATTCATGGACTTGCAGCATTGTATATGGAGATATTGGGAAGTAGTGCATAAAATACATCTCCAATCGAAGATGTTCACGTATTTCATCAATCAACGTGCCGTTCACAAGCTCTAGTTTGTTTTCTTTAAAAAAAATCATTTAACACAGGATAACACTCCACCTCTTCCTTCGCAACATAATCAACACAAAATTGGATTTTTCTTTTCAAGGCGCGAACTTTGTCAATAACGTCGATAGTTGTGATACCCTTCGCTTGAAAAGAAAGACTCATCTCACTCATTTTCAAGAAAATATCTAATAACTATGACAGTATACATTGCCATGAAAACATTGGCAATTGGCTTTGTGGGTCATCAACAGAGATAACACTGGAGAACCTAATTCCTGTAAACGTGTACGTGCTTTCCCACGAGACAGCTATCTCCCTTCTGTAGAGAAGCAGGGAATGATTGAAGGCTTCCCATTGTGTCACATAGTATGGTGAAAAGTTTTAACTTCAATGACCAATTGATATAATTAATAATTTGTACAGATTCATCCAAAATATTCGTAAAAGAGGATCGCATTCGTTCTATAGCTAAAACATGTCTGTTGAGAAAACAATGACTACTGATGCAATCCTTCGATTTAAAACTCACGTAACTCACTGTTATTAGGTTTTTAATTTTATTTATTCATATTACGTTTGTTTTGTAATTATTAATTTTTCTCCAAGTTCGCCGCGGACCCCCAAGGTGACCGCGGACCACAGTTTGGGAAGCCCCACAGTATTTATAAACACGCATTGAACTTCTAAGAAATATTTAATTGCAACAGGCAAACGAAATAGAGAAAATGGGAACAAAAATAAACGGTCGAGTATCCGTGGTGTAAACAGGGTCTTAGTCGTTAGCCGGGATCGACTGTAAGCACTCCACCTGGCAGGAAACTCCCCGACGTGGGACTAATGGAAAACAAACCCAAGAAAAATAACAAATGTGAAGGGAACGATGTTGGCCGAATCCTCAAGGATACTTTAGCAGGCAAAACTTGGGATTCGCTCACTACATTCAATTCTTTCAAATAATTTGAAGCATTATTCTTCGAGCTCGATACTTAATTTAATTTGTCGTGGTAATAAAAAAACCAAAACTGACCGTATTGTGATGACGAAAAAATGATAATTATCGTATTGTGTTTAACAGAGAAGTGGTACTCCGCGCCACACGTTACGTTAACCATAGTAATACGAAAAACCCCTAATAATATATTAGTTTCAAAAGTTCCTCTGAACTGTTGACAAAATGAATCTTTACAGGCAGAACTTGATCTTTGTATGATACTAAACTGCTAATACCGTTCCCATGGGAACTGCATAAATTGTTGTTTTGAGCCGGTTTAGTTTTATCCCATTTTTTATTAAACCTTTTGTCCTTGGTCACTTGGAACAAATTATTATTCGATTCTTTTATGGAACCCTCCACTTTTCTTATTATAGACTGTCGTACAAGTAGGAACTTAAGGATATACATGGGGACCGCGGTAGCCGAGTGGTTAGCATGAGAGACTCTCACGCCGCGGTCGTGGGTTCGATTCCCACCGTTGCCCCTGGCCCTTTTTTCCCAATAACCCCCCAAATTTGAACACACATACGAATTTGTCACATGGCTAATATGCATAGTTCATAACGCAAAAAAAAAAAAAAAAAAAAAAAAAAAAAAAAAAAAAAAAAAAAAAAAAAAAAGGATATACATACCCCCGCTGTTCTTATCAGTGAGACATTTAGACGAGACTAAATGATTTGCACTTAAGGAGTTTTTAATTTTATTCTTATTCGGTTATTGGCCGACTTTGTCAATACCTGTAACTTCAGTCTTAATGTTCGGATGATTTTCGAATATTATTTTTCCCATGTTCATAGCATACATTCTGGAAATTCCTTTATGCAAATTTGATTTTTGTATATTTCCTGTGTTACACGTGTCATAGGCCGCATCTTTTGAATTAAAAATTTCTATTTTAATCTACCTTTCTGAATATGACGGGTACAACGGTAACGACAGCGTTTTATTTGACGTAATAAAAGGATCAGTAATGTTATTCGATAAATTCCTTGAATTCGTTACATCAGCTATAATATTGTCAACGATCATTTTTTTTCCTCTACCGGGACCGACTTCTGGGCTGGTGTGAGTTTCTATTTTGGATCCTTTATAATTTTAAAACGACTAGACTAAATTTACAGACAACACGTGATCAATTAAAATTGTAAAGACTCGGAATTTGACGTTGAAGCGGAGAACGTTTTCACGGGGAATGTTAATATTGATCGATGTACTGTTCGACGACAACTTTGCCTAGTTAATCGGTGAATAAAGACCTTATTGACCTGCCCACATGTACAACTGAAATATTTTGTTTACTTTATTTGTTTTTAATTATTCCTCAGCAAGAAAGTATCTGTAAGATGGTACACAGTACGATCTTCGTTAGAATTACGTATGCGAAGTTGAAATGCAACTAACGTTCTTGTCCTATACCTTGGGCCGGGATACGCAGGAGAAAAAAGCTCGTGAAAAAAAATTAAAACAAAAAGCTCAGCCAAGATATTACCATCAGACTAAATGGACCTACTCTCTCCGAATCACGAGTCGCTAATCAGACCTTCGGGTCGGAAGGAAACATCCATGGGTAAATCACACGTCCAGGAGGCCAGGTTCGGAGGTTATTTGTTCGGAACGAGCCAGGTAGAAAACAGGAGAAATTATGTTTAATTAACCTTACACGTTTCTATGACAAAATTGCGGCTCAATCCCTCGGGTCCTTTCTGACGTTATTTTCAGATGTTATCTTCCAACAACGGCTTTCGACCTTTTCTCGTCCCAGCGATATTTAAAAATCAGTAACATACTAGTGTAGTTAATAAACACTGGCTTTTACGACGCAACGATTGTATTGATAATAAGAAATTATAATTATATATATATTACAAAGCGAAGTAAAGTACTTATATATAAAATATATTTTAAAAAGAGTAAAGTTCTTCCTGCTTAAAATAGAAAATAGAAAGGGCTTAATATAGAACTACTAGTTGTGTGTCGCGGACAAAGAGTCAAACCACTTTTTACATATTCACAATTGCATTCACAATTAAATTTCATGGGCAATGCCAGGACTCGAACCAAGAACCGCGAGCGCGGCAAACATACGAGTTGCGCGCTCTAATCTAACCAAAAGACACCTCGGTCATCTGTATATTTATTATATTCATGTAATACCCACAACTAAATAAGAGTATGTACATATTACAAATATATATATATAATTTAATGAGGTTCAAATGATCTTGAAGGGAATTGAACTTTACTTATGAATAAAATAGAGGCGAATTACGATGGAGGGAATAGAACCTACGACCGCAGGGTCTATCACGCTGACCAGTCCGCTACCGCGGTCTCCGAAGTCAGGGTTCGTGTGGTGAATTATAAATGTTATTCGTGTTGAAACAATTCACCATTTACGCCTGCCTATTTTCTGATTTTCTGTGATGAATGAAACCTATTTGCACTAAGAACAAACAAAAATAGATAAATCACGAAAACAATACTTTCTTATTACAATAATTTAATTTTAAAGATCGGATCCCATTGCGAATTTACCTATGCCCATCTTATCGACTTCCTCAAGATAGTAAAAAAATTGAATCGACATTCACGAGAGAAAATCGAACTATAACGTTTTATTAAATAATTACATTTCGTTCGTGACGGCGTCTGGTAAAAAATGATTAGGGCAAGTGCGTGCCGTGTTCGAGGAAACGCACGCATGAAACTGCTACGTAGCGACACGTGAAGAAGACATTCTCGGTGACTGATCAATACAAACAATGGGCCAGAAGAGACAATACTGCGCCTCGTCAAAGGTATTCAGGATTGGAACAATGTGCCGGTTGATTGCATGGCCTCTTAATTGGCGGAGCTCCTCTCAACTAATCAAATTTGATCAACAGCCCTTTCACACACCGTTCAACCCCTTCTTTGGAAAATCAATTCTCCGCTCCTTCAACGGTTAGCTTCGTCCTGAGCACCCCTCTCACCAGCATTCCCTCAAATACACGCTTTGCCTTTAAACTTGTTAGACATCCGGGCTTAATGTAATTTGTGCTAGGAGTAATTTACTCTATTTCGAAATCGGAAATTTTATCGGCTTCGACCACCTCAGGGAGTTAACGATTTGAATCTGTGGTCGAGAGGAGAATCCCAACGTGTCGTCAGTGGAAAGAATGTGGGAATTCTTTTTGAGATTAATATGAAACGAGTAAACCTTAAAATTGGACGATTTTGGTAACCAGACTGTCGCGCCAAACACCATTAACACACCAAATTTACCACTCTGATCAATTAATTATTAGAAAATTTGCGTATTAAAAAAATGCAAAGCAACGTACCTCTCTTGGCTCGCAAGATGAAAAAATCGAACTAATAATATCACTTATCTTGCACCAAAAGAGACGGAATTTCAATTAATACCTGTGATGCACATTGACATCGAACTCAGTCAGCAAACGAAAAAGAAAAACATCGAAAAAACTAATTCACAAGCAAATGAACATACAATGTACATCGGACAGACTTTCAAGGTAATAAAAGAGGATACAAATTTACATAGCATACATAATCTTTAAAATCGATTAAAAAAAATAGATTAAACATGTTACTTAGTTATTTGTTCATAAATATACACTATGATTTCATATGTAAAGAAGACGCAGCTGGCAGACAAAACCAACGAGAGAAGTCTGACCAGGACGATGGCTTATATTTGATTTGATTTACAAAACTGACATTTTTATAATATAAACTAGGAAAACTTTGTTACAGTCACTCTGTTTTCAATAGAAAGAATAATTAAAAAAAAAGGGTTGTATCAGTGGTGTGAAAGACGTATGATGATTCTAGATAAACTTCGTGTAATGAAATTTAGTTTGTTGTGCAATAAGATAAGCAATTTATTATCATCCTAATAAGAGGTCTTGGAAGACGTCAGGGAGTGGAGCCGGCGAGAAACTTCGTGGTTGTTTATTCACCATCGACAAGCTTGGTTGACGGGAAGAACAAGAATAAGCTGTGGAATGTTTATAGAGTCTTGGGGTTCTGGCGGAAGCCTACCATAAATATCTACAAGGCGGAAGACCCAGAAATCTTGGAAAAGAGCGAGAGAAAAGGAGAGAGTGAGCGATAAAGTACGAGCGAGAAGGAAGAAGACGTAGCAGCGGATGATGGATGTCCTTCCGTTGAACACATTACAGGCTCTCTCCCTTCTTTCAGAGTCCCACTCTAGTTGCAATAAAACTAAATAGAAACTTTTATTGAACCCCGTTTCCCAATCGATATTTTATCCGGGTCAAAGATAGTACGGCATAACTCGGTGAAGTTTTTATTTTTTCATCACTGCTGAGTGCTTTATTACCCACCTCCCAAATTTGTAAGTAACTAATTTATTTATTTTTATAATAGCATTGTGTGTTCTTTTCATATTAGTCAAAGCACAATTATTGTGATAAAAGACGTTTGGGGGAAACGGAGTTGTGCAGAGATCCAAGGGGTGAGATTCGTACTCACGAACTAAGACATGCCAAGAGATCCACAAGTTATTTTGTTTCATTTCGCTACCGTTAGAAAAAAAAGATACATAAAATTAATAGAAATACAATGTGCATAACAAAATGTTAACATGCTTACATGTCTATCTAAAGGCTACATATTTCAACAACCTTCCCTTTCTTTCAACGTAGCGGACTAAGAAGACAACACTTACAGAAACTAACCGAAGATGGTGGCGACAACCAAAACTCGCCTAGGATAACGAGAGGTTTCAATATATTGAAATAGTTCGAACTGTTAACAATAATATTTTCACAAATCACATCAAAAGTTAAAATTTCATAATCGATCAAAAAATACCCTTTTTAAACGTCCAAACGCAAACAAACAACGAAACTCATCAGACTTACGATTCTACAATATATGTGCGATTTCTTTCCAGGCTTTTTGGCCTGACCCAATTATAATTGTTATTAATTGTCTACAACATTTTGCGATGTAGTTTATCGACCAGCTACTTCAATGCTCACAGTTATCGGGTTTGTGGTCAATATAAACAGCAAGGTTTTGTTTTCTTGCCAAGCTTTCGACTATATATTTAGTCTTTCTCAAGGGACTACAATGACAAAAACGATTGTCAATATAAAGGTGGCCATTCACGACCGCTCCACAGCCAGTCGCTCCGAACGTCAACCAGTAAATTACCTTCTCAAAATGGATGACGATCTCTTGTGCTACTCTTCTGTTTATGTACATATTAAAAGCAAAAAATCGAAGATAAAATGGCGTAAGAAGTGACTCCTGAACAGAAGCCGTAATACCCACATCAATGTGATGAAAGAACTTTCCCTTGAACCCGCTGATTGGAGGAACTATTTAAGGATGGATGAAACGTCTTATTTATTCATTATATTTAGTGTTCTATTGACCAAATTACTTCTTTCAATTATTTAATCTTTTTTGTAAGGTTTTGGTTGAAATGAAAAAGCTAGTGCCACGAGCGGGATCTGAATCCATGGCCTTCGGCTAAATACGCCGCTGCTCTACCACTTGAGCTATCGTGACTTCGATCCTCTCCGACGCCAAAAAATGGCAAAAAAAAGAGAAAATTCGAAAGGTTGTAGTTTGAGATGGGGAGTTGGTGTCCGAGTGGATCGAACTATCGAAGTCACAATAGCTCAAGTGGTTAGCGCAGCGGCGCATTTAGCCGAATGTCGTGGATTCGAATCCCCTCGTGAAACTATTTTTTCATTTCAACCAAAACCTTATAAAGAAGACGTTTCATCCATCCTTAAATAGTTCCTCTAATCAGCGGGTTCAAGGGAAAGTTCTTTCATCAAATTGATGTGGGTAGTACGGCTTCTGTTCAGGAGCCACTTCTTACACCATTTTCTATTCGATGTTTTGTTTTTAATATGTACATAAACAGAAGAGCACAAGAGATCGTCATCCATTTTGAGAAGGTAATTCACTGGTTGACGTTCGGAGCGAGTGGCTGTGGAGCGGTCGTGAATGCCCCCTCAAATTTCAGGCACTCCAAATGGAGGTGTACGGCTTGGCGCGGTTCTATTTGGAGTGATCGTGAATGGTCACCTTTGACCATAATATCCAACGTACTAATGCAAATTTCCCACTGTTGGAAGGTTTTTTTTTTGACAAATATAGCAGCTTGTAAATAAATACGTACATTATAAATATATAAATAAATAAATACAAATACAAATAAATAAAGACTATGTACATGAATTTCTAAATTACAATCTCTCTCTTTTTTTTAAATATATTATTTTGTTAATAAATTTGAATTAATAGTACTAATATTGTTGTAATCAGTTTTCAAATCGCACGCATTAGGGTCTTTTATTACATACATAGATTCTTTTAGTAATCTACGCCCTAGAATTTTTTCATAGTCCACAATCTTTATGTCATCAATATTTAACTTAAAATTATGTTTGTGTGCAATTGAATGTTTTGACAGTTCTGTTCCCTCTCTACTATGGTTTCTGCAATCATGTAATGGCCTTGATGCGTTCGGTCAAAAATTGTTTAGTCAGTCCATAGTACCCGGTGGGACAGTCGTTACCATCAACACAATAAACAACTAATTAAGGTTTTTAATTGAGATAAAAAAGTCAATGGCACGAGCGGGATTCGAACCGACGATCTTCGGTTAGATACGCTGCTGCGTCCACTTGAGCTATCGTGACCTCGATCCACTCGGACACTAACTTCCCATCTTAACTTCACCCTTTGAATTTTCCCTCCTTTTTGCCATATTTTATCTTTTTTGTCTCAACTAAAAACCTTAATTAATTGTAATATATTAATTGGTCAAGCGGACCACGAAATTAGTGAATTTAACAATAAACAACGTTGGATATTTTTCCTTTTTCTTCTTTATTTTTTAATTTTGTAAAACATTTTTTCCTTACTTTGTTTTCAAACTTGTAAACAACTTTGATATTTTCTATTTTTCTTTTTAGCAATTTATTTAATTTGGTTGAAATTTCTTTTACATATGTTAATGGGGCATATTTTATATTATTAGGTCCATCATGACTAACATTATTGGTTATATCCATAGGAACACTATCATTCAACCTTCTATTTAGTATTTTTTTTATACAAAGATTTTGAATAAATTAGATATTAACATCTTTTCAATCTTGAATTTGTTTTTTTCGTGGAAAAACCTATCAATTAAGTTAATTATTGTGTTGATTTTCATTTGTAATGGGTGTGAGGAACTGTAGTGGAGTAATCTATCTGAGCTAGTAAATTTTTCGATACCAATCTGTAACCAAAATTTGATTATTCCTAATCATTAATAAATCTAAGTACGGTAATTTATCATTTCTTCAACCTCGTGGGTAAACTCTAATTTTGGATGGTATGAGTTTTACGCCTGAATAACATTATCTAACTCATTTGTCTTTATAATTAAGAACAAATCGTCAACGTATTTTTTAATAACCTTTATGTTAAGTCAAAAATTTAATTGGACCCAATCTATTAAATCGTTCATTACAATGTCAGTGAATATAGAAGAGTGTTCCCCCCATGCCAACACCTTCTAGTTGTTCATATGTATATATCACCCCTATATTTGAAATAGCCAGTATATGCTGTTTGATGGAGAATATCAAGAATAATTTCGCAAGGGATGCTTGTGAGTTTTTCAATATCTCCAACCCTCCTATATAAAATGTAGGTTAGCACACCTAAAGGGACACTTGTGAACAATGATTTCAAATCGAGAGAAACTAACAACTCATCATCATTAATTGTTTGTTGAACAATAAATTCTTTGAAAACAAAAGAATTCTTTACATTGTGGGTTTTACACAGATCTAGACTACTCAATATTCCAGCTACAACCTTAGACAACTCAAATCTTGGACAACTGGTAATCCGTCTGGGAGCAACAGCATTATGAGTTTTGCATTTTGATTTTTGTGATTGATTAAATAATTTTTTATCAAACAATGAGTCAACTATCCTATTACATTCTTTTTGTAACCTTAAAGTTGGATCTTTTTTCTAACAAAAAAAAATTGTAATCTAGACAATTCATGTGCAGTCTTTATTTACTTGTATTTATTTATTTATATATGTATACATTTATTAATTTATAATGTACGTATTTATTTATTTATAAGCTCTGATATTTGTCAAAAAAACCTTCCAACAGAGGGAAATTTGCATTAGTACGTTGGATATTATGTAAGAACGGCATCTAACTGGCCTGTTACCTTCTTCGAGTGATATCTTACTGTGATAAAGAAAGGCATGTTAATATTTTTTTACTTGTAACGTGATATTGTATGTTCGCAATTATTGATAAATTTATGACATTGTTTTTGTAAGTCCTAAACAAAAAAATGTGTATTTCTTCTTGTATTATTATATTGATCATCGTTTTTGTCATTGTAGCGCCTTGAGAAAGACTAAATATATAGTCGAAAGCTTGGCAATAAAACAAAACCTTGCTGTTTATATTGACCACAAACCCGATAACTGTGAGCACTACAACATTTTACTACTCAATTTCTACTGGAATCAGCCGATTCACAGATTGTCATTTTATATGCACTGATAATGAGTAGCTTATAAAAATTCATGTATGGAATGGGATGCTGAACATCCTAGTTGAAAATGCGTGAAAAAAGGTTGGGATTCTTCAGAACGCCCTGTTCCGTCCTTCGGCAGAGGCTCTCACCTCAGTTGGGTGAGTCCATCTCCATTCCAGTTACTTCCTCCGGAAAAAATCATCTAAGTGTTCTCCTTCTTTTTAATTCTGACTAGAATTTAATGTGTAGTTGCAGATGATCTGTAGGCATTGTATTGGCCCATGATTCGTATCTTTTGTTATAGTCAACAACCTTAGAAAAAAAAAATTAAATCCAAAGTAGTCCAGTGACAATGCAAATAATACCCTAAGAAAATAATTACCGCTAAAGTAAAGTACAAAATTATGATCGTTATGACAAAATACAAAACCTTAGAAACAAATCAAATAATCTTCAGATGGTCATTTGATTCATTCATTTTTCCCCAATGTTTCCGAACGTAGTTATCCTTGACTGGAGATTGGACAAGGGGACGATAGGCCTGTAACATTTAGTTCTTAACAAGTCTCTGCTTGATTGTTAGATGAGGGACGCGATAAATGAATCATCTATTAACTAGATCCCAGGTGTTTCCGTGCAGCACAACACGGCAGTGTAATTTAAATCAACCAGCCGTTTCGATGCCAAATCATAAAATACAACGTCCTCTGTTATGGGGCAGCGAGAATGACAGCGGATTCGCCTGTTTGGCACAATAATTAGGTACAATGTGAATTACATAATTTGTATAATTCAAAAGTGCTCTGTTTATAAATCTGTTGCTAGAGTAATAAATGGATGAGTAAGTATGACAGGTCGAACTGAGAAAAATGTTTCAATGAAATATGACCAACAATTAATATTCAACATGAAAGTAATATGGGAGAACTACACTAAAAAAATTTGCCTTGTAGTGAGAAAATCAGAATATATTTTTTAAAGTGAATATGTCTTACATTGGGAATCCAAATCAAGGTTAATCCGTCTCCGTAAAGTTTCAAATTTTTATGATGTACAGAAGTCTTGTCAGAAGTCAAGTACTTTTACGTTTGTTTTTATTTCTCTACCGCTTTATCCTATATATTTAATATCACAATCATTACAATTGAGTTGGTAAACCCCGCTTTTTGCCAAGTTGTCTACTTTGTGGCAAAAAGCGGGGTTTACCAACTCAATTGTAATGATTGTGATATTAAATATATAGGACAAAGCGATAGAGAAATAAAAACAAGAGTAAAACAACACTTGCCTAAATCGAGCAAATTTTCGGAATTTAAGGACCATCTAAAAGAAACAAAACATAATTTCAATTCAAATCTAAATACAAGAGTGTTACATAGTTTCAACAAAGGGAAAGAACTAGATTGGTTTGAGAAATTTGAAATTAAAAAATGTAAAATTGAACATGATGATAAATGCATTAATAATATAACAGATGTTGACTACCTCCCATTTTAAATATGTACATAAATAATATCAAACATCCAAATAATTAAACTAATTTATTTTAATTGTTATTATTTTGATAGCAATTTAATAATATTATGTATTTACTAGTATAATATTTATTATCAATTTATTTTATTTTCAGTTCAAATTGAGCGCCATTAAAAAAATCAGCTGCTAATTGGAACGTCGCGTTGGCGGAGGTATCAGCGGGTTCGCTTTGGCAATTCATGTCGAGAGACGTGGTTGTAGAAGTCCTTCAACCTGATGATGAGCTAAAAGGCTCAAAATCCGGATGTTGCAAAACAACTTACTGTGAGTAGGAACTATCTTTTAAAAAAGGATTGAACACCACACTCACTCCATCATTTATCATTCCTATTAATTTGAAGTCGTATAACTATCATCGTGTTTAAAGTTTGTTTTGTCGTATGTAGTGCTTGACTTTTTAGGTGTTTTCAATTTTATATTTTCAACGAATTAGGGAAAAAATGGACACTAACAGACAGGACACGTGGTTGTCACACGTCGATAAACTCCCTTTAACGAGCCGTTGTCAGGTTTTAATAACTTGGATATGTTAGATGGGACGTTAATGATCGAGATAACAGCCCGTTTGCGTTAGTTGTCAGTTCGTCACGTGCAATATTCCAATATTTGGGCCGGCAGAAGTATATACTGAGGCCATAACGGTGTGCGAGGACGGGCTGAGTGCGACGGCAGAGACGAGGGCCGCTGTGCAAACAGACCACTAATTGGAGGTGTGTTTGCTGAGAAAAGCTTCCGCTACTTTTAGATGGAAAACCGTGCCCGGGCTTTTCTTTTAAAAATAAAACTAAGCTTATTCATGTCACTAATTGGATAACTCTGGGACCGTCGTAAGCCGTTGTTAGTTTCGCTTTCATGCTTAACGAGAGTTCTCGTTATTTCAAACTGAGAGAGATAAGAATGCTTATCGACACCTCTTTGTTGAAGGGTGACAGGAAGAAATAATTAGTTTCGGAGGATCATTTTGTACTGTGTCTTACCTAAAGTAATAGTGGCAAAAACATTACATAATATACGATATAATTTTGGTTATTACAAATAAGATTACTTTTTGTAGAAAAAAAATTGTTTTTAGAACAATAAAACAAAGTTAATTTATTAACGATGTCTTTTTCTCATGAATTCTTTTAAAGAAATTATAATAATAATAGCCACAAACTACAAGAAAATAATAATTGAAAGAAGAGATTGCTTTGAATATTTCAATAAGTAAAGGCTCTTAATCGGTTTTTAAGAAGAGAAAATCTACGTTTTCTTTTATACTAGTACAAGTTATTACTTGAATTGTACATACATAAATGATCATAAAAATAATGAAAAAGTGGGCATAGATCAACTACAAAATTGAACTTTGTTACGTATTATTAAAACAAATTGGTGAAGCGGTTATGTTTGTATAAGGAAATTCAATTTTATTCAATTATGCACGACAACAACACTAGAGGTGT
Organism: Cimex lectularius; assembly: GCF_000648675.2. Taxonomy (NCBI): domain Eukaryota; kingdom Metazoa; phylum Arthropoda; class Insecta; order Hemiptera; family Cimicidae; genus Cimex; species Cimex lectularius. Next base: position 1,025,530 of record NW_019392751.1, on the reverse strand, counting down.
AACAACAGATGAAAGGTAACAAAACAAGCCATTAGCATTGATATACCATTAGCAACAAATCATTTATACTTGAAGCAGCGCGTAATTTTAATAATTTAAATGCAAATTAAAATGTAGAACAAGAAAACTCACTACGAAGCATTAGAAGAAAAATTATTGACTACTTGGTACATAATTTCCTACTGAATATATAATATATCTAATAATATATGTATAANTCTCTCTCTCTCTTTCTCACTCACTCACTCACTCACTCACACTCTCTCTCTCTCTCTCTCACTCACTCACTCACTCACTCACTTACTCACTCACTCACTCTCTCTCTCTCATTCTCTCACTCACTCTCTCTCTCTTTCCATACCATTTTCTCTTAATCTCTTTCAACTTTCTCTCTTTTTATCCTTCTTTTTGCATCTTTTTGCATCAAAATAGGGAGAGAAAGCGACTTTCCAGACGTTTTACCGTCGGGATTCAGTCAGGGGCGGAACTTTGGGATACAAGAAAAAGAGCCCTAGATAAAATATATTCCGGCTATGAATTCGTTCATGCAGTCCGGGTGAGGTTTTTGTTCTCGAGAAAAATGAAAGGCTTTTGATTCCCTTTGTCCTCGCTGTGGGAGAGACGGGCAGAGCTTTTCAAGAGGGCTTTGATGAATCTTTAGAATTCCCGGGGATATCCCGAGAATTTCAAACGTTCAGGGAGAATAACAGTTAATTAATTTTGTGACGCAGAGTAACATCAAATAGGTCATGAAGTATAATAAAGCACCTCTGCTTTAATAGTTAAACGAGTAGAAAAGTTTAAGTATATTACATATAGGTTAGTGAATCCAATGAAAATGTAAGGACCATAATAAATTTGTATTTATGTTTTGATTAGACATCACGTGAAGCTGGGAATATTCACAGGGGAAAAAACTCACAAGGGTTAAAGGCGCTAAAATTTTAATAACCTGATTTAAAATACGGGGGAGGGTGAATTTATGTTGCTTCAAGAGAATTACTCACGGTCAATGTATCGTAGCATTTAGCCATCGAACGGGAGGCACGTAGTGGCCTTAATGAAAGTTCAGCTCTTTAACTAGTTAACGAAGTTAAAAGACGGGTCAATAAACTCGACGACATGCATTACGTTAATTATTAATACAAGGAGTCGGCGAATTAATTATTAACATTAAGTTATGATTTAATATACAATTTTTCAACGATTTGTGGTTTTAAAGAAAATGGTAGGCTCCCTTTCAATGGATATAAAAGATGATAAAACGTTGAAAAAATCTTGCATTGATTACGATATTGGCACTGCGCAAGGTTGAAGATGAAAAAAAAGCCTATGAACTTCTTCGGTAAGTCTTAACATTGCGATCTGATACTCCAAAAATTCATACTTTATACTTTGATTACGTTGTCAGGAAAACAAAATGTCGCAAGCTGTTTGAAATATAACATCTCTGAATACGAGGAAATGTTGTTGTGAATGGCGCGATTGCTTAGAAAAAGGCTTAGTCTAGATAAACAGTGTCCCAAAATTGCGACCAATGTGGATTGAGAATGACTTTAATTATATAGAAGAACAAGGTTTGTGCAATGTTACAAGTAGTGATAATAAAACTAGAAAGAAATAATAACGTTGGACAACAAACCCAATCATGGGAGAAGTACATATCCCAAAATCACAAAGGTTTTTTTTGTAAAATTGTTTCTACCAATCCAAACAAAAGGAGCTCGAAATCTCTTGACAACATTCTACATAATAAACATTTATAAAACATGTTCCGTCTTCAAATTTGACAACTCAAAAATTCGAAGTTGTTACCTGTGATTAATGTTTTCTATAACCACCACCTTTTCTCTTTCTATTCATACTTTCTTTCGCTGTTTAGTAAAATAAACAAAGTGGCTGCACAAATTTCTTAAATATATATCATATAAGAAACACTCTGAAAGGTTTAGAAGGTTAACAATTAATAGAGATTTTACCGAATTAATGTGTCAAAACTATCGCGAAATAGTGTTCAACATTGTTCGGAAACATTGCCTTCAGTCTGGTCTAGTCTTTCTAGAGAGATACTTTCAAGGAAACTTTTAGTTTTCTGCGCATGTAAATGCTAAATTTAATAAAGGAAGAGTGTCGGAAAAGGTTTGTAATCAATTATTGTAAATTTGTCCCTTTTAACTGTTTAAAACTTGGATAAAATTTGTTAGGTTATAAATTAATGTACATGAATGTTAATTACTACCTAAATTACTTCGATTTGAATTATTTATTTACTCACTTGAAAGAATTTTTTATGAAAATGGATCAACGTGGAATGATTTACTATACTCCAGGAGTAACGTCAGCAGATTCTTTTCGGGAAAAGTGTCTACAGAATATTGCAAATAGAAAAGTGATACTGCTTAAACCTTTTTTAAGAAGATTGCTTATCTTTTAGTAATGGGATAGTAAACCTGCGTGGAAGGGGGATTGGGTAGAAAAAAAAGGTGTAACAATCATACATATTTATATGATGCATGTTTCAATCCAATGGGATTCTTGGGGTGTTGAAAGACGTCTTATCTTTCCAGAATCGAGTTTTTACTTATGAAGAAACTTCCGCTCAGGTTTAGAAGTAGGATAATCCTATTTCGGAACAATCATATTGCTTTATTTTTGCATTGATGATGGTTATGGCAACACGCGTTCCATAAAGGGACCCTCGAGTGGTTTCAAGTGTCATACCCTCCAAGTCTTGTATCCCTCTTACTGGCGCAGTCAACGTACCAGAGGATACAGCCGGGAAGGTGTAACAACCCGAGTTGTTACTATGCGCGGGAGAGACCATTGTTCATTGACCTATATGAACTAAGGGGACAATTAGTCCGAGGTACAATGGGGGCTGAATGTCACCTCACATCTAAGACCTTCCCCTTAGCTTGTGTTTTAAAAGAAACAAGCGACCCCCTTTGAAAGAAGTCAAAGGAGCAAGACATTTTGAGGTAGGAAAAATACCTATCTATCCATCCATCTATCTATCTATCTATGTATCTCTCTCTCTCTCTCTCTCTCTCTCTCTCACTCACTCTCTCTCTCTCCATATATATATATATATATATATTTCACTGTCAGGTGTGTGTGGAGGGGCACGGCGGTACATTCAAATCGAAACGTGACAATACTCCTTCAATTACTCAAAAGAAAAAAAAAATTCACTTCTGGTAAGTAAATGACTGTTGTAGACGCTGCATATCCTTCCTCGGAGAAATAATCGTAGGAATCCAACTGCTTTCAAGTTCCGCTGTGACATTCATAGTTTGTCCATTTAATTTTTGCTACGTTGATACGTTGATGAATCTTTATTTCCCAATCTAGATGTGTCATTGCAGTCTCCTTCTGATTCTTTCGAATCCTTCTCTCAGTGATTTCCCTGTGTTGAGTTCTTCTTTGTCCAGTATCTTCTGGCTGGATGAAAGCTCTTCCCCCTTGACGATAAAATTGCTATTGAGAGAGGTTACATCACCTCGGTGTAGGATATTTTGCAAGGTCTTCGCTGGAGCTGGAGATTTATTGCTTATTGAATGGCGATGAGTTGGGATTGGATTTTGAGATACACAGTTGTTCAGATGTTGTGTGCTATCTTGTCCTCTGCAAGAGTTGTGGAACATGTTCTGAACTCCTGGGATCTACTCAGCCGTAGTCATCAATGTTGAACTGGATGTAGGTAGGTCAGTGTTAAGCATCTAGATTCTGGGTGATTTGATGGTCCATCCAGTTGATAGGGATCTTTCTCCACACATATGAAACTATTTATATTTTATATTATTACATTTTGTTAATAATAACGACTATTTCATGCTTTATAATATATTAAATTATTAAAAGATTCTTAAAATTCTTAAAGTTAGGTTATAATAATTTATAAATTTTGTATTTAATTTAATTTTGTGAATTACCTAATTACATTTCATCAAATTGGAGCGTCAGCTTCTCTGTCTGGTTTCTACTTAGAAATTATTTTTCTTAGTAAATCACAAGTATTTTTCTCACATTTATTGAGTCTTCATTTTTTAACACCTTTTGTCTAAATATAAATAAAAATATAAATTTTGAAGATTATCCATTAACAAGAATAATTTTTTTAAATCGAACGATCCCGACTGACAATTCCAATTAATAATGAGATTAAGCAAATCACTTGTAATACAAAATAAAAGTTTGGTCAGGATTTAAGGCATTAGGGGTATTCAAACCAATTGTATTATTTCGCTATTAACAGAACACTCCACTCTAGCAGGGTCTGAAGTTTTGCTACGCCCTGTGCCATTCCCCAACTTACACGTGTTAGTTGCTTATAATGGATCAATCTATAAAAATAATAAGGAAAGAAAAAACAAACTGGATTGAGAAAGAAGGATCAAAAAGGTGGTCACAACAGGATAAAATCTATTTCATAAAACGATTTTCCAACAAGCGGCCTTTTAAAGTAACGTTAATAATCCAACAATTTTGCATTTATACTTATTTTGTCAGTGCAAAAATAAATAAGTTATCAATGAGGAATAAGAACTAACAAAACATTCCTCAACACGTTAGCACTGCTGCCATATGCATATCTTTCGTTATAACTTTTATCTAATGTGCATTTTTTTAAAGACGTATTGTCGTTATTATAATTATAATGTTTGGACCATTAAATTTTTTTTCCAAGTGTTTTCTTTAAATAAATTTTTGTTTTACTGTTTTTACATTACATTTTTTGGACGTTCGGGAATTTATTTATTTATACCATCATCTTCAGAAATATTTTCTTATTTCGTAAAAAAAAATATTCATTATGTACAACTTTTTCAAAAGATATATGACCATTTCGCATTGACAAGCAGCATGGCCAAGAATGGAACGATACCCTACATAACTACAGCCAGCCTTCTTCCATTCTGCTTGTCAGTGCAAAATGCTTTTGAAAAAGCTATATATAATGAAAAATTTAATTAGCTTAAATAAGAAGATATTGTAGATACTGATGATGGGTGTAAATTCCAGAAGTACCCAATGATGAAACAAAAAATTTTTAAAAACCACAGGGAAAGTTAAAAACAAAAAACACCAAAAATTAGAAAATGTTTCATGTATATTATTGTTCTATGCACCTTAATAGCGCACTAACACATTTATCTTAACGGATGTATAATAGATGATGGGGTTTGGTCTGCGAACTGGCGAACTCATGTTGAACCGGTACACGGGCACTACTGGGTCTGTCTTCACTCGCGGGTTTTTTGTTTGAGTTATTCAAACGCGTTTCGGCATTACGCCATCTTCAGTGAAAAACTGTCTGTCTTTAGTCTGAGTGGGGTTTAGATACGTCGACGACATACTAGCCACAAACAACTCTTCCCCAGAAAACACTCTCAGAGACCTCAACACAATACACAAAAACATTACGTTCACTATAGAAACCGAAAACAACATCATCAACTTCTTGGATTTAACACTCACCAGAACCAATAACAAAATCGACTTCAAAATATACAGAAAACCCACTGCTACAGACAACATAATAAATCCAACCACCCACAACAACACAAACTTTCAGCACTGCGACACATGATACACAGACTAACAACAATCCCACTCAACACCGAAAACTACAACAAAGAACTGCAAACAATAACAAACATTGAATAAAAAACGGTTACAAAACAAACACCATACAGAAACTCCTAAAAAACAAAACAAAACAACGAAACACAAATCAACAACAAATGGACAACATTCACATACACAGGAATAGAAACCTACAAACTAACAAATCTGTTCAACAAACTCGAACTGAAAACAGCACTAAGGACCAACAATAACACAGGTAAACTACTAAAAAGAAACATAGACNCACATGTACACAGAAAACAAACATTTTGAGCCCTGAAGATGATCTCAATAAAGATCGAAACGTTGGCACGATAAAGAAAATGTTTTTCTGAAACCTACATCACACCAGACCGCATCTAACGAGCTGTATAAATGGTTATATGAAAAACAGGCGCAAATTGCAATTGAATAAATAGAGTAATTGAGGAAATACAACGAGCGAAATTGACAAAACTGAAATAAGACGTTTTATAAAGCAAATACACACATGCTAGTAACGAAAATATGCAATAAATTTCATTAAAAAAATATACCTTTACTTTCCACAAGCAGTGCGAGAATAAACAGAAAGCCGAATTTACATTTCTTTTCATAAGGAAAAATCAAGAGGTTGGACGTAAACAGGGTTCAAGTTGAATTCAGGTTTGGAATGATTTGTTCCTTCCCAGGATGTAGGACGATCGTAAGATATGGTATTTTTTGCCATTCCGCAACCTAGATGTGTTCTAGGGAGAACCCATATCAAATCAGAAAACGTGGAATTTTCAAATATCTCAAATTAATGTAGGGCAATCGGGTTTTCTGGCGCAATTACATCGACGAAAGGCAGCTAAATTTATTCCATTACATCCACTCTTTTCGGAGATATGAAAATCTCAAGGAATCATATTAATTGGTTTGCGAACTCGTTACTATTTGTCATGTCTTATAGTTACAAAAAGCATACTCACGTGTCTTCCGTCGGCCATAACTCAGAAATAGTCAATCCTATCAAAATTTTCCTTTCAATAAAAGTGACATAAAATAAGCTATAGAATCGAAATGTACAATAATATGAGATTTTTACTTAAAATAACAAAGGTGATGTGATTTTCTAGTTAGATGGGAAAGTTGTTATGTTAAATCTGTTACCACCAAGCGATTCCTAGCCTTTCTTAACTTGGGGTCTGTATAAACGACCATTTTTTGCTAAAGTTAATCGTTAATTAAATATAAGTTGATACAGCCTGTTGAGGTACATACTAATTAAAGACAACATTTGTTTCAATGTCAGAGAGATTATTTGTATTTGTATATAATAAATTTATTTACAATTATTGAGGCTGATTAAATGGAAATGATTTGTTATTCGCCATTTCGATTTGTTTTTTCCATTTAATATCTACGTGTTCTGTTAAACAAATTGAAGCTTTTATATATAACTCGGTCAGACATTCCGCTTGACGAGAAAAATTAATTTGTTTTATTACTTGGAAGGAAAGTTCAGGATAAAGTTTTGATAAAAAAATTAATTGTTTGTTTAAGGTCGTGTTATGTAGGGTAGGAAGCAGATGGATATAAGGTAGGAAAGAATTTATTTGAAATAAAATCACAGCCAATGCTCTCGTTTTTCAATTTAAGTTTTACCGAAGGTCTCGGTGGGAGAAAAGGCGACGGAGTAATTTGTTACAAAAAGAAAATAGGAAAAATGCGGTAAAGGAGAACAATCTGAGTTTATAACAATATCGAGCCTTCATTAATATTCGACCCTTCCTTTCACGGAGTTGAGTTTCTCTGAAGTAATTTTTTCACAGTTCATTCAGCGGTGCCGAGTTTTCTTCCAGCTCCTCCTCTCACAACTCCTGTCATCTTTCCCTCCTTTTCTTTTCTATTTTAATTTACTGGGTTTCCAAGGTTTCCCGAACCTCACCGCTCTTCAAAAACCTCCTCAAAAACACCCCTCAGCCCGGTACGGTTTTCTCTTTCTTTCTCTAATAAAGGAGTCGTGAACTTTGATAAACTTTTTACACGGTGGTGGCGTGAAGTTGTTCCAAGTTGGTAAAGTAGAATATAGGGAACCGGAGGAGAGCAAATAATAAAGGAAGAATAGGCTTTGCCTAAGAACCTCACTTTCATCTTAAGTTATTTCAATCCTCTTATATTCTAGTAATGCCCAAAATGCCGTTATTCACATTAATACCAAATTATTTCTTTAATTGCTCGGTTGGGGAAATAACAAAGACATCTCAAAACCAGTAGCAACCTAAAGTTCTTTTTCAGTTTTCAATTGTTATTTACTAATAATTCTAATTTATAATAAAAACATCGTACCCACGAATTTATTTTCCAAATGGTTTTTAACAGGGAATGTAATGTTTAACATGAAAATGGAAGTGGAATAGTTAAAATTGAAATAGTAGAAAAAGTTTCGATTTTTATTTCATTTATTTTATTTCATTTTTCAGGGCGGTAGTCATGTGTACGGCTTATTACGATTATGTAAACCATGCCATAAAAACATCATCATGCCTTTTAATAAAGGCACGGAATTAAATAAACTCGCGGGCAAAGGATAAGTGTTATGAAAGACGAAGCGCGCACTTAAAAGTTTTTTCTTTGTAAAATACAAAATAAGTTGAAATGGGAAAACAAAGAAAGCCCTGTGAGAATTACCAAAACTGACCGTTTCAAAAGATCGTGTGTAATGTTTTTACCCTGCAATGGAGAAAAAAAACGAGTTGTACCCACTTACGATTAAAGCCCCGTTCACGGGAACGTGTTTTTAATTTTAACAAGTTCAGAGAAGTGGGACTATCGTTCAACTGATCCTAGTTCAGTCAGTTGGTACTGATTTGTAATCTCTTTGTACGGATTTTGATTTACTATTTTTGTGTTTTTACTTATTTTCCACTCGTCGAATATGGCGGACAAAATTTTTGTAGACATTTTGAATCTATTAAAGAAAGAAAGACGAATGGAAAACGGTCATCGATTTTATAATTACGCGGCAAAATTGTGCGTCACGTGGAAAACACTTGCGTGCTCAGTAATAGGTAACAAAGAAGATTCATTTAGTTAAACTGTCATGTTGCCCATTATCTATCACATAGGGCGGATACCGACGACTACAGTGTTAAAGACCCTTTATAATTTGTTGAAAAATTAGCAAAAATTTTTACTATTCCAATTTTGAGACAGTGGTGAATCAAACTGTTGGCAAAAAATTATTTTTAGTCGACCTTATTTCACTGTTACACTGCTTATTAATGCCAGGTCTAGCAATTACACAAAATATATATGTGTATTGTGGTAGGAAGGAAGATAAAATATTTTAACAAAATAAGTGAGGTTTAGTATACGCAATTATAAAAAGGTAGAAACATTCCCTATCTTGTATCAACTATTTACTCTTGATTGCAGATTACGTCTTGTTGAAAGTTATTAAATGGGATCTGATTAACTGTCTAAGTTTATTGTAATAAATAAATAGGTAAAAGTAATCAAAAATGGAGGTGATGGAGTTCAAGAGAGAATCTGTTTTGTTTTGTTTGAGAATGTTTCTTTACAAGTATTTTGACAAAAACCTGGAGAAAAACTAAATAATAAAAGGCGGTAATAACAAGAAAAAACCTTATCCAGAGTGTACAAAAAACAATGCGGTCAAAGAATCTTGTAATTTTTGTAATCGATGGAATATCAGAGAATGAAAATTATTTCCAGAACGTATTACAGACGATCAGATCATTATTAACTTATTAAATGATTTTCTTAAAAAATCTACAATTCAAAAAAATTGAAATTTAATTTTATACGCAAGGTTGCCTGATTTAACATTACCAAAGATATAAGGGAAGGAAATGTTAAAGTAATTAAAACAGCAATAGAACTCAATTGCGACTATGTAATTAAAAAAGGACTAGGTGATGGAATCCCATGGGCTACAATGTTAATGGGTGAACAAGGTTGTAGAAAAAGGTTAAGTACACAAATAATATAAGTAGCAACATAATTATACAGGAATTTATACAAACCGAGTTAGGAAGAGCATTCTAAAAATGTAATACTTTCTTAAATCAATAAGTGTGCAGTGGGTGATAATCAAAATGGTGTCAAGATTTCAAGAAGTGTTGAAATTACGAATGAAATTATCTTGGCATTTATTGCCTATGAGAAAGTCTTCGATTAAGTTTACCACAAACTTGTGTTTCATGCGCTAAAAAACCATGGTATACCATAAAGAAGTAGTTAAAAATGGTGGAATTAGATTTTCACTGTCTGATACCGACGCATCACACAATTATTAGGTGAAAGAAAGTAGCTACCCTCAAGATGTGTGTTTTTGTTGCTAAGTGTTCTTCCCCTCCAAGACCAACGAAGCGTGTCTGAAACCGATTACATGCTACGTACATCCTTTTAGCCACGTAAGACCTTAAGGGTACCTGTGTAATTGAACTGTCGTTAAAGACGGAATGGCCGGTGTTTATTGATTAACTATGTTGAAAATTGTACAGGAAGGATCTAAGAGCTTTCCTCTTTGGGATTTTAACTGGAAGTTGATCGACTGGCTCTTTAAGAAATAGTGTAACGCATCGGGCTTGATTTTATTAAAGACAGCCGACGGTAGAAGGTTGTGCTTTTAACCCTTTTCTATAGTTGTTCCCCTTTCTCTCATAAATTTTCAATGAATAAATCCAAAGATCACCAAATTAAAATTTACCTCGGTTATTTTGCCTGTGGACAATTATTCACAAGAGAAAATAGTCTTGAATACTACGAAACTTTTATAAGCGATTCTCGTAATTTCAATCCGTTCGATGTTAATTTATTTTTGTGATGATCAATTTACGAGATACGACGTTGTGACGAATTTATTACCTTATCGATAGTGTAGAAAATACACCAGGGCCCTATACGAATATGTTTATCAGAAACATTCATCTAAATGGAAAGCAGTCAGGTAAATCTATTTTGAATCTCACTACACCTCATTAACAGACGCCTATCTTTGTATTCCACGACATGAAAATCATTCTGGACTGAAAAGGGTGATCACTGATTTTAAATTACACAGCTATGATGTGTGGCACGGAAATATTTGCGTAATTATTTATAGGCGATTCATTTCACCTGATCCCTTGTCAATCTATGAAATTTCAGGTATGTTTATGACTTAACATAAAGCTTCTATACTTCTTAACATAAAGCTTCAAGCGCCAACATGAAAGGCGTACAGTTTATTGGTTCTGCACAGTCAACCTTCTGTCGAACCATATGATTCAGAACTCCCGCAAAACAGAGGAAATAGCCAAATTAAGCCATTTACAACTCTTATTATTTATCCATCATATATAGGCACATCTAGACTTCAGTAATATTTCATTCAATATTTAAGTGTTTTTTTTCAGTGACTCATACATAATAAAAAAACAGCATTATCCTTGTTCTATGATTTCATGACCAGAAGATATATACGTCCAATGTAAACTTTCATGAAAACTTAGCATGTACATTATTTTAAAGGATCACCAAGCAGGGAAAGCTGACAGGGAAATATATTTTCAGATAAATATGTAATTGATGATAATTTCTAGAAGACAAAACTGTTTTCATCCTCCCCCGCTCGGAGAATAATCACTCATATTTGTACTGGAACGAGCAAACATTGATTTTAAAATGACGCAGCTCACTTTTGCGTCACGGAAACATCTGGGTCCTTTATTAATAGGTCAATCGTTCTGTTAAGCATGCCTCTCTTATATGCAACTAAGCATTAGCATTACTGTAAAGTTTCGTGATTTGTTTATTTATACAATCCTAGATTAAAAAAAGTAGAAGTAACATTGTTGATAAATTGCAATGAAAATTTGGAGTAATCCTACAAGAGTTTTAATGGCCTATCTCGGTATAAAATATTTAGTAATTATCACAATTTAACAGCATGATATTAATTTATTATCATTAAAAATATTATGTTCGTCATAATCAGATTTAGTACAAAATTTGACTTTGAAATTCGGGTAAAAATATTTTATAACGGTTTTGTACAAATTTCAAGTCTTGTAAAAATATTTGTTTCCATATTAATGTTTCGATTTGGCAAAAGTGCTTCTTGAAAAGTGACAACAAAGAAAATTGGGACTTATTAGACAATTGCAGAAATATTTAATTGTAAACTAATTATGAATAGATATATTTTAGATTTATACACTTTAAATTAAGAAATTTTTGATTAACTATATGGTTTGATACATACTAGCCTATTACTTAAATGCAAACTTACGTTCATCTATAGTGTCCCGTAAACCACCAAACGTTAAAAAGAAGCTTTACAGAAACACCAATCAATAAAAGATTGACTATTCAAAAATTTATTTACAAAATCCAATTGTAAACAAAAGTGGGATATTTTATTTGTGCTCTACTTACCTCTAATCCTTTAAAACGGAGCAAATATTTTGTAAAATAATCTATCTATAATCTAATCAGGCAATGGAGGATTGTCTAAGAGATAATTAAATATAATAGGAAGTGGCCATTTCTTTTGACTCTCAGTGTATTATGGATTATCGATCTGTAAAGACCTAATGAGGACTAAATAAAAAGTCAAAATCTTGACAGAGAAATAGCAACATTTGGAGAGGAGAAGTATAACCTTAACGCACCTCGTAAGAAAACCAATTTGGACCATATATCTGATTTGATAATTTCAATCGCAGAGGTGCTTTTGGATTTTTAATCAAAATTGTGTTGATCAACGGAAACAATTACTAGCATAGTAAAAGACAAAATTCCACCTGCAGGCAAATGGAAAATAAGTTTTCTGCCGGCATGTCGTTTGTTGTTCTACAATGTTATGTGAGGGAATCAAATTACAGCAAACGTAATGATAGGGTGAGAGACGCTGTCAAAAGCTCACCCCTTGCCCCATAAGTAATGAGAAACAATGAAGGATGTGCCCTCCTGGAGTAGGCTGGTCCCGAAGTGAAAAGAGGGTGAGATGTTAAAAGGGTGACATACAGAGGAAAAAGTGGGCTCGAGTTGTGGGCGGTCATCAGTCACGGTTAGCGACGGTGAAGGGTTGCCGTACTGCGAGCGGCGATGTGGTCGCCTATCCAGCAAAATTTCATTCCTTCCAAATGGACGATAGGTCAAAGCTATCCGTTTCCTTTCCGTCTTATAAATGCCACATATCGCCTCGCATAACTCATCCAAAATAGACGGAGGCAAAAATTACCAATACGGACTCTACGTGATTCCCGTCCCGAATCCCGGGCAGGTCCATTGATTCTCAGAGTCTATATTACGACAGCGGATGTCATGGTAAAAGCAATTTACTTCTTTCGGGATTATTTTCTGCCTTATCGACTCTTCCGGGGAGCGTGAGGGAAACCATGGCTCAATATTTCTTCCCCTTCGGGTTGATTTTAGAAATTCACGCGAGTTCAAACATCGAAGTACTATTCAGAAAACTAGAATTGTAATATAGTTTCATAATTTATTTACGGTCGTAATATTAGCCTTGTCAGGCATTATTAAATAAAAAGGCAAAAAGTTGGACTCTGGCAATGAAGATTTATTACCTTATAAAGTTTCAAACTGCCGAGCGGTTTAAGGGACTATTATGTCTGCAAGGCTTATTACAATAATCAATTTTCGGTTTTTTCATTAATTTATTAGACGTTTAAAATAATAAAATTGTCTTAATTATAAGATTAAGAGATAGTATGATTATATAATGATCGGTACGCGTGAACCTTTTCGAATGTTAATGCAACAATTTACAAAAATATAACTTTATTTTGACTTTATTTTTTTAAATTAAACCGGATATACTAAATCTATAACTTTCAAATTCTTTTAGTTACTGCTGCCTATTCCAAATTGGAATTGTGTGTTGACTATCACTGACGATCGCCGTTTAATACAAAATTATAACATTAGAGGTTGATCACAGTTAGTTAATGAATTTCTCTTTGTTCAAAAGAGAAAGGAGTCATTTTTACACTCGTTAATTAAAACACTCAGCAATTAAAAAATATATATTTTTAATACATTTGAAAGAAATTATTCAAATTTACACAATTTCAAAAGTTTTAAGATGCCCCACAAACAAAATGGGGCCAAATTAAAACCCAACTGAGGTTTTTTCCCGATGGTGCGTCGAAAAGTGACTCAACTTAAATATATAAATCTTATTCGCTCTCTTTTTACATGACCTCCCAAATGTCCTGGAATGTGGAATCCGTGTAGGTAATACGTCAATTAAAATATTAATGTATGCGGACGATATAGTTATCCTATCGGATAGTGCAACTGGCTTAAAAAGAAATATCAAACTATTTGAATATTACTGTGAACAGTGGAACCTCATAGTTAATTTAGAGAAGTCGAAAATCATGGTGTTTAGGAGAGGGGGTAGGTTGACTTCTCTGGATCGCTTTTTTTTTAGGGGCAATCTAATCGAGATTGTAAATGAATATAAATATTTAGGAGTCATATTTACCCCGAGACTCTCTTGGACATAGCACTTCTCTTGGAAAGCGTCAGTGGCTAAATTAGGTCTAAATAACACATGGTCAGCCTTCCTACTGAAAGAAACTATCCCTATTAAAGTCAAGTATAATATTGTTAAGGCGATAAGTCGTGCAATTCTGTGCTATGGCTGTCAAATGTGGGGATACCAGAGGTTTGAAGCAATAGAAAAAGTGCAACGTTTTTTTGTAAGAAAGTTGTTCACATTGCCATCTGGTACACCAAACTATTATATTTAGAAACCAACTTGGATTTAATTTTGGTGTATACACTTAAGCTTTACTACTCCTATATTGTGAAAGTTCTGATGTCTCCCGATACCAGTACACAAAAATAACATCGCTGGCGGTCATAAAGACTAATATTTCATGGTTCGCTCACTGGAAATATTTGTTTGAAAAGTACAACTTGCCATTCCTCATATCCTTAGACAACCTCTGTGACTGGCATAATCATTTTTCAATTCTTATTAATCAAATTAATAAACAACATCACGAAGAATGCCGGTCACGTGTCCAAGCATCTACGCATCTCTCACTTTACAAGGAGGTACAAATTTCTCCTGCATTGTTTGACCTACATGAAGATAATTTTGACGGTCTTTGTCTCAATGAGTTGCGATGGCTATTTAAGCTAAGAAGTGAGGTTTTGCACTTAAACTCGGCTGTTTGGATCAGAGGGGAATTAGGAATCTGTTCTTTGTGTAATTCGCGCTCTATTGAAATTGTATCCCACTTCTTGGCGGCGTGCTCAATCCTGGGTGAGATTCGGTTGTTGCATCTCGGATGTTTCACTCTCCCCAGGGTTGACCTGTTATGGTTTTTGAGTGGCTCAAATTCGCGGCCCTTAATTCGATACGCTATGCATGCATGGAATTACAGATATGAATTAATTAATGAGTTTAATTTTTGATTTCTTTTGTATAACCTGTTTTTTTTTCTCTCTTTCGCATTTTGGCAGTTGTTGTTTCTCCTTTTTTTCTTTTCATTGCGTAGGTTAAAACTTTTATTTTATTGTGTATTTTTTCGTTTTTGACTGTTTAATCAACGACCTCTGGCAGACGGATCCAAGATCCATGGCCTTAAATGCTTTAAAATCGAAATTGTCTTTTTTCCTTTTTTAATGTTTAATAAAGCATTATTATTATTATTATTATTAATATAAATATATTTTGTAAATACTTACTATATGGGGTTTCATTTTCACCAACACATTATGTAATTATGTGAACTATTAGTTTTTCATTGTAGACGTAGAGGCGAAAAAGTGGCCCCTTAATATTTTTAATTAAGTCTTAGACAATCCTACATTAATTATCTTGCAATAATATTTGGGCCGTTTTAAAAGATTAGTGGAAAATAAAGCAGATAATATCTCCCCTCTTGTGTTTAGAATTGGTCTCTGTAAATAAATCTTTAAACAGACAACCGATCTTTGTTAGTTTTTCTGTAAAGCTTCTTTCTAACGTTCTGATAGTTTGATTTTTGTTACGTTGTACCATTTTTAAGTTTCAAATTTGTTTGAGTGACGATTTTAAGTAATTTCGGCTAGAATCAGAAGATGTAAGAAGTCAAGCGTATAAGGTCAGGATGGTTAACATTTCCAGAACAACTGCCCGATGAGTCATCGCTGCTAACAAACTCGAAGTTACTTAAGAAGGCATGGATCAGGTCGAGTTCGTGTCGAATCTCAGTGAGACGATCGATTTATTGCTTCCAATGTATGTACTGCGTAATCGATATTCAACCGCTGTTGAGATTAAGCAACGACTTCAACACGTTAGAAAAGTAAATAAATTGACATTTAACACACTGTAAGGAGAAGATAACATCCAGAACTTCCGAGAAGGGACATAACAGGGATTAAGTTTCGCAAGAATTAGAATAAAATCTAGTTTTCAGATGAGTCAAGGTTATGTTTGAGGTCTTCACAAGCTCGAGAGAGGGTTTGGAGAAGTATATGAGAGTGATTATGCCCATAACATTTTCACGCAGAAGCTACGGAGGTGGTGGTGTTTGGGCAAGCATTTCTACAGGCCAACTGATCTTCTTCGAGGGTTCCCTATCAGCTGATACATTCATTGACGATGGTTATCAGATGAAGTTGTTCCTTATATGTCATAAATGGGCGACAGTTTTATTTTTATGCATGGCGACAATGTAAGGTCCTACACAGGTAGGATTTCAATTCAATGTTTAGAATGGCCAGCCGTACTTAAACCCTATCGAACTCCTTTGGGAGGAGTTGTCAATAAGGGCAAAGAGTCGATTAGGGTTGCCGGAGAATTTGCAGGAAATAGCACATGCAAAATATCTTAAAACCAATGGCACGTTGAATGTAAGCGGTGATCAACGCAAGAAGAGAAAATATCCGTCTTTAATTAAATATTTTCTTTATTTATTTCCATAGCAACATTTGTGGTAAATTTGTTTTACTCAGTGTAACATAATTTAGTTTTTTTATTTACCTAAATCTTATATATTTTTTTTAAATATCTAGTAAACAACAAAAAATAAAAATTATAATGATTGTTTAAAACAGTTGTATGTGAGAAACTGGGTGGCCACTGTGTTTTTGTCTCTCAGTGAATATATTTTATATTACGTTGTGTAAAATGTTTGGTGGTTTAAGATATTTTTCTAATTGCAGGATAGAAAACAAACAACTTTTATTTTCTCAAAACGACTAGACCTTTTTCCTGATAGTTTGACAAATGAAAGCCAAGAAATCGACAAAAAGAGAAAATAGTACTTAAGCGCGTTTGACAGACCGAACAGTGTTCGTTGAAGAAAAGTGGGAAGAATTTTGCCGACCGATGACTGGTCGGGCGTGGTTATGGTAGACAGCCAAAAACAGTCGAGGCAAGTGTGTTGAAGGAAAATCCTCTTAGACAAGTTTCCCTTAGTAGCTGTCAAGTTGGTCCGCCGGGTTTTCTTTGACTCTTAGGAAAAATCTCGGCAACGCCTACTTCCCCTGATATAGATCTGAGTTTTCTTTACGTCTGTCCCTCGTGAAAGGTTAGAAGCGGAGTCACCGTGGTAGGGCAAACCCACTCCCTCGGGATCCCATTTCCTCGAATCAAAACTTTCCCCAGGATTGATGAATAGAGGGCCTGTGGGGGTGGACAGCTCTAAAAGCACGACAACTGACATGCACTGGTCTGGTGTGTTGTTATTACACACGGAACTCTTAAACGTAAAACATTTTTGAACAGAGTTTCAAATACGAAATATGTTTGTATAAATAATAAATAAATGGAGTTGCCTAACTTCACCAACTATCACGTTATGATATGTTTTATTTTACGCTATTATCACAATGTGACTTTATAAAATTAGCATTAAAAAATAATTCTGGAACTAGCTTATCCCTACTTCACTGTCTTCTTATGTATGCTGCCTGTCTTTCTTTCTCTTTTATCACTATCTATTTATATCCTTTTCCCTGTATCTGACTGTCTTTCATGACATTTCTAACTCATATTCCGTTGTTAGTTTGTCTTTCTGTCTAACAGCACCACAACTGACATGCACTGATCCGGGTAGTCGAAGTATTACACAAGGCACTATTAAACGTAAAACATTTTTGAACAGAGTTTCAAATACGAAATATGTTTGTATGAATAATAGATGATCAAACGATTTTTATAATTTCACGAATGGCTACATTTTATGACTGCCCTACTTTACTAGGGAATGCATAATGTAAAAATGACGGAACTTGTTCATGTGTAAAATTTAGTCATTATACATAGATGCTATCGTTCCAGTCTCAATTAATACAATACGCTGTTACAAAAACTTCCTTGAAAGCTTACATATAAATTAAAATGATTTTAAATAAATGGAGTTTTAAAATTTAACCACCTTTTGTAATCGACAGGGGGGAAAAACCGTACGCACTTGGCTAATGCCCGTCAAAACGCCAATAGTGCTCATTCCTGGGGAATCAGTACGATACAACTCACAGACGAGAAAGGACGGTGAATAATTAAAAGCTTATCTAACCACGGGGGGGGGGGAATTCGTCGTGGGACAGGTTGCTGCTACATAATGAGCTGGGATTTATTTAGCAATAAACGGATGAACGTCTAGAAAAAAATTGGCGTTTCATGTCTGCTGTTCATTAGCCGGCCCAGGCTCTTTCAATATTTCAGTTGATTGTCCGTATGTTTCATGCTCTCGCGTGCTTTTACAAGGCGCAACAACCGACAGTAATTAGTAATTTGGTAGCCTCAATGTTTCTGTTTACGCTGGTAGTGGAAACAAATATTAATTTTGAATAGAAATTTTAAAGAGAGTTAAATAAACAGAAAGGTTAACTGAACAATTTATGACGATAATCTACACCTGTCCTCTTTGTTTACGCCACATTTCTGATTTTGACTATGATATTAGTTTGTAAAAATTGCCATTTATTTATTAAAAACATTGTATTTAGAATAAAAAACAAAACAAAAAATGAGAAAAAGAGAGAAAAAAGTTTATACGTGTTGATAAAAGAAAACAATTTTAAATACTGACTAAGAATCTGTATGTTGCAAAAATAAGTTGATTATTGATTTCCACTTACACAGATGAGATTATAAAATATTATATGTTTATATATGCGTTGTAGAGCACTGAGAAAGATAAAAAAAGATAAACACCGAAAGCTTGGCAACACAAGAACACTCATTGGATCACATCCCCGATTCTACCAAATATATTGTTTAAAAAAGCGTTCGACTTATATCTCCTCCTCCATTTAAATATATGGAATTTGTCTAATATTTTTGTGGGTTAAATTTGTGATAAACGTAAAATAAACTACAATTATACAAAGTAACTGCTCAAATATCCACACGTTGAATTCATAATTCCATTCAATTTTCTTTTAATAAACAGTTATTATAAATTACTTTATATTTTAAAAAATCTATCTACGATCCTACCCTATCAGTTCTATGGTTTGTAAACCGCGTGGAAACGTAATACTATAGAACTTTTATTCGTCGTGTTTCCAGCGTGTTTTTCCTTGAATGAATGTGGAGAAAAGAAATTACATCAAGGAAATAGCTGAGCACATTTCAATTCGATTCGGAGACACCAGGTGAGTCTTGTCGGTGATGGAGGGCTGCAATCTCCTGGTCTATAAAACAAGCATGGACCCCCCCAGAAAACATAGGGAATGCAAACAACGAAGGCTGGTTAGGGGCGATAGTGTTTCGTTACCCCAAGCAGCAGAGCATCGGACATGTGTAATTTTCCAGGCTATTCTGGCCAAAAGGTCTGTCATCCCTAAAGTAAATCGAAACCAGTCACCCGAAACCAGAAAAAAACCAATCGAACTTCCCTTCTCTCAGTTGCACCAAAGCCGCCACCAACATTTCAAAAACCCCACATGGCCCATGAACATCTCAACAGAGCAGAAAACGCTGGCCTCATCGGAAGATCTGCGTATTACAAATGCTTAAAGATTTGATAAATCCTTTCAATCTTTCAAAATACTTGTCAACCGCTAAAGCACGTATAATCAGCTTAAACTTAGCTCCAGACAATGCTTCTTGAATGCACCTACTGGAAAAAACAGTTTTTTCTTCATTCCATTAATGCACCTTAATATAATCTATAACAAGGCAAAATTGTTTTACCTTGTTTGTATGGAATGCAAAGTCAGTAAAAAATGAAATATATGAACTTAGTGACACGTTATCAAAATTGCATGTGGATGTTTGTGCTCTATTACAAACCTACTCGTATATCATGTATATCTTATGGGGATTTTTAAATAATGGTATTGTAGTTTATTGCAGAATTACAACAATTAGGGTCCTAGAATTTTAAGATTTCGCCGCTGAAAGCAAAATTTACTTATTATTAATTCTTAAGAGATTTGTTTTCCATTGGTTAACTGCTGTACAATAGTTTAATATACCTTTTATCAGTTTACCCATATTTGTTGAAAAAGCGTAAAAATGTAAACTTTCTAAACATGATAATTTTGTCTTCAATCTATTTATGTACCTTTATTTTTTTATCAAAGAAGCTAGAAAAACCAAATAACTGTACGTAAAATGAAAGCCACGCTTTGACCTTTTTTTGTGTCAAAGAAACGTGGCAGACAGAATGATAAAAGAATTGACAAAATGAAGTAGAAAATAAAAATAAAAAGAGAGAATATGTAAAATTGAATGTTTTGGTATCAAATATTAACTACAATCATAATCACAAAGTCGATGAATTTTAAACGTCGTCCAAAGATATTTTTATGAAACTTACTTAGTGCAATTTTATTGTAGCAGTGCCAGAGGCCTTTGGTGTAAGCGCGGCACACTAACAGCCTTCTTTTAAAATGAGGAAAGGTTCTTTCTCCGTCTTATTGTCAACTCCTTTTAGTTTTATCTCTTTTCCTTTGGGTCACAAAGCCGTAGCTCGCAATCTTCCTTTTCCAGAGAGAAAGCGCTACTCGATGCCAGGATTGTTTCTCCCGGCTGCGTTTTATTTAGTCGCTTTCTCGTTTGCCCGATGGAGGACGCATTTTACAAAATTAGCCACTTTCTCGTTCTGTTTGATTCCGATTTTGAGCAAGCTGGTATTATTTTATTTAGAATTTTAAAATAAACGCCGCAATGTTGTGAAATATTTTGATTTGTGATTACGAATTTGATCTTACGATTGCACATTTTCTCGCTTCTAGAAGAAAGTAAAATGTATATATACATTTCTTGGTAGTCCTAATTAAATCGGTTTCCTCCATAAAAGGAGAAAGATTGAAAACAAATTATTCTACCTGAGAACGAACACGAGATGATATGAAAATAAACACCGCCTCCTTGATGCCTCTGCAATACGTTTCTTACTTACTTTTTTAACAAGTTGAGTTAGAAAATTGCCGAATTAATGAGATTGTTGGCTTCATTCCTTTATGAGAAGGAAGCGAGTCACAATTAAATATGTAACGTACGAGGTTTTGTCGATCAAGGAACAGAAAACGTCTCTTGAATGGAGGCGTGAGCAAACAACAGACATTCATCCTTCAATAATCAGTTGAGGGTGTAATAGAGAGAAAACAACCTCGTTTAATAATGGACCACGCGACGAAATTGGAGGGGGAGTCAACCCCTGCTCGTCACCATCAAATATTCATACGATTTCTCTTCTTTAAAATCTCCGAGCAACTGAACTTTTTTTCACTCTGGTCCCGACTAATGCTCAGAAAGCAAATACCACTTTTAACGTTATATTTCTCACCCGATATAAGTCTAACTAACAAAAACATGTAATTTATTTTAAAAAACCCGATGATATTGAGCAATTAATGAACGTGTTGAATATATTACCACAATATATTCAAAATTTGGCGTTAGTAATGCAACTTACACTGTGGATTGT
Source organism: Cimex lectularius (assembly GCF_000648675.2). Taxonomy (NCBI): domain Eukaryota; kingdom Metazoa; phylum Arthropoda; class Insecta; order Hemiptera; family Cimicidae; genus Cimex; species Cimex lectularius. Next base: position 1,004,015 of record NW_019392751.1, on the reverse strand, counting down.
TTACAATTATTTGTACTGAAGTATTGAATGTTCGTAGATTATCCAATTATTGAGGATGGACTTTTTTCTATATATTTACATCTATTCTATACATTTAAATCTGACAACCCATGTTTGAAATACAATTGACCAATGGAACAATTTGCTGGAAAACAACTAATAAAAAAATAAATACATATATAATTGTTTGAACGCAATTAGTGGTTGGTGACATGTCCACAATTTTGCCCTTAGCGAGTTTGACGAAAAAGAACAATTTTGTTTAACTGCTTCGTTGAGTCACTCTGAAAGCAGCTTAGTCACCCAGTAGTCTAACCCTTTTCACGACATCCATCGAACGCTTCACCGGGAAAACACAAGCTATTTCAAAAGCTAACGAAGAGCTCGAGCTTGTACTAAAAACCTCATGAAAGATTCTACTGACGGGCTACACGCAATATATTATATTCACTACACAAGTCTGGTCTAGGAGAGAATGCTTTTAACTTTTTGCGCGAAATTTGTACCTGCATCTAGAGATGCAACAAACAATTGATATACATTATTTTGTTTAACAAAATTACCAGTGAAAAATATCATAAACATATATGTATATGAATACACATACACACATAATATCAAAAATTAAAATGTATGAAGGCTGGAAAAGGTAAGTCGCTAAATAACGACCTAACCTACATGTAATCAAGTAGTTCCCTTGGCCACTCTCGTTTTAGTCGTCGGGTTGACCCGGCAGTATTTTTTGGGGAGCATATTGGTTGGACAAGTGGGTTAGTGTGTATACTTATGGAGTTATGGAATTTTGTGTAAGGGGAAAGGATACGGTCTTTGACAAAAGGAATTTAGAGGTCGGTGTGTTGGTAAGGTTTAATACGTAATAAGGAACATTGGTGATATTAAGGATAATTTGACTGCAGTTACTGAATTATTTTGGAATTGGAGGGTTTGATTGCGTCCCACAGTTTTATTCATTAATTTCAATGGGTCGGAGCACTGCCTTGAATGTGGTTTGTTTTTTAGTGAATGTTTTGATCGATTGTCTAGTATACGTATAATAATTGTACCTTTCTTAAGTTCCTGTCTTTTCAGTTTACTGTGGAGGTTCCATGTTGTTTAAAATTATTATTGAGAAACAGGCCTAAATATTTTACTATGTCACCCGTCGGTATATGTATGTTGTTATCGTAGCATGCTGGAACGTAGCATTTTTATTCACCATCTTTTGGCCCATATCATTTAGGTGGTCTTGGATGTTGAAGTCTAGTTATTTTGGGTTTTCATGTGAAGTGTGTCGTCTGCGAATGTAGCGAGGAAATTTTCGTTGTAGAAAACATCCTCATTTACAATAGAAAAATTATAAGATTCTTTATTATTGTATTTGTTTCGTTCAATTTGTGAATAGCGTGGAGAAGCGCCGAAGAAAGTGAGTAAATACGAATATTTAATAAGTAAATCAAAAATATTTTTTGCAAGGAGGACCACGCGAGCAAGAGGTATTTACGAAAAAAGTGAAGTTTTGCAAGATAATATATTATTATAACGAATTTAAGCCCCAAACATAGGACTTTATTATAACTACTGTAGTTATAGATTAAAGATTTAGACATATTGAAACAACTGGGCATCAAATTCTATGAAATTCACACACAAGGAAAGTGATTGTCAAAATAGACCAATCTTACTTATTTGCAAGGCTTATAATTAGGAATATAATGTATTATGTTGGTAGAAAGGCTAGCGACCTAATAATGAAATTCTACTCTGGCAAAGCCCGCACGACATCTTGGTTATGATGGTTTAGCATTTATGACGCCTTCCTTTGTACGTGTTTTCGTTTGATATTAGGGAGATTTTCATAGCGTTAGGGTAAACGGTAACGCTAAATCGATTTTAGTCCGCATGCGCAGATTTAACTGAACGCTATCTGAAATAGCATCATATGAATTGACTTAGAATAACGTGCTTGCTGACGGGTGACGGTAAAATAAAAAAAGGATTTTTGCAGACATCCATTGTCCAATTAAAAAATAATATTATATATGTACAAATGAAATAAAATTGTTTATTTTATAGTTTAATTTTTTCAATTCGTACACGTTTTCATTAATCCCGTCTCTTATGAATTCATGTATATTTTTGGTGTTCCAACATTACAATATTTAGCTGTTTTATTTATACAGAGGCAGGACGACGCTACAGCAATTGTGCAAAACCGACCCTTCTCCTGAAACGCTTCAATACAATTTAAAATTTTACAGGTATAGAATGTAGTTACAATGAGAGAATGTCTGGTTACTAACTGTAATAATAATTTTTTTCTAAAATTGCTAAGCTGACACATTTCGTTTTCAATTGATTTAAACTGAACTTGTACCGAATTGCCTGGTAATTAATGTTTATTTTTTACGTAATAGCTTCTACAACTATCAGGTCTTCAGCAATTGCCAAATTACTGTCAGCACTCCCAAAAAAACTTAGCATTAGCAGCAAAATCCATTATGTAAAAAGTCTTCAAATAGCGGAAACAACTCTCTATTATTGTTGTATATTGTACGTGTGTGTCTAGTAATCTGATAAGTTTCCAAAATTAAACCTCTTATATACTACCAAATATTAAATTGTCGATCTCATTTAGTGGAAAATCATATTGATGCCGAATTAATTCAACATGGAGTGTCGCTAGTTCATAGTGTTGAATAGTGCGGGCTGCTCGTGCAGTGGTGCGTCAAATTAACAAGCCATCCCACTATCCACAATTGCTAGATAGATATTGGGACCCAGGTGGCCGAGATAATTAGGCACGTAGGTGACAGAATGAGTTCTATTTACGATGTTTCGCTTGAGGTGAATTTTAATTGTAAGGTTGTGTATTTTAAAACCAAAAACTACAGAAAAATATATACAAGATCTTTTTTACATTTGTTCATCCGTCGAATTGTATATCGAAATACTACCACAACGAAATGGATAGAGCCGAGACAGATATAACTATGACCAATCCAGACAGAATAGAGATGGACTTACAGAGAAGCTACCGCTGAAATCGATGGCAAATATGCCACAAAAATAACGGAGTTGTATAGGCAACTTGGCCAATAGAGCCAGTTAAAACGTACGAGTTATAATATTTTTTTTATAAGTAATAAATAAGTTTATCGTTTAGGACTTAAACGAGCAATAGTATCAATTAGCGAAAGTTTCAAGAAACCAATCAGGTAATTGGTGAACAAGCAGTAAAACTACATGCTGCAGAAAAAGGAAACCTAACACTAATTGAGGGATTGGTAATTTTTTATTGATAACAATTAAATGATTCACAAATCTCAAATGAAAATAAAAATAAATTACTCATAATGTTATTAACATTTTTCAATTAATTAAGGTTTTTAGTTGAGATAAAAGTGCCACGAGCGGGATTCGAACCCACGATCTTCCCCGCTAGATACGCCGCTCCTCTACCACTTGAGCTATCGTGACCTCGATCCATTCGGACACTAACTTCCCATCTCAACCCCACCTTTTGAATTTTACCTCCTTTTTGCCATTTTTCAAATGTCGTGTAATCTATATGATTCTTGGCGACAAATGAAATGGCTACGGAGAGCTTTGGTGAAGATGCACTTCATTCGACTTATTAAATTCACTAGTTTTCGTGGTCCGCTTGACCTAATATCTTTCAATTAATTAAGGTTTTTAGTTGAGATGGGAAGTTAGTGGCCGTGTGGATCGAAGTCACGATAGCTCAAGTGGTAGAGCAGCGGAGTATCTAGCCGAAGATCGTTGGTTCGAATTCCGCTCGTGACACCGACTTTTTTATTTCAACTAAAAACCTTAATTAATTGAAAGATATTAATTCGTCAAGCGGACCATTGAAAACTAGTGAGGTTATTAACATTTTTAAACTTTGATATTACACTTCAGTCCGTTGGTTATTCGAAACATAAGGGTATTTTATTGTTTCATTTTCCCATAAAATTCGTTCCAGAGATGTAATTGGGTAATATAATACTTACCCGGCACAATCGAGTATGATCGCGGCATTTTTTATAATGATGCCGAATTACATCTACTTACATTCAAAGGATCAATTAAAGATAATATTACTTTTAGTTGCTAGTATTATTGATCATACAGATTAATTGCTTAGAAATTATAAATGAAAACTTTATCAGGAATTTTTATTAGGTAAATTATTTTTCAATGGGTACTTTATTACAGATTTTGTTAAAGGCATTGTTACGGCCGGAACCCGGCCCCTCTGTTATTATTTAACATCCAAAACTCTCCACTCCTTTTATGTTATAACAATGGTATATTAATTACGAAAAATTAATGCAGCCTGTTGTTAGGGGCAGTGAGGTTGTTGATTTTTTTCCCATAGGATTCATACATTTTAATTAATTTTCTGCAGTTTTCAGACGATACATGATTTTTTTTTTAACGACGGTTCGCAACAGCAGAGGTTATATCAACCCTCAGGGTGCCGGTGTTTTTGAAAAAAAGCTCATTGTAAGTATGTCGGGTTCGAATGCAGGGCCGCTGGATCGAACCCGGGACCTTTACCTTAAAGAGATGAGCGCCGTGTCAACGCCTAAACCGTTGCGGCCACCCAAAAAAATAAAAAATAAAAAATAATAATAATAATTTCAAGTACAATAATTTGCTTATTATTCATTCCTTCAGCGCTTATTACTATTTCAACCGAATGATAAGGAAGGCCCTTGTCTATTGTAAGTAGGGATGAGGATGGCTGTCCCCTACTGTTGCAAATTATTATTCAAATAAGTTATAAACATATGTCATTATAAATAATTTAAATAATTAATAAAATTATTTTACATATTTCGAATAAATCTACCCCTCGTGTCAGTATTTTAATAGATCCAATTTTCGTTAAAACTTGCCCTCTTTGTCAACTCCCCGCGATGAACTACTCTTCCATAACTCTTGGTTAGTTCTCAATGTACTGTAAATTTTGAGCAATGATGATATAAACATAATGATGATATAAACATGATAATATAAACATTTCTCTCTTTGCTTGTACTCATCAAAGATCCTTTGCAACAAAAAGAACAAATTACAAAGTATTTAAGGAACCGTGGTGGTTGCTTGTTTGGGCGTTCAACTCGTATTTACCACGCTAGCGGTTCTGGGTTCTAATCCCGGCATACCATTGGATTTTTTAATCATAACAATTTGAGAAAAAAAATTATATATAGTGTATGGTTCGACCCCTAGTCCGCGAAACCCAACGGGTAGTTGAACTGTCAGCCCTAACTACAAATTTTGGTTCAATAAGTGGCTCATATTCTTCGAAAGTAAATCCTTATCACTTAATTTTTCGGGAGAAATCTGATATTTTTGAAGGTTCAATGCGTGTCTTAACTTTGTTTGACTTCAATATTTTCCACAGGTGCCACTTAGATCTTAAGATAATCCTATATTCGTTGGCTTGTAAAGGTCAGGAGCGATTTACATACTAAGTTTAAACCGTACCCCTTTACCAGTTTGTATCACAGAAAAGTGATATCCAAGTCTGTGCTTTATGTACTAAAGTATCATGGTCCATCCTTTAAAACTACACGACGAAATTTCAACAACTCCAAAACACAACATTAATTATATCAAAATCATTTGTTTTCGTTCATTTCATTCATGCAGAACTCGTTTAATCTATGGCCTTTATGTATTATTAAAAGTTTAAAAAAATAAGCAATTCTTAAAAATGAAACGATAAATAAGGTTCGTATTAAATTGAGAAACAGTTTAGAATTCACTTCAATTCAGCGTTCAGAATTAAAAATAGTTACCCTGTATTTTATGCAGGACGCGTATTGTAACATCTCAACGTACTCGGTTAGAGATATTTTGAATGTTTTTATAATACCGGGGAATGAACAACGGGAGAATTTTTCCTAATTAATCTCCATCCCTTTCGACAAACTGTAATTGAGGTTTGTAGAAAGGGAAAACACGAGCGAAAAACAGGGTGGACGAAGGATTGTCTTTCTATTAATATTCATCATAGTTAAAAGAGTAATTAACTTAAATTAAATCTAGACCTGTTAAATTTCCTATCTTAGCAATTTTTATAAGACCTTTTGTGCTACGAACTGCATTTCCTTCGTCATAATTGTGCAAACTCATGATTAAAACCATAGTAAACCAGTTGACTGCGCGAAAACAGCAATAAAGGCAATACCGTATCTAATACAAGAAAAGTAAGACAAGAGATAAATCTTTCGCATAATAAATCATAATGATATATCCAAAAGTGGAATATCTTTACGCTAACAGAGAGACCCTAATTGATCAAACATAACAAAATTACAAGCATTTGTAGAAGATCGCCTAACATACCGATCAATTCATGAATTTCTCTGCACTATTGGCATGGCTTGTTTGTGTAATTTGATCCTTATTCCTTTGATCCTCGCTGGGTTGGCTTGTAGTCTTGATATTCTGATAGACTTATCCGGTGAGGATAGGCATAGCAAGATGATCTGCAAGGATTAAATGTGTAACATTCTCGAAAGACGTTGTAAAGTCAACCATCGTAAATAGATTTTAGGACGGGCATTTGCCAATATCGCTTGTGAGAGAATTGACGCAGATAGCTTTTTATGAATCTCGGAGGAAAAGGACCGAAAGTCAAAGGTGGTCCATCACCACGTAAACTGCAGGAGGTATCACGACTGGTTTAGTTGGTTATATAATTATAACTATGTACGTGTTTCAAAATAATTACTTCTCTATTGTCGTTGTTATGAATGATGGTATTGAAATGTATATACGTGAATTAACACAATAAAAGGAAGCGTTAAGGGTTATAATTAATTAACAGGATACGACGGAAAATATCGAGATTAATTAAATGGTCTAAGCATCTATATATTTAAACTTTTGAATTATCAAAAAATAATCGTTTTTCTTAACATTCTCGAAAGGCCCTTGTAAAGCCAACCAACGTTAATAGCTTTTAGGGCGGGCATTCGCCAATATCGCTTGTAAGAGAATTGACGTCGATCCTTTTTGATGAATCTGGGAGGAAAAGGACAGACAGCCTCTAGCACATATGCCGATAGAAAGGTTTCCATTAACAGTAAATAAGAAGTTGACGGTCGAAGACCCTCGCGCCGAGTTACGTTAAACTGACGAAATTACCGAAACCAAGACCTATACGTTATTTACATTAACCAAACTTCATTTTTTTTTAACGCCATTACAAGGAAGACAAACATTTTTAAGTGTTAAGTCCCAAATAATATGTATTATCAATTCAATTCCGTGTTTACAACCTATTCTCAACTTTTTTCCTTTGGGATTACAATTTGAGACTCGCAAAGAAAAACTTGTGGAAAACAAAAAAACCTGAAACCGAACGTTCTGTCGTCAAAACCGACGAATGATTGTTAGAACCCAAGGGTAACAACAATAATTTTCGAGGAATTCGAAATGCGACGAACTAATTGAAATTCAAAGTGCTGAAATTTTCCTTCATTGCGACCTATTAACGTCCAGAAGGGACTCCTCTCATTCGAAGTAATTTAAATTTACATGTGAATGAAATTATTAAGCAACCTAAATGCATTTGAAGTTTGAACAATTCGACAAAAGTTTAGCACAGAACAGCAATCCGCAAGCTGAATTTGCATATAGAAACTGGGCTTCATGTAGAAGAAATGTAGGTAGTTTCAACTGAAAAATAAACACAACATTTATATAGTAATGAAACCAGGCTTTCAAACAGGTTTATCAAAATAATCAATTATATAGGTACTCAAATAATAACAATTTCACTAAAGTCACGAAAACAAACGTTGCATTTAATTAACACTTTAAATAAATATATTTTATACGTATATAGAGTTGCATTTCGCTCAGCGTCCAGCATAACAGTGGTGATTAGTGACCGTTAATCGATAATTATTCAGAAATCGTGAGATGCGGTCTGGTGTGATGTAGGTTTCAGAAAAACATTTTCTTTATCGTGCCAACNAAACATCGCAACCAACACCAGGAAAAAACAAAAAACCAACAATGCACAAACTGACATTGGAAATAACCGCCACCGAGACCGACCAACGAGCACGGAGACCACGCCCCCTAACGCAACGCCCCCAGCGACAAGCGACGGACGCAACACTATATAAACCCCACTCAGACTAAAGACAGACAGTTTTTCACTGAAGATGGCGTAATGCCGAAACGCGTTTGAATAACTCAAACAAAAAACCCGCGAGTAAAGACAGACCCAGTAGTGCCCGTGTGCCGGTTTAACGGTGTATGATTGCCCTCACAATTTCGTACAAATATTCAGTGGATTTTCAATTACTTGTGCTATATTGCATCTTGCAAAATAACTTTCGGATTTCTAACGTTTTCTGCTTATACCACCCCAAAATCTGTACGATGCCAAGGTTTCACTGATTAGTTCACGTTGTGTGAAGAATTTGGGATATGAAACAACGTAAATCAAGATGATTATAATCAATAGGGACATAACTGTGCAAAATTCGTTAATGTTTTCAAAGCAAATCAGTAAATATGATAAATAAGTTTTAAATTCATTGAACTACGTTATAAAAAAATAAATAATTCAGTATAAAATCGGACATCTGTTTCTCAACACCACCATTTTATTAAATAATATGAAAATGAACAATAAGTGTAATTATTTCCAGTTATTTGGTGAATTGGGTAAACCTCGGCAGAAATCGATGTTTTGAATTAAGTGGGGAAGAAATTTTGGGTATAAATTATTCTTAGTAGCCATGTTTTAAAACGACTAAAAATCCTGACATTTATGTCTGATCAGCTTAAAGCATTATAAATGTGTGATCATTAGTGACCGTTAATCGATAATTATTCAGAAATCGTGAGATGCGGTCTGGTGTGATGTAGGTTTCAGAAAAACATTTTCTTTATCGTGCCAACGTTTCGATGTTTATTGAGATCATCTTCAGGGCTCGAAGAGTTTGTCTTCTGTGTAATTGTGCCATTCTTGCATGTCGTGTTGAGAGTGCCACTTGAAGATAGAGTGCACTTGAAAAAAACTTGCACCGTGGGAAAAAACGCAATTTTTTTTTGTTAAATATATGTCAATATGCAATATTATTCTTAATTATAATCAACAATAGATTTTATTTAAAAAAATAATAAATGCCAAACACGTAATTCAATTTTATATTTTATTGTTGTCTTCTCTTGAATTTTACAATGAATTAACTTCATTGGATGGAATTATGCTAGGAAAAATTATTTATTATGAACAAGAAAACTTGAAAAAATCTAAGCGCACTCGTCTCCTTGCTTTTTAATTTATTAAATCAATAACTGTCTGAACGCCTACAGCAGTGTTTTATTGAGTGGATAATTTGAAAGATAATTCTTAATCGTCGCCTTGGTTGGTGGGTACTAAAGGGGCTGTCATTAGCTTATCAGTACAGCGTAAATAATTCGTCTTCCGGTATCGTTAAACCCTATCCTTTCTACTTTATTTGTTTTTAAATCTGTTCACAGTTTTTTCCTCTGCGAATCTCGCCAGCTTAATGTTTCCGTCACTTCCCCGCTTCATTCCTGATAAGAATACGTTCTAGATAATTGTCTCCTCTGAACACCGCTAGAAACTTAGCACAAATTTCAAACCCGATAAGAAAAAAATTTCCTATACCAGGTAAGGGGTTAAAGGGTTATATTTTTTGTAAAATGAGGGCGCATTAATTTTGTACAGCATAAGAAGGCTAATCTTTTAAAGCTCTGAGGGTCGTTACTGAAAATTTGTACGATTGTAATACGATTACATCATTCCAAACAAAATTATTATTTATGCTTTTTAATATTTAATTCCGCCACTAACTAAACAAATATGTAAAACTATTGAAAACACAACAAACTTAATACTAAATAACTGAAAACCAATACTTAATATTAATATACATAATGTATATAAAAGTCAGGGAAACTTTTTTTTAAAATTATCATTGATCTTTTACATACAATATAATATTGAGGCAGAAATCAATCACATCAAGACAACACTTACTCCTAACAGATACTATTAAAATTTAGATTGTTGAGATCTAAATTTTCCTACTGCTGCTCCTTCTCAACTACAACGTTGATCAATGTTGAAAAAATCCTGTTGCCATTTATGTTATATTTAAAAAATCATTATTAATTTTATTATCTGATCGCATTAATTTGTGTTTAAAAGTTACAGACTAAGTTTGTCTAAAGTTACAGCGATGACAAATGTAATAATATTTCTGTAGTTCAAGAGTTCAAAATTTTAACACCAACCCTGGTTATTGAGTTACTCATTTTTACTCAAATCACAATTGAAATATTCTGGACTTAGGTGTTTTTACCAATTCTGTAAATGGCAAGTCAATAACTGACGATAGGTTATAATCTTCTGGCCCTATAATTCTTGGGGGATAAAAAATTTCATTTCTCTATATATCCAAATAAAATAATCATTTATAAATGGGAAAATCGACCGGACGTGGGAGGAGGACGCCAATTCATCCTCCAATGAATCACATTTGATTGGAAACGTATCCAAATTGGAAACAATTATTTCCGCTCAGGCGCTTTTCATCAGGCTTTTTCCTTTTTCAAACCAAATTAACACTGATTGATCTTATTGTTCTAAGTTGGAGCTCGAGCCGCCGGACACTGGGAACAAATGGAATTCCGTAGAGATCGACAAAGGCTGCAATCCATATCAAGCAAGTCGGGAATAATAGATCACTATTGGCAATAGAGCCGAGACGAGTACACGAGAACGGTGGCTGCCCGGAGGCCGGAACCGAACCGGGGTTAACGATCCCGTCCAATGGAATATATTTAAATAATCGCTTGACAATATAGTGGCCCTGCCCCTTGTTTACCTCCGTTATGTTACACTTCCAATGAATAGTAGCTATCTGCATAATGAGCTTTGAACGTCTAACGACAATTAAAATTGGCAATGACCCCAGAGCCTTTCAAATTATAAATATGGCAAAAAGCACTGTAATTCTACTCTATTCTTATGCTATTCTTATAACGTTTCTCATTTTTTCTGGACATTTCTGTCCTAAAACTTTGTTGGCTGGTTTAAGGGGTGGTTATTGTTTTAATACTTGTTCGCCTATCATCGCAATGTTCAAATCAAAATGCTTTTGGAATGTCTGGATGAGAAAAGTGTTAATTAAAAATACCATAAATTAATATCGTGGTAATAAATAACAAGTAAGTATTAGCTGATATATAGAAACTTGACCCAAAGGAAATCTGGCAATTATTTATCCTGTTGAGGGACAAACGGTCTAGTACTTTTTCTAGAATATAATAACAGACAGTATTTTGTGGTTATGTATTTGTTTGGGTGCGTGAATTTATTACCGTGAATGGTGAGGGGTGATGGGGAAATATAGCGTTAACATCGCCCCTCCAGCATTGTGTGTTTAATGTCAATGGCGGATTATTTGTTAAAGTACCCCATCGGCCATAATTCAGATGACATTATTAATATGAAGGTGGATGAAGGAATTTCGAGTACTCCGGGCTAATTGGAATGAGGACAATATATGAATGCATTTTTTGTGCAACTTATTATGGAATTTAGTTAGCTTTAGGCTCGATTATAGTTTGCATGCGGTGGGGGATGAAATCACCAAACTGTCGACAGCCCCCGTTGGAGCCAAACCGGTTGGTTGGGAAGCGACGATATCCAGAGCATCTGGCTTAAGGCGATACTAGCAACCCAACATTACGGGGTAGGTGAACTGTCCTGATGTGTAACGTCAGTACATCGAGGAGTGACAATCCTTGGGGATGAAAGTCCATGTAATAATAGACAAAATAGGAATTCCATATCAATTAATATTTAAAGGGATTTGTGTACAAAGGATTCGTTTTTCTAAATGTCATCTCAGCCGTCAAACAACGCCGAATTCAAGGACTACGCTTCGTTAACGAATACCGAACCCCATTAGCAATACATACAACAAATGATGACAGTTTGATAAAATGTTCTGCCTGACGGAGCTTTTTTAAGATTATCGAATTGAACCTCTAATGGAGAAAATAATGGCGAATTTTCTAATGCAAGCAAGAAATTACGAGAGTTGGTATGAAAGATGAAGATGAAAGATGATTTGAAAAGTTTTAGTCTACATCTATTGAATTACGCAAAAATATTTCTTGTTCTCTAACTAATAATTTGAAAAACTGAGGTATCTTCGAGTGGTTAGCAAGCTAAGTAAACGGTAGACAAAATATGTGGGAGACAGTGACAAAGATGAAAGAAATGGAAAAACGAAGAATTTTCCATTTAAAGCGCAGAGAGCTGGCGATGACCACTTGAAGTTGGTCGGCCCCTAAATAGCACATACATACATACATACATGCAGAGTTTATTACTATAATTATGACTATAAATGTTTAAAAAAACAGATAATTTATGTAACAATCCTAGAAATGGTCTGAAGTGCCATTTAGCTTTTTCTATAGCAGGAAACATAAAATTTGAAAAAGAGAAGCCGTTTATTGTTTAAGAGATGATTTAGATAAATTTGTCCTGGAGATTTAGTTCTTGTGAGTACGACAGAATTTGTGTGTGTGTGTGTGTGTGTGTGTGTGTGTGTGTGTTTGTGTGTGTGTGTGTGTGTGTGTGTGTGATCGGTGCTACGATAAGCAAACTAACTCCCGAGATTAACAAAGTTTGAAAGAACGAGCAGGACGGAGTCCACTAGAATGGAATAGACTTTAAGCAAACAGGATTATTACTAGAGGGCGAATCACAACCATATGGCGGTTAAAAGCCTATTTCCAGACTTTTGCGTGACAACAAAACTCGTTATTAAAACACATTTGAACCGCGCTGCAGTTATACGTGATAATATTAATTGTTTAAATTATAAGCAAATATTGTTTAAGGACAAACAAAGGGGGAAATTATTAATGCGTATTTGGTAATGAAATAGGGCCAAACTGGTGAATAAATTTGTGGCGGAACCGGGCCCTCAAGAGGAAATAATGGTCCCGCAAATAGAGTTATTGATTCGGAGTTTAAACAATATAATATTAACTTCTTATTATTAGTATAACAAGCATTTCCAATTGTTTGAAAATAATGTGAATCGTGATATTAAGATAATAGTAAAAAAAAATCATTACGTAAACTTCTACCTTTAAACAAAATATTTTTCACATTAAACGCCGTGAATGAAAAACACTGGATTTATCTCGTTCAGCAAAACCAATCAATTTATTATCAACGTTTTGATCGTAAATAATCTCACTACCCGCCTATACTAGCTCTTCTCCTTGAGCTTGACGTGTGCTCATTGATCTCTGTCTATGCTTATTAATAGATTATCGGGGCATTGATGAAACTATGATGAAAGCATAACTCTTCAACCGCTTGAACTGATATTTCATTAATTTGAATGTTAATGATTTACATATCAAATTAATTTTGTTTGTAATTCCGAAAATACATCGAAAAAAGACTGAAGTAAAAAAATGGGTATTTATTTATAGAAAATATAAACTAATAATATGGACAATAATGTCAAAAAATTTTAGGAGGTTAGTATAAAAAGCCAGGATACACTTATAAAGTGCATTGGGGCGCTGGTGGCTGCAGCCCACAGCGGTAAAGACTGTTTTTCTTCCACATACAGGACAAACTTCTGTATTCTTCCAGAAATTTAAAAACATCAACATTTTTGACTACCTGCGTAGGTACCAACGAGCAGTTATCAACGTGTTTTGATAACTTGCTATAATGAAATAGTACAGTTTAGTAGTACGAGAGTGGGTAAATACTGGACAGTCCTGTTTGAAGTTTGGTGTTTTTGGCTGACCAAGGCTCGCCTGTGAGGCCCCATTTAAATCCCTGAGGCCGTAATTTGGCCCAAGTGTTAACGCCGGTAACTTCGGCCTCTGTACGGGCTATGCCAGCCTCTCGTTGACTTCGTTCAGAGAAGAACGTACCGCCTAGCTCATAGATATATCGACCTGCCACAACGATTCGTCACTGAAGTACCTTGATCGCCACATTACCGTCAACTGTACTCGTCATCCGACTATATTCAATCTATTATCATAATTTTAAGTTTCCTTATTTGCGCGAGATAAGGCAGAAGACTTCAAACCATAATTTCCCAACCATTGCCTGAGATAGAAACAAGTTTTTGCTTAAATTGCATTGCATAATTTTTTCGTCTGAGGTTTGAGAATTTACTAGCAAAAGTGCTATTTTACAAGAAACCAAATTAACCAAATCTTCTAGTGATTACATACATGTTTTATTAAAACAAATTGTTGGTTTTATTGAAAAGGCAAATACATCTAAAATATGTCAAAATTTCGAAGTGCGTCACTTTTCTTGTGAAGCAGTGTACATCAAAACTGACTTAATAATACTGAGCGACGAATCTATTAGGACACAGTTTATAATTTACTCATCCCCTGTGCCTCTATGCTGAGGAATCGGAGGTGTGTATGTNATATCGGCTGAATGCGTCTTTAACCAATGACGCTATTAAAATAATAATTTAAAAAAACTGCCTAATATTTTTAGTCGTTTTCAAATTTTTACCTTTTTTTGGAAAAAATTATACTAGGTACCTCAGGCCCAGTTCAACGTCAAAATTTCATATTATTAGTATTCTATTCATCCTGACTACTCATTTTAAAGTATTTTATACGCTGGAAACAATGGTGCAATCGGAGTTTAAATTCGTCAAAAAGTGACAAAGTTGTGGCCAAAACTTGGGAAAAAAAAGAAGGCATTTCGTGTGTTTCGTTGTTAATGATGTGTTAGGATGTATAGGATAGTATTTGAAATTTTAAAGTTGGCCTAAGGCACCTGTATAATGTTTCTACAGAAAAGGTAAAAAATTGAAAATAGACTAAAAATATTAAACACGTATTTTTTTTTTTTATATTGTCATTGGTTCAAGAGAAATTCGGCCAAGTCATCTAAAAAGGACAGACACGCACGCACGCCGCACACACACCGGTTATACATATTTAGATTATGCTCATTTCTAATTTAATAAAACTAAATAATAGCTAAAATATACGTTCTTGTATCATTATATCCCCGTTAACGGTTTGATCCTTTTTATCGACATAAATTAGATTATTGATATGGAATAAAACCATAAAATAACTTACTGAGGAGAATAACTCGTTTTTATCACGTACCTGAAACAGAATAAAAATAAACAATTAATATACAAGTCACCACAAAATTGGTTAAATTTAATTTAACGCACACAACGTTAAATTGTGAAATGGTATCGAATTAAAGAATTATGTTTAAAAAAATCAAACTAAAAAACAATCTTAAGAGGCAACTCACTTTAACTCCATAAGAGAAAAATCTAAAAGAAATTCAACGCATGTATGATAGCTTTGTTTCTAGCGTATGTGCAGAAGCAAACACGCATAATCAAACAACTGTAGTAGATATAAATAACGTAATAAACCTTACATTAGTACAAAGATGTTGTTCGAAATCAGGTTAACTGCCGTATACGAGCTTAGATTTAGATTATGAAAATCCTCAGGGTGCAGTTTATAATCTCGGCATTAAATCGGAGAAGTTTCTCGTATAGATGAAACGAAAGAACTGAAATTTATGTTCATACCCATAAATCAAATTACTTTCTAATATTACAGGATGTGATCCTCTTTAAATAAGTGTTCCTGAATCTGCCCATTCTTTCCGTACTCGTCGCACACTAAATTCGGATTAAAAAGATGGGGGTCGGTTCCGATGATAAATATAATAATTTTACGTAATATCTCCCAAATCTTCTTTTCTCAAATATCGATCTCTTATCTCCAGTACCATACACTGACGACTTTACCGTGAAAATTCGGCTTAAAGACGTATCGACGTTGTTGCTTTATTGATATTTTCATTCCAGTTGAGCTGTTTAATTATTAAAATGACTACGCTCTTATCTTACATTAATCACCTATATTAAAATTTAAAAAACAGAATCCATTAGCAATTACTAAATAACATTTCTGATCTTAGCTTGATCAATAGAATTACATATAAAAGATAAGTATTTTTTATGCATTATCCTTGTGCCAAAATTCAGTACGAAAAGCAATGATCTATCTATATTCGTAAAATTGTAAATGTTAATTGGAAGGTCTTGTGCTCAGATCAGCAGAATTCAAATAGAATAATGGACGATAAGCTGTTGCATTAAACATAAATCACACATCAATGAAATCGAGATTTCCAAATTTTTTATGACTTTGAATCGTCTTTGAACACTTATTGTATTAGACCTTATTCATATTATTATGGCTACATTTTTTTATCAGTTTATTATGGAGTTTATCAACGAATGGGAGACGCGTACCTGACAATAAACGAGCGAAAGTAGGCAGAATAGGCTCAAACACAGACTGTACGAAAATATTTAAACGAGGAGCAAGAATCCATAAGGTTGTACAAAATAAAATGTTTGCCTATAATTGTTTTACTGTCCTATTCCTACAGAATAGATTACCTTGATCTCTCCGGCAATATGTTTTTCTTAGTGTCTCTGTTATGATCTCTTTTTTTTTTTTTTTTCAAGTTTGGATATGTACAAATATGCTTAGCATGCAAGGTATGACATTAGCGTAATGACTGGCCAAATCGGCAGGAGTTCCCATAAGAACAGAAATTAATAATACAATAATTGATCTAAGATAACGTTTTCCCTTTCCACGTTTTGAAAAGTATTTTTGGCAAGTGGTACGTGATAGAAAATATCAAAAAAAAAAAAAAACGTAGGGGAAAATTGCTAAAAAAAAATACAATGAAATACATACATGGAAAAGGTTAGCAATAATAGAAGTTATATAATTATTGTTAACGAAGTACTAAATTAGAAGTCTCCCTTTTTAAAAATGTTTCACCCGTTGTAACGAAGGACGGTGAACAGAAAATAATTTGAAATCGACGGACTTGGAAACTTTCCTTGTGAGTACTACAGATTTTACATGTTTGAAGACGGATGGCAATGTCCATAAATCAATTGTCATATCGGAGTCGCGGAAAGGAAAAAGTAGTCCCTAGTGTAAAGCAAGCGTAAAGATATACGTTTAAATGGCTGACAACGGGAAAAACGAGGAAGAAGTTTCAAGAAGGCCCCTTTTGATGGTGAAGATGGATGAGCGGAGCGATGACCCGGATTGATAGCGGTGACGTGTAAAACTCGGTGCTTGTCACAGGCCCCGCCTGCCAAGGGGGCACATACACATAAGGCTCGAGACCTCTTATCAGAAAATTGTTCCTTTAAATTATAACTGGAAACGAGAAGGGAACCGGCAGAGTTTTGATGAAAATAACGTTGAGAAGAGACCCGCCCCCACAAGATTAATGTCCGACGAAATTATTCATAACAGGTCATTTATTGACAAATTGAGTTAGTTTATCAAGAGTCATCTCTCCTTTCTTTAGAACATGGGGCAATACTCACGACATAAAATAAATAGCTTCTCATTTGTTATTTTCACAAGAAAAAATGTAAAAATGTTTATCGTAATTACCGATCTACACCTAAACTGGCCTAGGTCGCGTAATCTCTCTGTTTTAAAGGGCCAAGAAACGTTGGAACAAGAGATTATATAAAAAAATTGACGAAGTCGAAATATTCAACCAATTTAGTTAACCGACTTCAAGCCCACAATTTCCGATTTACAAAAATGACCGCGGGTTATAAGGCTCACACAAATTCACGCGCCTTTACCGTTATGAAATATCAATTGCCAGTCGACATTACTCATCACCAGCGGGATCGCCTTATCACACTTCTAGTGAACGATTATATCGAAAGAAAGTGCGATTATATCTCATTACAGACTTGTCAAACTGAAATCTGAACTCTGTCCTGCGTTCATTCAGTACATGCTGATAGTGTGTAATTACCTATCAGTTCAGCCAACAAATGAAATCAATTTTCAGGTGTTATTCAGCTCAGAAACAATTTCTGTGTTTGATTATGTGTGTGTTTAGCAGGAAAGATGGAAATGTTCTAATATATAAAAAACTTTCTCTCCGTGTTTTACTCACCAAGCAATCAATCGATTCATAATCTCTAAATCTGTTATATGTTCAAGGTCAATGTCTCCAAAGATGGCATTAATTTGAAAAGCGTACGACCTCGCAGTTAGAATATTCGGGTCCGTCATTAACCGTTAATGAACCCGTCCTCCGTACAAACCAGACATCCAAGTTTACAACATTCCTTAGAAAATAAAAGTCTACAATCTTCAAGGCGTGGAAACAGAAAAGCCTACAGTTTCATAAAATCAGCAATTATTGTACATAAGCCTCGAAAGCAATTAACCTTTTACTCGTATTTTCGGATAGATGGCCGATTACGTATGCATGCATCGCTTAGGGTTTCGCTGAGGTCACAAGCTGTAGGCTAAGAGAGGAAGCGAGGCTCCCCAGACCAACGCCTGAATGTCTGAATTAAATATTCGAACACATACTCTTTTCTTTTCACCGCTTTACGACACGGGTAGAAACAAAACAGCTTCATTTTCAATTCAGTTTATCTGTGCCCTCGGAAGCGTACGACCATTTGGAGAGGCGGATGGAATTTTCTCCGGCTCGCTCCCTCACCTCTTTAATCAACCTAGCACGTGACTTATGATTGGGAGAAAATCAACGGATGTGTCATATTTACATATGCATGATATGGGTCAAACTTGAAGCGAGAACGACAAGTTTACATGGACCAATTCCACATAAAATTAGAGTTTAATAAGCCAGGCGGGAAAAGATAAATGGATATTTTTATACTGCCAGTTTTCATTTAAAAACCAATTTAATCAATGTGTTTTATTGCTCAAAAATTTATATTAATACCGCAGTATATAAGTATACGTACGTGGGTATTACGAACTCCTGGACTTGGATAATGGTGTGATACTTAATAAACAAAATAATAATGAAAAATTGAAACATATTTAACGGTACAATGTAATGAGGTGTTTTTTTTAATAATTCTATTAGGTTGATTTTTTGTGTTACAAGAGTTAGTGCATATTTAAAGATTCATAACAGATAACAGCATTTCATATGTGCATTAAGTTTTTATTGTAATTTTAAAACGAGCTAAAATTTTTATAACAAACAAAATATTTAATCCTCCTTTAAAAAGATAGCTCCTACTCACAGTAAGTTGCCTCGCAACGTCCGGATTTCGAGCCTTTTAGCTCATCATCAGGTTGAAGGACTTCTACAACCACGTCTCTCGAATGAATTGCCAAAGTGAACCCGCTGATACCTCCGCCAACTTGACGTTCCAATTAGCAGCTGATTTTTTTAATGGCACTCAATTTGAACGTGCGAAACGCGGAAATTATAACACAAATAAATATTATACTAGGAAATACTTAATATTATTAAATTACTATAAAAATAATAACAATTAAAATAAATTAGTTTAATTATTTGGATGTTTGATATTATTTATGTACATATTTAAAATGGGAGGTAGATCAAAATCTGTTATATTATTAATGCATTTATCACCATGTTCAATTTTACATTTTTTAATTTCAAATTTCTCAAACCAATCTAGTTCTTTCCCTTTGTTGAAATTATGTAACACTCTTGTATTTACATTTGAATTGAAATTATGTTTTGTTTCTTTTAGATGATCCTTAAGTTCCGAAAATTTGCTCGATTTAGGCAAGTATTCTTTTACTCTTGTATTTATTTCTCTACCGCTTTGTCCTATATATTTAATATCACAATCATTACAATTGAGTTGGTAAACCCCGCTTTTTGCCAAGTTGGCCGGGAAAAAGGAAAGGATTTATTCAGGCATATAATTTTTCTCATTTTAGATCCATCCAGGGACTTTTTTGAAGATGTGGGTAAAAACCATAACATCGAGGTACCTGGAAAAGTTCATATCTCCCAAACCCCTAGACCAGGGAGACCTCCACACCCGCCCACAGCAACCAGCCGACCCTAGCCCCAAACGACACACCCCTCCCTGGAAAACCCGGATAAGTATTCCGTTATTGTTAAGATTATTCTGACTGCATTTTCTCGAGCAGTTTGGGAAAAGCGAACTAAAAAGGGGTCCAGTTGTACAAGCATTCCTAGAAATTAGACAGTAATAAGTTTATTTATTACATAGTTTAAGTGGACGTAATTTATATAATAAATATGATAAGCGCCAATTAGAAAGCGGCATTAAAATTATAAAATCTTGTAACTACCATAGAGTTTATTAACATTATATGTCAAATATCTTCAGTGCATGCACAATTAAGATTGTATTGATTTTAATTTTACAACCAAAAAAGCAAGAACGAAGTTGTGATTATATGATTATTGTGTATTTGTCTATAAATATTAATTAGTTTATATCGTAAAAATTGGTGAATTGCGGATAATTCTCATGAAACCCCCATGCGGTTGAGTTCTGAGGGTTAAATACCATAACAACTCATGATTAAAATCGTCATGGCAACATTTATCAACTCTGAAAACCGTAAAAGCATTATTGATGGAGGTGTAAATTATCGACCTATATATTATATTTTTGACATTGATGTACAAATAAGATTTTTAATTTTTTCGTAATTTACTTGGATTTAAAAAAAGTTATTTTTAATATTATAAATAAGCAACAAAATTATTGACGAAACAGTAAACTAGAACAATTAATTGGATGGGTACATGGATGGAAAAATGGATATGGATATGTTATCTACAGTTCGATTGCAGAATGAAAATTACATCTTCTGCGTAGTGACTGTGTGTTAATCTCAATATTTTATGACACTAAACGAAGACGGTTCATATTTAACTAGATTCTGTGTTGGTCAAGAATAATAGTTTTACCAGAATTTACTTACAGTTCTATTTTTGATCTGCATAAAATCGTTGAACTAAGATTAAAACCATTAACAGTCTTAACAGAAATCCCAAATACAAAAACGATTAAGCCGAGAAACAACTTTTCTATAATTCATAAAAATTACGAGAAAAAAGGGAAATTGTTTATGAATATTAATAAAGATTTTTTTCCCAGCCACTTCGGTACATAAAATAAACAAGCACTTTAGGATTTGTTCCTGATGAAATCTTTCATTTTTAAAAAGATTTTCAAATCATAATTGGAGAGTTAGGAAATTTTTTTACAAGCGAAGTATTTTATGATGGGCTAAAATAAAAGATCAAACGTAATTATACGTTTGAAACCCCGAGAGTACCTTGATAAATTTTGAACAATGATTTATTTACTCATGTGATATTCCAAGATTCCACTGCCGTCTGTTTTGTTTTAACAACTGGGCAGCTACCCTTTACCGCAAAACGTATGATGTTGTTTAAATTATAAATGAAAGGACCCGGAGTATGAAATCAGAATGATTGATAGAACTGAGAGAAAAGAACAGCATCCAGTCCGGTCCTTTATGCTGGGTCATAAATATACACAAAGTCCGTTTTTCTTCAGAGATAAAGAGACTGTACGATTGCAAGTTCACAGACCTCACAGACAAAAAAGACAAAAGAAAGAGAGATAATAGAAATGATGTCGGATTTTTTAAATTGTGGTTCACTATTCTATTTGCTGTTTGTCAAGCAACGTAATGTTGAAGGCAAAATATAAAAAAGAAAAATACCGTTTTGTGAGTATGTACATAATAACGAGTTTCAATCCCATTGTCGTAAAATTATTTGGAAGTACCCAACCGCGATCGACCTCTGTCTTGAACCACTTCCGCTTATGAGCAGGAAGTGACGACGGTGGGATTTCACGCCCACCCGCCGTCCCATTAACGAACACAAGGGTGTCGTGATCTCGGGAATAAGGGCGAAATAAAGCAATGGGATAAAGAAAGGAAAAAATAGCTAGGGGGTAACAAAACTTTCCGTTAACACACTGGGCATTGAAATTGAGAAACTATTATTGCATAATTAATACTATTTTATTTACAATCTGATTATAAGAATAAATGAAAAATGATGGATGATTAGAGTCATTTGGAGTCCAATTTGGATAAATCTCAAGTATGCAATTAAGTATCGCAATAACTATATACTACTATATGCTCTACCCAGATGACTTAATCCTTAATCCCTCTCTCCTTTTCTCCTCATGACCTTCAAATCTGTATCACATAATCCAAGAGGAAGTAAATGCCATCAGCTCCTGGGCCGTTGAAAATGGACTCTCTCAATAAGTCCCAGGCTATAGTGGTTGTATCCAATCACCCTCCCCAATCCTTCGCTCTCCATTAACAATCAACTTATTTCCTTTTATCCATACGTCAAAAATTATCGACCTTGATCAAACCCTATCCTTGAAACCCTACATTTCCCAAATCACTCGTCGCTGCATCTTCTGTGCCAATTTCGTCTTGCAAGCCAACACTTCCCAATCAAAAACCACAGAGTCCTGGTATCCTCCTGTGTACTTCCCTAATTCGATTATGACGTTTTGTTTAGGTGGACTCGCCAGCGAGATTGTTAACAGACTCAAGAAAATCATGAATTGCTTTGTTTGGTTCAAATTTTGCTCCCCAAAATAATGTGGTGGTTCACAAAGTTCATGTGGCTAAAACAGCTGTACTTATCGCAGGCTCTACTTCCTTGGCTACCTCCTATACCAAACAGTGTTTTTCCGATTCACCTTCTTCCTACACACGCATATAATATATACAAAATCTGTTAACATTTAAGCCTTATTTGCACACTTGTTCCCGCCCTTCTGATCTCTAACTCCTCATACAAATTTATCGCTTTTTGTCGCTACTTCCTTATCCGTTCTGACAACCTTTGGAATTCCCTTCCTCATTCCTATTCACCATGTTTCATTCCTTACTATCTTTATGTCATGCCTTTTTGATTACTTCCAGTCTTTCCAAATTAACAACGAGGATTGTAATGGTTAATTTTTTGGTGTTTAATTTCTGTTAATTTCCTCCCCTCTCTTATTTAATTTAGTATTTTTTATTTTTTTATGCTTTTGTGCTTTTTAAGATGAAAAACATTTTAAGTCTTACAAAATAAGTCTTCGCATCTCACAATCTCTAAATAATCATTAATTAACGGTCACTAAATACCGCACATTACATGGAGGTTGAACGAGTGTCCCAACTTTTAACTGAAGTTTGTGTTTGGAAAGACCAGTACCTGGCCTGTTTTAGCGGCTTAATCTATCTGTCAAGTAATGTCTGGCCATAATTCACCTTCGGACAGTCATACAATGAACATAGTAAATCAAATTAAATTAAATTTCAGTATATTTGTGAACAACCATCAGAAAAAGTACGAACCATCGTAACAAAGAAATAGAAATAAAATAATAATTACACGACAATTTAATGTTTCCTACTTGTGAGATTCAACAAACAACAATGCTGGAATTTTTCTAAATCGCAATAAAGTATTAAACCTGATGACATTGTTGGAAACATAAATGTACAGGAGGAACAAGTTTCCTTGCTTGCTCTATACTATTTTCCTCTAGGAGGTACCGTTGGCAAGGGTTGGTTGCAGGGCGATTTGCAGTTAGTTATCTTTAATGGCGCAATTTAGATAACAATAGTATCAGATGTCCTGTCAGCCACATCTCATTCGTAATAGAAACGTTTCCTATTACTCATTGGTACATTACGTCTGAAGCATAATTCGCAAACAGTGTTTCGCCTGGACGGAGCCGAATGATTTACGGAAATTGGTGATACAACAGTGCTTCCTCTGAATGGTAGCCCCTCGGAATGGGAAAATGGAATATAGGATAAATCATTTGACGAGTCTGCTTCAGACAGTCGAGCAGACGGACAATGAGATCCAACGGCAAGCCGTCAAGTAGGGATCTCCAAGGAGAAATGCATTCAGTTCTCCGAGGGGCGCGGCTTAATAAATTTTATTGTATTTGCTTCCCAACGTATTTCAGGCCGAAATCCATACACCTACAAGACTGGCAAATATGTTTGTACGTTCAACAAAACATATGCCGTGGACTACTTACAATTAGTTCATAAAAATGTATTGTCGGAGTACTTCAGCAATTTTTTTAAATGAAAAAATGACACAGCTGTACATAAGTATTTGTCAAATTTAAAACATCCGCTATCCGAATTTATTCGGACGAATTAAGTTAACTTAAGTGTTGCTTTAACTTCTAAGTGCGATAATCAATTTTTACCAAATGATAAAAAAAAATACCCGGGAATAGATTATCGTAACAGATTAACTACATATGAAGATCAGAATATACGATCTATTCGCAACCGACTTACAGAAAAAAATGCAGTTTTTATTCGACCTGGTGCAAGTGCCTATATACACCCTCTACAACAATTTTAACTATCTTAAAGAAGGGCAGAAACAGTTATATTTGTGAATTTATTAAAGGAATGAGAAGGTATTAAATACACGTTGAAAAGCCAAGGTTATTTAATTGTTTGTAGATAGATAGATAGATAAATGTCTTTATTGATTTTTCATATAATGTACAATAAGAATCAAAACATTAATAGGAATGATTTGAGGTTGGTTGATGTGGCAAGTATGGCAGTGATTTACATAAAAAGTAAATATTCGAAACATTTTTTCCTAAAAAGATAAATAAATTTTATAAACCCTTATTTTAATTGATGTAGAGAAAAATACACACATATTCACATATCATAATATATACAAGGTGAGTAAAACGAAAAATGTGAATGGATTGTATTAGTAACGATAATAAGAATAAATTACATAATTATTTAACAATAAAGAAATCGGAATATAATAATGAGCGTTTCCAAATAAGCAACTCAATAAATCAAGAATAAGGTAAAAGATTTTTTTTTTTTGTAACGCTACTGAATATAAAATTTACTAAATTATATTTGTAATAAGCATAGTTTAAAATGAACTTTCTATGAATTCTATTTCAACGGCTTGGTATTTGTGGTTTAAAAGCAATAAAAATGAAGATGTCGATGACGTTAATGTAAAGAAATAAAAAATAAGAAGAAAGTATAGTGTTTATTCCCTTGATGACGGTACATTGTCAACTTGATGTTTACTATTGGACTGGGAGCTTTGTGTAGCCCTTGGGTCTACTTCTCGATTATAGCCACCAAGAGCACACTTTAGCTCTCCTGTCAGGATATACATTCTAGGGTCGAAACACTTTTTCAAACGGAATAAAAACCCTTTAGCCGTTTGCCGAACCCGAATAAAAGCGTTTTATAACGGCTAACGGTCTAACCGAAGAATGAGATACCTACTAATGAGCCTCTTTCTATCATGACTTCTTTCAAAACTTGGCTTTGGAGATGATTTAAAACCGATTTGAATAGAAATGTATCTCTGAAGTTTTCACCCTCGCTCCCGCCTATATAATGGCCTAAGTTCAACTCTGCGAACTTTTTCTCCCTGTCGGTCACCCATTGGAAACCCGAGGGCGTTTGTTTAATTTTCTAAACAGTACATAAAAAGTACAAAAGGGTTTGCGGTGGAAAAGCGCACCTGTAGTAATATACAAATTATGATATAATGGTATATAATACACCAATACCTAAATACAATTACTCCATGCCGCACAATCACCATATCGACGGCTGAAAGGAATATAAATAAGAGACCTCTTAAACTATTTGGCTGCTCCCAATGGGTAGCTTTCTCTATCACGTCAATTATTCTCACATATCAAAATGAAG
Source organism: Cimex lectularius (assembly GCF_000648675.2). Classification (NCBI taxonomy): domain Eukaryota; kingdom Metazoa; phylum Arthropoda; class Insecta; order Hemiptera; family Cimicidae; genus Cimex; species Cimex lectularius. The sequence continues at coordinate 978,305 of NW_019392751.1, read as the reverse complement.
TCAAATTTGCTGTTTGTTTATAATACTGTGTGTCCTTTTTAGAAACGGCGACAATGGGTGGTACAGTGTGGACAAGGCTCGGGGCCCTGAAAAGGTGCACCTCGTGTCCTCCTTCACGTCCCTTTCTCAATCCGGGTTCCTTCCAAATAATGGCGCAGCCTTGAGGGCGTGGCAACCTCTCTAATGCACAAGCTGGCTTGAGGCAGGTGCTTTATCAGAGGCACACGAGGGTTAGAGTACCAGATCCTGTCTGCAAAGACGGGGGAGGATGCATAACCATCTGTAATACGGGGTAGCAGAAATGTTCCAAGGTTCAGCCCCTGCTACATTGGGAATGGATTCGTAGTGGGTCGTGGCGAGGCCCCTGGCGCGTACTTAGAGAAGAGGTTGTTCTTCTATCTGCGACCTTCGCCCGAGAATTGCGTTTTTAACCCGGCGATACGAAGGATCGGAGGATCGAAGCGTATAGCGTGAAGGACGCTCAGACTAGGCTGACGGAGTCCCTCGAATGCGTAAGAAGTGGCGGATGGGTCAACACCAATGCTGCGGCAGAAACACACTTCTGTGGTATGCGGAGTTGCGTCACCTCTCATCTTGAGAATCAAAACGTCCGATAAGGCCTATATATCAGATACGGACGTAAAAGATCCTCATTGCCTTTTAAGGAAGATCAATTATGTGGGAAACAACGTCCTTTTTATATGGCCAGCAGAATTTCTCTTGAACAAATGAGGCTATCAGAAAAACAAAAAATACCAAATCTTTGCATCTTTACGCAAGGCAGGCAGTTCGAAAATGAATTGTGATTAATAAATAGCAATCCGAATGACCAAATGTGTTTTTAAACTTTTTGTCATAACTTTGTCATTTTTCGACCAATTTAAAATCCGGTTGCACCATTGTTTTCTGCGCTTTAAATGATGTTTCAAGATGTATAGGATCATGTTTGAAATTTTGAAGTTGAACTGGGCCTGATGTGTCCCATATAATGTTTCTCCAAAAAATTTTGAAACTAGAATAAAAATAATAAACATAGTTTTTGTTATACCGTCATTGGTTCAAAAGAAATTCAACCGGGCCATCTAAAAAGGAAACCCTATATTGTGTGTATGTGTTTTTTTTTGTTGATATATATATATATATATATTGTCAGATTCCTCAGCATAGAGGCTGGATCAATAAATTATAAATAACTTAATACTTATTCTTGGTCATTTATCGTGTCATTTGGAGTGGCATGTTGTCCTGTATAAACCCTACTACGGGACAACTATCTCTCCCTTTACGGTTTTCTTATTATAGGCAAGACAGGCTTTGGCAAATGTATGATTAAAGTGAAGAAAAATAAATAGCCGTTATTATTTCCTGCAATGAGAAGCAATAAACAAAAAACACAAAAGAAAAATAATTTTCCTGTATTTATTTTATATGTATCTAACAAGGTATGTATGTAATTTAATGTATATTAATAACAAATATTAATGTTTACGATTACGAAAAACCTATTAATTCTGGATATCTTGGAAAATTAAACAGAAAAGAAGAATAGGTCGTCTCGTTTTTATGTAAACGGGGCCATCGCTTACACATATTTAATAGCGCAGTATGGCATCAATTTCTTTATGAGGTATGAGGGTCAGTGTCCTTTTAATTCTGCTAACATTTTAGACCCGGAAAATTAATGGGATTCGTGGTGAAGTTCTGATATATATATATATATATATATATATGAGATGTATAAATGTATATGAATATGTACACAGAATGGAGTGATTACAGCTGACGGGAGTTGGAGCGAGAGAGAGCCTGCGGTCTACCGCAACCCCTCGACGTCTTCTAATGAAAGATTCCTTCCCTTCCAACGAACCAAACCCACCCTCTCACCACCGCAATGGTTCAAACAACCGAGATTCTATTGTCGAGTAGAGCAGTTCCACTATGTCGGTGCGGGCCGACACCAATTACCTCCGAAAATTCCCTCCTGGCTTACTTATTTCGGAAGGAATTCGACCGTTAAAACTATGCCGCATTGTATATTCCATCAACTACCCTTCCGCCGTCCTAAAATATTTCATCCGGCCACGAACGTTTATACGACGGATATTTTATTATAATAGTTCGCTCAAATCGTTAAACTAACAAAAACAAATAAACATAAATGATCTTTTGATATCATAAGTGATTTGATAAAATCATAAATGATGATTTTATGTGTGATTATGATTGTAAAAGTTGAACAAATTGGATTGTAACTATGCATTATCGTTGCCCGTACGAACTTATCATCACAGGTAACGATCCAAAACGACTCAGTTCTGTTGCGGAAAACATAAAGCTCTTCTGGCCTCGAACAGTCCAATCATTTGCACTAAACAGTAGACCTGATACAAGATTGGTTTCGTCTGACGTCTGAACCGAATTATTTACCTTTTCGTTGGACAACTTCATCTGCGGCCTCCTGGTTACTAAGGTCGAAATATCTAAAGAAAAAATGTCAAACCAACCATAGGCATGAGCCTCATTTACTACATGTTCAGCAAAAGCAGCATAATTTTAATGGTATGGAATCCTCCGTAAGATTAATTCCGTGTTTTGACGCGTTTCCATACCATGCAATGTAAGATTAATAAATTTTAAAATATAAACAAATATTCGGAATTCTAAATAACCAATAAGAAGGCGAGATTTTGATCAGGCAGATGGCAGTATAACAGGAAACTAGTAAACTACAATTCATCGTCTCTCAAATCTTAACAAGAAATCATACAAATATTCCGTATAGAGTCGTGCATAAATATTTTTTTTTAAAGTTCGTTGCTCTTATCATCATACTACTTCATTTATTGTACCCGTATAATAATGAGCTTTTCAAAACTATCTAAATCACGATTAGTTAATGGTAAGACAAGTTTAAAGATTTTTTAAACATATTCTAAGAGACACAATGACCGAAAAACAAAATAATACCATATGCTCATTCGCTAATTTCGTGGTCCGCTTGACCAATTAATATATTACAATTAATTAAGGTTTTTAGTTGAGATAAAAAAGTCAATGGCACGAGCGGGATTCGAACCCACGATCTGCGGACAAATACGCCGCTGCTCTACTACATGTCGTGTAATCGGATTGGATTCTCGGCGACAAATGAAATTGGCACGGAGAGCTTTTAGTGAAATATACTTCATTTTAATTCATTAAATTCACTAATTTCGTGGTCCGCTTTACCAATAAATATATTACAATTAATTAAGGTTTTCAGTTGAGATAAAATAATACTTCACTAAAAGCTCTCCGTGGCCATTTCATTTGTCGCCGAGAATCCAATCCGATTACACGACATTTGATAAATGGCAAAAAGGAGGGAAAACTCAAAAGGTGGGGTTGAGATGGGAAGTTGATGTCCGAATGGATCGAGGTCACGATAGCTCAAGTGGTAGAGCAGCGGCGGATCTAGCCCAAGATCGTGGGTTCGAATCCCGCTCGTGCCATTGACTTTTTTATTTCAACTAAAAACCTTAATTAATTGTAATAATACCATATGTTCATTGTGTTCTTAGGGTTTATCCCACAATATAAATTTTTGTATTATGATTTAAATAAAACAACTTAAAAATATATAAATAAAAATAAAATAAAATTGCCCAAGGAAATTAGAAAAGTCAGTAATAACCCATGTAATGTTAGTGAAAATTTCATATATAGAAATTTGGTGCGTGAAAACATGTGCAAACGTAATAAAACGCTTCAGGCTGCATATCTGGTGAAAATGACTGATCCTTAATTAGTGCGTCGTCATTGAATGTTTGATCGTTTATTTAATTTGCCTCGTTTTAAGGGGGTTCTAATCGATTATCGGTGTTTCATATTCTCAACTATAGTTAGAGTTCAAAACGTTTATTTGATTACAGATAACTATGCTTTTACGTCTCATATGTTAAATAATGAACTCTCAAAAAAACTGCAGTAAACATACCGATTTTGATATATCGTTTTATAAAGGTTTATGAGAGGTGTTTTAAGGTCTAAGTAAACAATGATTGCTTGGATCGATGTAAAGAACAAAAATAGCGAAGTCCTGCCAATGAAGTTTAGCCAAAAAAAAACTTTTTATTATTTTTTTAACGAGGGTTCGCAACAGCCGAGGTCATATCAACCCTCAGGGTGCCGGTGTTTTTGAAAAAAGCCCTGCATTCGAACCCGGGACCTTTACCTTAGTGATGACCGCCGTGTCAACGCCTAAACCGTCACGGCCGCCGACGCCCCCCAAAAAGACTTATTGATCTGTGCTATTATTACGTTTAAATATGGTGAACGAATAGCTCGAGAACTATCAAAAACAAATGGAGGGAAAAATAATTTTTTAAATAAAAAATGACGAAATAGGAAAGCTATATAGAGTGAAGTAACTGGGGGAGAAAAGAAAAGGAAAATATTGAATGAAAATAGAAGGAGGGTATGTGAAAGAGAAAGAACTATTAATGGTACAGCCAACTACTATAAGTAAATATAATAAATACAGAAAAAGTGTACACTAAACCGGACTACATGCTTAGGCGACACAATTATAGACCAGAAAGTAGGCTTATTTGAAATCTCATTTTGTCCATTAAAAACGTAAAAAATAAAAACTCAAACGAACTGATAAATTCAATAATCAACCTTATTACGCGCGAATAAACCAGGAAGCGTACCTTTTAATGTAGACAAAATGAGTCCCACAATGCTACTATTGCTCTTAAAGAATCATACAGGAAAAAAGTCTAGCTAAAATGTTACCAGGGACAACAAACGGGATTGCTACCAACGAAGTAACATAGAATTGCATTATCTTTAGCATCTTTTCTTTGTACATAATGAATTGGTAATTTTCTTAAAAGGGCGACAACCAAATATAATAATTTCATTGTCTTCACTTATAATCAATAAAGCAAATGCCCTTTCATTGTTTTCGATCACACGCATTTAATTATTGTCGAAATTGTAGCTTTATTTAACCGTATAATTTACTGTATTTTCGGCGACCGTTCGACAACTAAAGCCTGCGAGGCAATGGGCGTCGGTGGTTTTGCAACCTTCGAGCCGTGCAATTGGCGACCCATCGAAACATCGACATCCTGTAACGACAATAAACGACAAAAACATGCCGACCCAGTCCTTCATTCTCAAACCGCAGAATTGCCTTGAAATCTTGTTCACCACAGGAAAACATCCATTATTCGCCAAACGGCGTTGTATTATAACAATTATAATCACGCAGCTAGATCCACTTTTAAAGGAAATAGTATTTTACGGATGTTCCGTCATAATGGAAATTTCTGGTTTGTTTGCTGTAACACACTATAATTATGGACTATAATTAATCTATGAAACGTTGATTAGCAACTACTACGATAACAGTGGATAGTGTTTTTAATCACAATCCGCTTCGCACAACTCTTTACTGACACGGTCGGCAGGTTTAAGAAAACAATAAACATCATTAAATACTTGGCTCTATTACAGGAATAATATATGATATATATATAAAGCTAAAATATATGAATTAACAATTATTATGTATGCACATTATAAAGCAATTTTACTTACTATCTAGGCTTTTATAAANTATATATATATAAATTTTAATTTTTTAACTTTAACCTTAATTTTTTTTTAAATTTTCCACCTTACCAATCCTTCAACCACGGTTTTTTCTTTTCCTTCATCAATTTCTTCATCTTTGGAAAAAGTAATTAAAAAAGCAATTGCATCACCAAAAAGGATATTAAATGGAGTAGGTTATCAAAAATTTGCTGGTCTCTAGGTTTGGAAATAGTAATTTAGAATCACCATAGTGAGTTTCTCAAAGTTCTAGCTACTAAAACGCATATGTTACAAGTTTAGTATAAGTCCCGTCTTATTGGAAGTTTCATTTGTCCAAATCCTTTTGCTTTTGGAGGTATCATTATTTATTTGAACCAAGGTCGTGAAATTTTAAAAAATCAGGAAAAGTGAAATAACTCCGAAACTGTTGAGATTCGGATAGTAGTTACTTAGGACTTATTGGTTCCATTTTGAATGTAGAATCTACTGGCAAGTAGTAAGTTTTTCAAAATTTTTTTTCACAAAGTTCTCGCTACTAAAACGCTTATTTCACGAAGGTTTACAAGTTAAGTATTGATCACATCTTACTGAAAATTTAAAGAACTTTTCAATGATCTCAACGGATTTGCCCAAACCCTTTTAGGTTTGGAGTTATCATTATTTATTTGAAACAAAGTCGTGAAAACTTAAAAAATCAGAAAAACTGAAATAACTCCCAAACTGTTGAGATTCGGACCATAGTTAAATAAAACTTTTTGGTTCCGATGTGAATGCAGAATCTACTGTCAAAGTTTGTAACACGAGTAGCCGAACAACCTGTGTGTATGTATATATAAATATATATATATAATAGGTATATAATATATGTATATATATAATAGTATTAAGAAAATTAATTTGGGGCTGTTGAAAATTAAACTATTTGTTAGAAAAGCTTTGAATAGCTTTTTTTAAACAGTAAATTGTAAATAATAAAGCATTATATTACTATTATTAAAAAATGATGAGCCTGCCAGTGAACACATTTTATTACGCACTCCCTGAAAACAATTTCTACCTCGTCGCCAAATAAAAAATAAAACGCTCATTTTGAAATGTTTTAAGAGAAAGCAAACTGTTCTTTGAATATATGGAAAATGTACATTTATGCTACAAATACCTAATATAGGGATAATGACATAAATAGAAATTTTACGATGCATTAGAAATAAAAGTCTGTTTGGGCATCTTTTCGCTTGGCGTGCGCATTCAAGGTAAAAACAGCATCAATTGTCAATTTATCGTCAGTTGTACTGGCATGTTATCGCCGATAAAATTTACAACGTGACTGCCACTTGATGAGTTTTATTTTAGCCTGACAAGCTTTAAGAAAATCGTGATTGCAAGGAAAAATGTTATTATAATTCATATTCTCTGTTTGGAAAAACAAAGAAAAATAAAAGGCGAAATTTGTCTCTAATTATCAAAGCAAAACGTAGGATTCTCGAATTTTTTATACTAAAGAATTTCAAAAATGATTTTAACACGGTTAGATGTACGTTATACATTTGCAACTCAAAGGACGGTTCTTGACGAAGTGCGTACTTTATTTTCAAGTGGAGATTCAGGAAGTTATGCACGCTCCACTCCAGACGATATGCACGCCACGAATCCTTCCGTGTTCTGTCAAGGCCCGTGGTGGTCATGTCGAGTAACGCAAACATAAATTTCCAAAAGCCACAAATTTTAAGGAAACAAAACATGCGTGTAAGAATTAACAAATTCTTTATAAAGCTTTTATGGTGTTATAAACATTTCTTCTTAATTACAACTGCTTACAATTGCTGTATTGCTAAATTATGATATTTGTCATGTATTGATAGGTAATACTGAAGATATTATATATATAGCACAATAGAAAAGTCTATTTAAATTGTATATTACATAACTATTGGAATTTAATATATTGGAGATGAGTGGTTTTTTTTATCAATTATTTGCGATTGATAGTATCAAGGGGTTAAATATAGTTTATATATGTACAAATCAAATCATTTAAATGCGACATCAGTTATGTCATTCCGATTTGCCATGTACTATGATTTTTCTTTATTTCAAATCAAACAGAAAAAATGATTGTAAGAATATTTCTATTGCAAAAGTTGAATAAAAAGGTCGTGCAAACTTTATTCTACTATTTAAATTGAAAAAAAGAACAAATTTCCTCCGGAAAGGAAGCAATGTCCGCCTACAAAATAGAGCCAGGACGAAACCTTCAAAGCTCCTTTCTAAAGCCACCCTTCACCATCTCGTTTAATTGTCTCCCTCGGGACAACCAAGAACGGATATTTAATTTTCGACTTAACTTAGAAGCCAGCTTCCAGCCATGTTAATTACTTCGTTCTTAATTGTGATCTCCCTTTGGAAAGAAAAGGAAATTTTAATTAGACTTTTTTAATGGCCTCGGGGAATCTTTGAACGAACAAGTGAGAGTGGATCGGCACCCCTTATCTTACAACAAAGTCCGTAACTAGAAACTTTTCTTAGCGATGTCACGGCCTAAAATTTCATCAGTCCGAAGAAACAAGAAAGACGGGGGGAAAGGAAAAAATGTAATTTGCACCGCACGCATCCGGGAAATGTAGTGATACCAATTTCATGGCGGTATTCCCTATAATTTCACAATGAGATATTTAGGACTATTACGGAATCTGAGTCCCTAAATAGGGAGGAGGGCTCTTTGAAAAATAATGAGCATAAACCAGAAAAGGTTTCCAGGTCGTAATTGTTCCCATAAAATTCCCTATTCATACTGTCATTAAATGTTACTGTATTGTGCTGATCGCAGAAGACCGGTAAGGAAGATAGATTCAAACTTCAACCGGCCAGCGCTTTCAAAACAATCAAAGGCATAAGGCCAAAATATTCATCTCTGTTAAAAACTCATTAGTAAAAAAAGTTCCCCGCCATGAAGATAAAAATTGCGTTGTTTAAAAGAGAGAATAAAGTGATATATTATTTTTACGAGGGCAGCAAACACCGGGGATAAAGATAAAAAACGTCAATATTTTACGAAATGACATCCGACACTATAGAAAAGGTACGCAACAAATTTGTTTATTTGAAAAATATTTTCTCGAATAACCAGTTAGGGGAAAAACAAAGCTACGGTAAAATGTTAGTGTGCGGAATTTCAGAAATGTAATGGAATGGCCTAAAAAAAATGCTTATTATAAAGGCAAGAAACGTTTTTTATAATGTGAGCATGATGTCAGGACTGCGTGGACTGCCAGCTTTAAAAACTCAACCTAATTGGAAATTACCTAGGATATGGTAGTAAAGCAAACGTAAATAAAGCTACGTACCTAAAAAAAATGTGTATCCACAAAGTAGAGTGGTTATTAGCCAATGCACCAATAAAATATTGAAGGTACTTTTAATTCACAACCTTGGTAAGAAAATTTATATTTTGGTATATCTTAAAATAACGAGAATGGCCGTCAACAAATAGGACAATTCAGCCTCAACTAGGTGGGACACAACGAGAACCTTTCTCTACATGCGACATATACGCGGACTTTGGCCCAACAGTAAATGTTTGTGTGTCAACGTCGAATGGCCTATCCTTAATCGGGTGAGGATGATCCTCCGAGGGCCACCTATCTACAGTGCTCTCGATACATCAGAGTTCTCTGCCGACCCGACCCATAGAAGCTGCCACTTTATTTTAATCAAGTTATTTATTGAATTTTTCGCGTCAGAGGGCCAATCGTGGGGTTAAATCCGCAGGTTGGGACATCCCGGCCTTAGTCGCCTCGACCGCCTTTTCGTTACCGTCCAGGTACTTAGACAATAACCACAACCACCGTTTTGCCGAGACGCTCCAGTACGTGGTGACTCTTCAACAAATGCACAACGAGAGCGTCGACGAAAAAGCTATCACGGACCGCGGTAATGTATGAGTCGGTGCAAACTAGGTAGGCAAAGCCACCATCGTCTCAAATCACTTAGCTAACAAAGCGGGATCGTCCCGGACGAATTGCCCAGCTCGAGTATCGTTCCCAGTGTCATCTTTGCCCTCCTTAGGGGTCGCGTCCGGGTCTGAAGTCATTTGTATTTTGTGCTGTACAGGTATCTAAGGATCGCACCCAAAAGCGGATGTCTCGGTTTAAGGTAATCCGCTCCGTCCGAAGTTCAGGCAGCAACATTCCCTCAGCTCACTGGACAAGCTGGGCAAAGGGCAACCGTAGACCGCTCGAAGACCCTAATAGTAGAGCCTATCGGGCCCCTGCAAGCGCATTTTTCGGGCTGAAGGATAGGCTATGCAACTAACAAAGTCGAGCACTGTAGAGGGACATTTTTTCAGGAGGGGTAACTCCATTCTGCGTCTCAAAGGTGTATACGATGTGAGGACGAGGCAATGACAATATTTCTCCCTTAGCGTTATAATGCGCTGAGATCCTCAATCTTATTGGCCCTTCCAGCCTTCGGAATCGGGCTAAAGAGCCTGGGAGACCAAGCTCTTAGAAACGCCTACTGACTCTGCAATATCCAATTGCCGGTGACTCGATATTACATTCGCACAATAATATTATGAACTTCTGGTTCAACATGATGACTTTCCACGGTTAAAGGTGGATTCTTCATTGGAGAAAAGACGAGAAAAGACGGGAAAAGGTGTCTGTTTACAAAATGAGTATCTTCATGTTTACTATTCTTGAGTAAATCCGTTATCAATAATATGGATTAACATTAGTTGTTGGTTTGTATTTTCTATTTTGTTTCATCCAACTAACAAGAACATATCGGTTAATTTAATTAAAATTTATAGAATAATAATAAATTACAACTAGCCCTATCAATTTTTGAGCGGTTAGTATGTTATTGTTGGCAGCAACTGTTAGTAGCTGTATTGTTTCACCAGCTTACAAAGAAAAGTAGTGGCTTACAGTAGGCGCACTCTACCAAACTGTAGTAATATCGAATTTTCGGTAAAGACTTAGTTTGGACATGTATGTGAAAGTGTTACCCGAATCCAACTAATGTCCAGATTTTGTCCGGTTATAATATAATTCTCACTTTTCCCACAAACGATTAAACGGCACAAAAAATCTTATTTCAATTTGCAACAGAATTGAAGTGCACGTATATATTCGAATGAGCAGTGCATCGGTTAATCTATGAGCGCCCAAATTTCCAGCTTTTGTTTTTCCAACGAAGCCTTGGGAAAGTCATGGCGCCTGCACGAAGCTGTGATCATAATTCACGTGTAGTTTGATGAGAAATTCTCAACAATATCTGTGAAGTTTCCATCTCGAACCTCATCGGGCTACAACGTTCCACGTTGTTACTTCGGTCAAAACAGACAATTCAAATTTTCAAGAAGCAAGGGGTAGAACTTGTTTTCCATATATTGGATCTTTACCAAAGTTTAAATTCATACGAAATAATTTACGCGAATTTCTAAGGTAGATATGAGTTTTCGAGCTGTGTCACTAACAGATTAAAAACTAAGACTGATTATAAAAGATGACGTAAAACTTTCAAACAACATGCACCATATTAGTGTTTGTAAACAATGCGTTGATTCCCAAGGGAAAAATGTAGCATTATAACAATTTAAATGCAAAGACAGTCGAGAAGAGAAATTAGTGTCGCGAGCGGGACCCGAACTCACGACTTTCGGCTCAATACGCCGGTGCTCTAACAACTTGAGCTATCGTGACCTCGAACCCTCGCGACACCATCTCCTCTCAACCGACTTATTTGAATTTTCTCTTTACCGACAATATATATTCATTCTATGCATGAAAATTGGAAATAATAATTAATACTAGACAGAGAACTAATTAAATAATTATAAAGAAATCTTACATCAAAATTCCCCGTTGCTAATCTGCATCGTAATGGAACTAAATGTGCTACGAAGTTTGAATATTGGAGGTAAAGAGGAAATTCGAATAATAGTCGGTTGAGTTGGTGCCCCGGGAGATCAAGGTCAGCTCATGTGGTTAGAGCACCGGCGTATCGAGCCGAAAGCCGTGGGTTCGAGTTCTGCTCGTGAAACTATTTTTTCAACCGTCTTTGAATCAAAATTAGAAATAATTAATAATAAACAGATAACTAATTAAATTATCTCCAAGGAGTTCGAATAAAATTGTGTCATCATTTGAAATATAAAATGAACTTCTTTAGATTTCGTGGTCGGATTGACCAAATAACATCTTCCAATTAATTAATCTTTATGTAAGGTAATGGTTGAGCTAAAAAAGTCAAAAAGGAGGGAAAAGCGAAAGGTTGGGTTGAGATAAGAGAGCCCTGTGGCACGAAGTCACGATAGCTCAAGTGGTAGAGCAGCAGCGTATTTAGCGAAAGGTCGTGGGTTCGAATCCCGCTCGTGACACTTACTTTTCTATCTCAACTATTTAATACCTTACATAAAGGTTTATAAAATTCACGTTTTCTCTGATTAATGGAAGGACGGCTTCTTCGCTTGGACAATGAAGGATCATCTTCATAACGGGGAAATTAGGATCCTTGTATTATTTAATCTGAGATTTTTTTCAATCGTTTCGTACGGCAAGTGAATGGCACCAATTAATGCCGATTGTACATTCCAAAACGAACGTGACATTGACACTTTTACACTAGGGTGTTAAGGTTATCGTGCTGTGATATTAAATATGCATAGGGGCTGAGGTTTCATATCTGGTGAAAACTGGTACTATAATAGTAAACAGCAGTAGCAGCAATAATAACTATTACGAGTTAGGGGGAGGGAGATGAGAGGGAAGGGAGGGAGGGATGGGAGAGGGGGAGGGGGAGAGAGGGAGAGAGAGCGAACATAATGCAATGTTATTTATTCAGGTTTGCTATTTAATTCCCTATTTTTCGGGGTCCGCTTGACCAATTAATACAATTCAATTAATTAAGGTTTTAAGTTGAGATAAAAAAGTCAGTGTCACAAGCGGGATTCAAGCCCACTCTTGATACGCCGCTGCAATACCACTTGAGCTATCGTGACTTCGATCCACTCGGGCACTAACCTCCCATCTCAATCCCACCTTCGAATTTTCCCTCCTTTTTGCCATTTTTCAAATGTCGTATAATCGATTTGATTTACCTTCCCATTTTCCACTCGGTTGATCGACATGGTGAATTACTATTATGCCGAATTGTTGAAATTTCTATTCGCTTGACCTCCTTTGTACCCTCAACTAAAACAACGTTTGTGTTAAACAAGGGTTTAACCGTCGAGATTAATCGCTTAACAGAAATGCCTCGAAGTTCTTTCACGAGTAGGAAGGTCGTTAAGATTAAGATTACGTCAGGCCACCCGAAAGAAAATAGAGGCTCGAATTCGTGGACCCTGCAGGGCCACATTCAATCCGCAAGGTTACAAAATATTTTAACTCAAATTCAAGGCCGCTGAAATACCTACTCGGGGCCTTTCTATGATGAATCGCAGTCATATTTCAATTGGCAACAATGAATATTTAAAACACCCCAGCTTTAACAGAATGTTTAATCCGTTCTTGTACAAATTATTCCAGGAGTTAACAATGGTTCAGTGGAACGACTTCATGAAGCAATTTAAAGCTCCTTTAATCATAACATGGTAGTGGTGTAACGTTAAACGCCGAGCCCTTCTGGAAGCTTTTGACATGAATGATATTGTGGCACCCCCTCTAAAGCCCAAGCTGTACTCGGTGTCGGCCTCCGGGTCGGCAGAGGGCGACGGATGCCTTATCAGGCGCACACATGGGTTAGGGTACCAGACAGGGGAGGGTGCATAATCATCTGTAATACAGGGTAGCAGAAATGTTCCAAGGTTCAGTCCCTGCTACATTGGGAATGGATTCGTAGTTGGTTGTGGCGACGCCCCTGGCGGGAACTTACGGAAGAGGCTGTTTTTATATCTGTGACCTTCGCTCGAGCACTTGCGTATGACCATCGTTATAAACCCGGCCTCACGGGATACGAAGGATCGGACCATCGAAGCGTATAGCATTGAGGACGCTCAGACTACTCTGACGGAGTCCCTCGAATATGTAAGAATTAGCGACTGGAATGAGTAGTGGATCGGTTGTGCCTACTCCAAGTATGCAATGTACGACGACTGGCATATTTTACCGGAGGCAGTCTCCTCTAGGGGGTGGATAGGAATTCTACTTTAAACAAAACCTGAGCGGATCCGGACGTTTCTACGCTAGAGGAGCCCAATGGGATATAGAGTGGCCTTCTCTATGTTGGGAGTGCGCGGGAAACCAGGCTGATGTATTTCGGCCTAGGTAGACCTTTGTGCGCGGCGTACGGTTCGATGCTGAATGCGGACCCGACCACTCGGAATGGACAAGCGGGGAGCAGGGACAGCCTCTACACTAATGCTGCGGCTGTAACACCCATCTGTCGTATGCGAAGGTGAGGGTATTTAGAGGACGAGGGTATTTTACTTTGTATAGTTATATTCTATGTGTTTTGTTTGAATGCGTGTATTTATTAGTGTGAGTGCTGAGGGGTGATAGCTAAACATAGCGTCACCAACGCCCCTACAGTTCTCTCTCTCTCTCTCTCTCTCTCTCCCCCTCTCCCTCTATTCCCCCTCTGCTCTATAGGCTAAAAAATTCATTACTTTTTTATTTTATTTATTATCATTTTTTTAAGTTGAAGTATTTTGTTTTTTCTACCTGTAATTTGTATTAATTACATAAATGTAGGTGACCTTTCTTTAAAAATGTATTTATAAAACGAAACACACGAACAGTGATTGAGAACAATCTCGTGAGTCATTCATTTCTAATAAAAAAACAGTTTTTACAACAAACTAAATTAAACTTTCACAATATTGATACATATAAATAATACTATTAAAAATGATGTAAAATAGAAATGTTTTTCACATTAATTAATTCCTTTTTGTTTAAAATATAAGTAATTTTAAAGGCCCTATTGAATCTTGAGGTTAATTTATTGTAAACTACAAGAGAAAGCAGTTATTAAGAAAATTAAAAAGATTTAAAACTGAAATGTACATTACATTTTGGCATTTATTTTTATTTTTTAATAAAAAAATCTGTAGCTGATTAAAATTGAAAATTAATCTCTCTAAATTACACTTTTTTTTGGATAAACGCATTTAAAACAAATCTTAAATCATAAACATCAAATAAACATAGTATAGTTTTGCAAGGAAAACGAAAAACAACATAAAAAAACACAATCCATTTTTCCCTTGGTGCGTTGAATCTGAATTCTCTGTTTTTACACAGGTGAGTCAAATTTGAAAGCAACTAACTTTTTCCCCTATTGTGCGTCTAAAACTGTTTCACCCTTATCAATACCTTAAAAATGTAATTCTGAATTTAACAAATATTCGATTTTTAATTTCAGTATAATTTAATCCGTACGTTTCGAAAGAATGAACAGATGTACAAATTGGACTTATACCTAATCATCTATATAAAATCATCCAGTAAGTTAGATTTTAAAGCAAATTATTCTTTTTTAAACATATGTTTACCAACACTGATATAAGACACGCTAGAACCAGGGAAGAGGGTGTTATGAGCATTTGCATAACTACCGTTAAAACAATAATTCATAAATGACCAAATAATTACATAATATGATAAATAATTCAATAAAATGACCAAAAAGCGGGGAGAAATGATTAATGACATTTCAGGCCTCAAAGCTTAGCTTGATAATCAGGAAAATAATTAATTTTACAGATTGTACAATTTCCGAGACAAGCGTACGTCTTCCTCAAACAAGTCTGGAACTGTTGATTGCTCAAGGACTTACTCCAAACAATGAACTGGGGAATAAATGCCGCTTTATTTGCTCAAATCACAGTGAATAAAATGCTACTTAATTTAAATAGATACGAACAGATTGTTATGAAGTGCCAAGCCGTTAAAATAGAAAGCGAAATAATCAACATTTTTCCATTCCTTCCTTATTGTTTTCACTGTAGTGTTCCTCTTTGAACTAATTTAATGGATAATCATTGTTTTACACGTTTTTAAGATTGGATTGACAGAATAATACTAGCAAACTATCTACATAATTATAAGAAAAATGTCACTGATTGGCAATGACATTTCAATCTTCAGACATTCAAGTCTTTAAACTGTAAATTAAATTAATTCATCAATTATATAATAATTGAATACTTTTATTATTAAGTTAATCCACTGAAATAAAACATATATCACTATACATAAATTGCAAGCATAAATTATTAGCGGCGACCCTCTCTTGATAAACAAATCATGCTTGATGGGATAAACATACCGTGGACCCCACAGGTAAAATACCGAGATACCACAGGTGACACTGGACCACAAACTGAACTTCAGTGAACATATTAACTCGTTGATAAAAAGAGGAAAAATAATGATTAAGACTCTTTTCCCCCTTTTAAGTCGAGAATCATCTTAGAGCGTAGCAAATTAAGTTTACAAAGTGATAGTGAAGTCAATACTATTGTACGCATGCCCTGCTTGGAGCTACACAAGCATGACTAACAGTAAGAGGTTACAAATAATACAAAACAATTTTTAAGACTAGCCACCTCGTTGAAATGCTATGGATTAGGGAGGAGTTAAAATAAGAGCGAAAACTCCATATGTGCTTCAATCGGCACATATGATTGTCTAAGATCTTGGAAGCACAGGAGAATAAAACATATTTTATCCTCCTGAGTCTTCTCGCTGTTTTGCCTAGTTTTGTCTAAAATTCTTATTAATCAACTTTTTTTTTTTTTTTTGTAGCCGAGTGGTTAGCAATCAACCTTCTAACTTATTTATCTATCTGTTACATAATAACTTATAAAACTGTAAATTTATTACTAATTTGTTAAACTAACTTACTTATTTAATTATTTAAACTAACTTATTTACTTATTTATTTTAAACCAAATATTTCACTGTATATCTATATTAGACCAACTTATTAAATTAATATCTTTTTTTTTTTACTAACATATGTTATAACTGTTAGTTCTTGGTAAAATTAAGAAGTAGTTTTCCCAGTTTCTGAACAATACGGTAATGATTTTGTTAATGCAAAGGAATTGTTAAAATAAAGTTAAGTGGGTTTTTCGTGAACATTTTCCCATCAACATCTACAATAATGTTTTTCAGGAGGTATGGTACGGTACACAAATGGAAATATGCTGAAGAGGACGCATATTCCCCGCCACTTTCTATCAAAAATACATATGTGCGCAAATTACTTATTGTTAGAAAACATCATGTCAAATAAATAAATAAAACTTTAAAACTTAAAGGTCCCATAGTTGAATTATCAATTTAAAAAAATTAATATACATACATTGAGAATTGTGAAAAATTTATAGTGGTTTAGTGACCGTAAATTAATTATTATTAGGAGATCGTGGGACTATACACTACTTTACTAGAACGCATCTCACTACATCCAAATAATTATAAAAAATATTTTAACAAACGGGTCCGGATAAACGGGTTTCCACTGTAATTCACTTTGACACAGAATGAGTAGTACAGCAGTGTCAATACTCTAATGTAAACGAAAGTACGCTTTAAAAAAAATTAAATTTGAATATCAACTCTGGAAAAAGACGATTGCTGGTTGAACTGACATATTAAAAATTATTATCCAATTGATTTTGGAGCGTGTAATTAATATTTGGTTTAATTTTTCATTTTCGCTAGGCTTTAGCTGCGGCGTTGCGCAATCAATCGAATCCACTGACTCATTAAGCGGATGAACTAGACCAGTTATCCAGCGATAAGGATCTAGCCCCAGGCCCATCAGTCCCGGTGAGACACGTCGCGAGTAGCGTGCCGCGGTCCCATCGCCCACATTTATCAAAAAGCAATTACTTAACCTGGTCGAGAGGGAAAATAGAAGAATCCAAGAATTGCAAAAAAAAAACTGGCTTTTTACCGGTACGGAGGTAAAGACGATCCACCTGATCAGCGGTATTGTGCCAGTGAGTTCAAGGCTTTGTGTTGGGTGCGCCGAAGGGAGAGTTAAGATCCGCTGACATCACGCCCCTTATTTCCACCTTAATTATCTTTATCCTCCTCTCATTCTTACTTGCTTATATACACCCACGAACGCGTAATAACCAGATACAATACCCAAAGGCCTCTTGCCTCTCTCCCTAGTTTAAATCCGACATTTGTGAGTCACACATTTCATCGCGGCGCGGACGAGTAGGGAATGCGTTTAAGGGGCCGTCAATCTTTTCCCCTTGCGAAACAATAAGCGAGAAGGTGACTTTTAATTTGCTAGCATGGTGTGGTGACGGATTTGGAATGACGGCAAGTACGAAGCTCGTTATTGGCTTGTTTTTTATTCCTGTCAGAATCCAGGGAAATGAAGAAAAAGGAACCGATGACATCCCCCCGTTACAGAATATCTCCTGGAACCATTATTTCTGGAGATCGAAATAAAGAAAGAAACCATAAAACAAATAATGTTCTGTTTAAAAAAAAATCTACTTTGGAATGTCGTCGAGGTGGTAACACTTGGTGTTCATACAAAAATAGTATCAACCATCGGGTGGGACGTTGGCAAATCAAAAAATGAACGTAATTGGCAGAGTAATTTATTTTCTTTACAACTTTAACCTCAGCAACTGTCAATTTTCACATATACTCTCACAGCAGTCTGCCTCCGAAGGATCAACGTGACTGAAGGAAGATGGAGGGGCTTGACAATGATGACAAAGTTTGAAATTTTGTAAAAACTTATCTTATCTTGATAATATTGTTATTCTATTCTATCGGTTAGATTCTATAGGGTAAAATTAGAAATTTTGCCATTTACTGTTAATGAAAAACATATCGACCTGAGTACCCATCTAGTTTAACACATTTCGGTATGGGTAGTTATGCATTTTCCTTTTTTATTTATCCTTATTTACTTTTTGTCGATCTTTTCTCTTATTTTTACAACAACCAGGGTATGGAATAAAGAATATAAATAAATCGAAGCGGACTAGCACCGAAGGAGGCGTAAAGCCTAACACCGACATCAGGACTACATCGAGAGGGAACAGACCAGAGAAGATCCGCCTTGACAGTAAAACACGAAGTTGGGAATTTAACTGTTAACTGTAGAAGACAATTTCTCATTTAAAGAGAAAATTCAGACGTGATCTGAAAAAGGCTTTAAGTGGAATGCGCATATTCTTTACACAAATTACGTAATTTATAGTTAATAATAAAATTATGAATAATCATTAATTGAGAAAAAATTATAAATCTAAGAAATTTTTTTTAAGAAGGCCATTTAGAAATGTCCATCAATTGTTTTAAATAAACAAATCATCCAGCAGGAACTGCTAGTATTTTGAATGTTTGCAATTATTATGCCATAAGAATCACATATAAATGTCTTCAAATTAGGCAAGTATGTTTACAAGGGCCCTTTTTGATAGTTGAGATGGTTATTAAAAAGAAGTAAAAAAGTAAAAAATTGGCAATGGCTGTTTTTCCCAATTCAAGTCATAATTTTTCCCTGTTCAAGTTTTTCGACCAAAAGCCACAAATTTGAGGACATGTTGCTCATGTTTATATATAATATATATATTTTTTGTTTTTTCTTTTTTTAAAGTAGTTTTTTTATATATAATAGTATATACAGTCCTAAAAATAGGGGGTGCTATNTATATATATATATACTCTCATGATAAGTTGTATTATAACTCTTAGTTGAAAAATGTTCGAGTGGCAGCATTTCTGCTTGACACTAAAAATTTTTGTTCCCCATTAAATGAAAAAAACTCTCTTTTGACTTTGCATTGCCGCACAAACAAAAACGTTGCATAGAACATAAACGTTTATTAATTGTTATTTAACACGCAAAACAGCATATAGGCACAGTATTCCAAGGAAAATAAACATTGTTTCGTAAACAGTATCCCATTTGAAAGAGGATTAATTAACACAGACCGTGACAATTTATCTAACACAATGCCGTTAAAAGCGCCTTTAAAGTATTCCTAAAATAAAACATATTTTCTTTCAGAGCGAAAAACGTTTTCCAGTGAAAGTTTATATTTCAAATTGTTCCAATTTCATGCTAATTCTCACAAGGTATAATATCGATCAGATAAAAAACCGTTAAAAAAATACACATTTAAATTTCGGTGATCCAGTCTTTCAAGTATGTTTTCCAGTTAAGAAGAAATTATAAGACATGCATTACAGTTCCTCAGGAAAACCAAAGCTTCTCCTTTCATAATCAACATGGTTTTATTTATTAAATATAACTTCACTAGTTTTCGCGGTCCGCTTGACAAAAGGTGGGAAAATTCAAAAGATGGGGTTGAGATGGGAAGTTAGTGTCCGAGTGGATTGAAGTCACGATTCAAGTCGTAGAGCATCGGCGTATTTAGCCGAAGGTCGTGGGTTCGAATCCCGCTCGTAACATTGACTTTTTTACCTCAACAAAAAACCTTAATTAATTAAATATAACGTTTTCACCAATGACCAAATCATTTAAGTATTTTACACAATGCGCAAACATATCTCGTACTAACAATGAAGAATAAATATAAATATTAGAATAAAACAATTTAAAATTATAGTTTTATTACAATAATGCGAAAGAACACAAAAAAACTCGTTAGCTGAAATTGTTAACGAGTTCGTCCCATCATCGTACCCGTACACTGTCCTTTTTCGGCTTATTATGGTTTTATGATTTTCACGTTTTAGGGATTATAAGATAAATGTTTGAGGTAGGAATGAAGGTCACAAGGATACAGAAAACTGCGAGAAAGAGAATGTGACTGTAAGATGTTTTTCCCATCGAAGAAAGGATTTTAAAAGAGTGTACACATAATTTAATTATTGTTAACAATTATTGCTTGATTCTGTGTTTTCTCGTTTTGTTTGTTGATATTACTTACTGTGTGTGGTCAATATTTTGTGAGGCTCGTATTCAGAAATCCCTGTTCTCTGGTAAAACAGCCGTTTAAAACTGCCAAATTTAAATTAAATTCCATACAATTTCAACACCACCTTCCTCAAGAAAGTGTCATAAGTTGCAAAAAAGCAGGAAAAATTGATTATCACTAAGAAAATAGCAAAGTTAAGAAATAAACAAAGAAAACTCACAAATCAGCAAAATCAGAAATTTTTCAACATCCAGAAAAGAGGAAAAAGTGAAGCTGACTTTTTAATAACGAAAAACTGTCAATAAAAAAATAGAAAAACAAAGAGCACAATAATCTCAAAGGTGATCCCAGATTTCAACTACCACTACGACTTAATGCCGCTATTCTTTAATCCATACAATTTAACGTTATGTATAACATACTAGACAAGTTTTCATCGTCGTCTTAGGATTCCTACTACCAATTGTTTACGAAACCTTGGCGATGTCCAATCAGCAAAATCAGCAAACGTAGCAAACCCATTTACACGTCGTTCGTCAATTGTTTAAATGTACGTTATAAACTACCTCATGAAAATCAGTTACTCTGAAAAACTACAACTATAAAGATTAACGTAAAGTTGCAAAAAAGGAAAAGGTTGGCGCTTTCCGTTCCAAAAACAAGCAACTGCTTGCACGTTGTACAATATTTGTTACCACCATGACTTTCTGAATCAGTTTGATGATACACCATTACGTGTATTCGGACTGTCCATAGAAATCCTCCTATTTAGTTTAATAACGAAAATAATAACTTACTTTATAAAATAGTATGTGTGCTTGAGATAGGTGATTCACATTATATCATTTTCACCTCGACATGCTACCAATAAAGTTGCAAATTATACTCCATCGAAAAAAAGAAAACAGACGAAGCTAAATTGAGAAAGGTTCTCTCACACCTTCCAGTGTCATAAATCCAGGGCCATAAAGCGTACAGAGTTCCGATGCAATGGGCCAAGCATTGCAGATTTGAAAAGGAATAAATCTCGAATAATCTCCAGGAATAGTCGTATGGTGTCCTTTTTTAATTTAGGAATGTAATATAGAAGGATTTGGATATGAGTGAGAGGGAGATCTAGGTGGAATATTGGATACAATTCAATGCTGGGGAGACTTGGCCTTCCTTATACCGACCCGCATTCTTGTCTGCTTAGGGATCCGCTTATAAGCCCTAGAGGTCTAATGTACCTTTTAAGAAGATTTGTCAGATATTGCATCCTTCTTCACAATGAAGCTCCCTTTTATCGCAAAGGATTTGGCCCAGGGACCGAACGAACAACAAATTTTTTTATAAGCAAACGTTAAATTTGAAGTGTATTTTATACGTCAGTCGCTGTTTGTACGTGATAAAAAAGATAACAAGAACAGAGTGGCCCTGTTTGTTAGTAAATAAATGTGGGATCTTGTTTTCTTTTCCACGTGTAGCGGGAGCCACGTGGTGTCCTCTCCAGTTCCTAGATACCCACGAATGATAAAAAGGCACTCCCACGGCCCTGTAGATTTACATTCCCATTGTTTTTATTAAACTTTTTAAGACCTTTACTTTTGTCGTGCTTAGTTTACTACGTGCGGCATATGCTGACTACTAAGAGGCTTTAATTAATAAGTACATTACGGCCGGGGTCGCATAAAAGTGGGCCGACGCAAAGAAATAAACCTAATTAAAATGGCAGACTGAATGAAATGTAAGATTATTACTTTCTTAGATAATTTGCGCTACATTTTTTATCCCAACGAGTTGCTATTTGAGAAGTAGACTTTTTCAGTATTTACATTATTAATATTAATGTATGTTTGGCAAATTAAATTGTGGAGAGGGAAGAGCTTTTACCCTTTATCGCGGTCCGCCGCTGGTTCCAGTTTTAACAAAGGCATTTCTTTACTACACCTCAATAACTCAAGATCAATATTCTAATAAGATTAACTACTCTTAACATAAAACAATTAAAGAATAATCGAGGGACTATGAAACTTCGTTGGAAAAGCCATAGGGAGCATTTGGCTTAATATTAACATTAAGCCCAACGGACTCAGAATCCGTTATATGGCTTCTAACTAACTTACGAATAAAGAGAAAACAAACTTAAGAATTTAAGCTACGAAACGCACAAATTGATTATACTAAAGGGTCCTGTCGTTCGAAACCAGGAACTTCGAAAACGTACGCAAGAAGTGTGGAAAAAATTCAACGGGAGTCCTTTTTTTGGCATTTGCGGTTACGCTCAAGCCATGTTAACAAAAGGGTGAGATATCAAAACGAGACAATCCAAAAAATGTAATATATACAGACTCCCTCAGCGCAATCTCAGCGCTAAAGAACAAGTTCTCCACGGACCCTCTAATACAAAAGATATTTGAACAGGTTGGCGAACTGAACAATCGAGATTGTGTAATTGTGTTCGCCTGGGTCCTGGGCCATGTCGGACGACTTCGGGGAAATGAGGAAGCAGACAAGGCCGCTAAGAAAGCGGCTGCGACCCCACATGACCCCGAGTCCCCCCATTAACCCGATAGATCTGAAAACAAAAATGAAAAATTCGATTTATTGTAAATGGCAGGCTCGCTGTAACGAAAGTAATGAAAAATTAAAAATACATAAAAGTACGGTGAGGCCATGGTCCGTGGAGAATTTGGAAAAACGTAACAAAACAATATTAACAAGGTTGCGAATAGGTCACAACCGTCTCACGCACGGTCACCTCTTAGTGGGTAGAAGTCAAAAACGCTGCCCACTCTGTGGAAACCCTGTAACGGTGAGACACCTATTAGAGGATTGTAATAAGTTAATTGAGTACCGAGAACGGTGTGACCTACCATCTATTCTGGAAATAGTTCTTAAGCATAACAGTGACTTCAAAGATAATCTTATTAGGTACTTAAAATTGATAAATGCATATGGATACATATAATCAACCATTTTGCTGTGTGAATGTATTTATTAGCGTGGGTGATGAGGTATGTCCGGGTGTGGCTGTGACTGAATATCGAGTAGCTCACAGGCCCGCCAAATTAGTTTAGGTAATTATATATTTGCTGTGTGATGTTAGGGACAGGTCATCGCTATCAAGGTTGTAGTAATACTACCGAGATGCTGCGACCTCTCCAATATCAATGTATTTATTAGCATGAATGTTTTGTGTAAATGGACATGGGTGTTGAGGAATATCGAGTACTCCACAAGCCCGTCAAAAGGAAATTAGTCTAATGGATGACCGAAATTCTGTACATACTGTATGAATGTATTTATTAGCACGAATGGAAGGAAGTCGGTAGGATTATGACTATCCTACCGACTTTTTTTTAGTTGTAGGGGCAGGACCTCAGTCGTGCAGGTGTACTCTGAGCCCTGCCAACTGTAGATTAGGTAATCATTTTCTTAGCGTGAGTGGGTATTGTTAGTGAGTCTGTACATATTTAAGTATTTTTAACAAACCACGTATGGGAACGAGCAACAAGACAACAACTCCTCTGTTTGGTCAGCAGGAAAAGGCATTTAGCGACAGAAGAAAAAAAAAGAATTCGGTTGGATATTTTCCATTCTTCTTGCGAACGTTTTCAAACGAAACGGAAGTACTTGCATTTTAACGAAAGTGAAAAAAATTGCCTTAAAATATTATCCAGTATATTGCAACAAATTTTACCTATATACATGTACTTATTAATGTATTATTCCAAAAGTGTATTAATTTCTTATTCAGAATAACATAATTTCCTCCATATTACAAAGGAAAATGTTTAAATGTAATAATTTACATAATATAATAAATGGAAAAAAAAATCTTTTCGATGGGTAAAGTAAAATCTCGAATAAAAAATAAGGTGGCGCGAGTCAAGCAGCTTAACCTCGCTTAACCTTAACCAAGGAGCGTCTATTCGATTTAAACTTAATACACATTCCTTTTAACAAAAAAAAAAGGGTGAGGAAAAATAGAATTCCTAATGATTGTGCTATTAAAGATAATCCCCTTTAAACCCTAAAAGCATGTGTAAAAAGGACAATAGCTTGTTATAACATGTAAAAGGCGAATAGTTAGTTATATGTCGTTTAGTTTTCTGCTAGTATTCCTTTAACGGTATGTTATAGCGCTAGATTTATTTCACTTCTTAAAATAAGATCCGAATTTAATCAATTTCAATAGGGGATTGATAAGGGTAGATTTGATTAACTAAAAAGAAGGCGTTGTTACTACTTCAACAAATGTATATTAAACAAAAAAAGGAGTTCATCTACGCCATTTAAAGTAGATGATAAAACTAATAAGTAAAATTCCATAACGAGTAACCTGGTTAAAAAAAGGGGAAAAACCAGCAACAGCGCATGAACGCTTTTGATGCTTAATATCGCAGATGGTACAACCACTTTTCATGGTGGATTATTGCAATACAGACCTTTTTCTATGATACAATTTATATTTCAGTTGTGTATAACATTTTACTGAAGAGACCTGACAATAAGGTGCTTTTCCGAAGCTCACACACGACTACTTGGAACTTAGCGTGTTGACCGGCCCCGATTAGGGTTATATTTTCCAAGTAAATAAACATTGAATCACTAAGAGATTTTGAATGCCAGTAAAAAAAGCTAACCCACAAGCACGTTGGAGCAACAGCACGCCCCCAAATCAATGCAGAGTTTGAAATCGATGGTCGATGTTTCTACATTTTCCTTTTGTTTTGTATTTATTACATTTATAATATTTTTTGTCATACTTAGTGGAATAAACGACTGCTTAAAATTAAATTTCTTCAGTTTTTCTTGATAAATGAAATAAAGAAATTAAAGCCTGCTGGTTAAAATTTATTTAAATAATTAAAAAGCCACATTTTAAAATAGTTGGAACTATAATGAGTTCAAAGGGGTGCCATCTGGACCTGAACGTCGCATTTCCAATTAAGTCGACGGATAATTGCAGTAAATGGCAGAATCAAGTTAAGAAAAGGTCGATATTTAATCTTGATCTTGTAATCCAATATTAAAGGCAGAGGTTCCAAATTACCTTATCCGAATAAATTGCCCAATTCCAAAACGGTAAGTGGAAATTTGAATTCTAGCACAAATTAAGTTGAAGAAGCTTGTCAGAGGGGTAGTTTCTAGAAATCTGGATTGGCTCCGTGGAGAGGTGGAAAGGGGAGCAACACAATTACCAGCTTCATCCTGGCAATTAAGGCTCCCTCTTTTCGCATGCGAAGGCCAGGGGATGAAGCTTCCAGGTAATTGTTTACCACAGGAAGTGCCAGTGGACAGGACTAGGCCTAAAGAGAATTGCTTTTTTTATCGCCCGGAAATGAAACTCAGACTAACACAGGGTTGAGGGAAGGAATGGGCTTATTTCGTTTAATTACGATAAATCCCTACTAATTAATGATTAAGGTTGCAGATTTTTTTTCTCGAGGTCGGGAGGAAGAAAATAGCAAGTCGTGCTGAAAGATAACGCTCTACAAACTTAGTAAACCCTGATTTATTTTTTCCATATTTATACCAAAACTAGCGGAAAGGTTTCGCTAACAGGTTTTACGAAAATATCAACACGTCCAAATAGCATAATAAAGCTTTTATTGCAAAAAAAGAAAAGTTATAAACATTACACAATATATAATTTAAAGTGAATTTACGGCATAGAGGGTCTGTCTGCCGGAAATAGCTAGCATAATATCTTTATTGGTAACAGTTAATGGAGTCACGTGACATCAATCATAATTATGATATAACTTCTTGAGATTTGCGGGTTGAATCTGTAGTTTCGTCGCTATAGTTTGTTAATGCTTATGTACCCAGAATTTCCCCATTTCCAATGTCCAAAGGTTTTAGGTATTTTTAAACATTTTTAATAAAATGATTAATGTACGCTGTCGCAAATATGTGAACGGTTTTTCAAGCAGCCACAAGTAAAAGCGTATTATCTATTTAATAGTTTATGTTCTCACACCGTCCAACCTAGGAAACTTTTGAGCTTCATGCTATTCTTTGCTTACAAAAAAGCTAAGCTTTGCGTGTTAAACAAAAATTAAATGTGTTAATACAATGCATGCTTTCCTTTACTACTCAAAGAAAACCAATTATATAACGATGAAACTAGATTATCGACCTGCTGGATACAAGAAGTCTTTTCAGAGGATCTTCGGAGGAGGTCGAAACAGAGAAAACTTCCTTACGGTTTTCGCCGAGCTTTCGACAGTTTTATACTGTCATCTTCAGGGCCTGTTTTATTATCATATAAACAAACAATTAAAACATGAAAAAACAATAATTACAATAATAATTGAACATCTTACTTTAAAACCTTAATAGGAAATTAAACAACATGGTGTTTTGGGCACAGAAGTACATTATGTTTTTTGGGGCTCAGCATCTAAACATTAATTTAAATTGAATACATTAATAATTAAAAATTATAGCTAAAATTACAGTAAAAATAAAAATTAAAAACGAAAGGTTACCTCATATAAGTCTAAAAAACAATAAAATCCACCTTTTTTTAATTTTTCAGGTACATGTGATCACAGTACATTTCTTAAATATATATATGTACATATACAATTAACTTATTTTAAAATTTAAATAACAATAAAGTAGGATCACAGATCAAATCAATAAAAACCGATAAAAACAAACTCTACGACGAGGGAAAACAAAGGCTACGGGAAACAATCGTTTTTTTTTCTCTCTCCTAGTTAACAAAAACCGCCACTAGGGCGATGTTCTCCTTTCCCTCCTTTGCTTAGAAATCCTGTATTCATTTAGGAGGCCTGCAAAGACCGAAATGGATCCCAACCTATCAGTTTGTAGATTACAGGTATTTGGGGTGACACTTATATATACTTTCTCGGTCAATAATCTCCTTTCCAAGTTCGACTCCCCGGCCAAAATTCTCTGGGAGTCGAACTTGAAAAAGTGATTATTGTTTAACTCATGGGTAGCAAGTCCAGATATCTTTTTTTTTTATTGTCGCAATCCAACCTGTGTTGGTTTAACCGCGCAGACAATTTTTGCTTTGTTTGACCTACATAGTTGACATTGCATTCACCACACGACACCTGATAGACCACATTGCAAAGTGATCCGATTGGTTCTTTTGTTTTTAGATTTGCATGTAATACATTTAGGTTGTTCTTATATTTATAAGCAATACCTACATTCCCAACCTCATGTCAGAAAAGTCTTTTTAATTTTTGAGACACTTCAGGTATATATGTGATCGACTTGAAAAAAATAGGTTTTGCCACCATGTTATTTACCATTTCGATTTGTTGTACCATCGCACTTTGATTTGGAAAATCATTTTCAACATTTATAGAGTTATTTGTCATTTCGACATTGACATTACTTACAATAAATTGATTATGCCTGAATTCAGTAATTAGTTTATTGATCAATGCCACCGCGTAAAGGTTATTTTTAAGTAAATTGAAAATTAGTTTTACATTCTCTTCCAAAAACTTTCTGTTACTTAAACCCAACACCCTACTGATTATGTTCTTGGCACAATTTATCTTTCGTGAAAAAGAATGCGCAGAGTTGAAATCAAAATATCTTCCCCGATCTATTGGCTTACTATACCAGTTTGTTATTAATTGACCCATTTCCGTCCTTTCTATTAAGAGGTCGAGATAGGGCAGTTTCCTGTCCACCTCTTCCTCTGTGGTAAATTGTAAAGCCTAATGATATGAATTCAAATAATTTAGGATCTTTAACTTTTCTAATTTAGGAATTATACTTAATAAGTCGTCCACATATTTCAACATGAGCTTTAATTCAAACGGCAATTGGGTCCTAAGCCAATCTAATAAATCTGTCATGACGAGATCAGCTAAGACTGGCGACAAAACACCCCCCCATAGCGACCCCATTCTTTTGTTTATAAATTCTTTCCTCAAATTTGAAAAAACCATTCATTGAAGTGAAAGATACCACCTCCATGAACAATTCAATATTTAAACCAGGGTAAGACACCTCGACTTCACCCCACCTTCTTTGAATGATGTAACTGACCAACCCCAGGGGCACTGATGTGAAACGGGATTTCACATCAAACGACACAAGTAATTCATCCTCATCTATCGTTATATTATTTAGTTTTTCTTTCACATCGAAAGAGTTCCTGACATTGTACCTATTATCCACACATAAGACCGACAGAACCTCATGAACCCATTTGGACAGATTGTAAGTTGGAGATTGGATACATGAGACTATAGGTCTGAGCGGTACATCCACTTTATGTATCTTGGGTAGACCATATATTTTTGGAGCCACTGCTGTATAAGTTTTAAGACTTACTCCTTTAGCCTTTGTGATAAGCTCCACATTTATTAATTTGTCTACTAACAAATTGTTGGTAGCTTGTAATTTCGTGGTGGGGTCATCCCTTATATCATATTTCCTTGAATCATTTAAAATATCCATGATTTTCTGTCTATATTGCTCCTTTGTTAGTATTACATTTGCATACCCTTGTCAGCTTTTATTAACAACAAATTTGGATGTTCATTTAGAAACTTTTTACATTTTTCCACCTCAATTTCTATATCTGTACGCTTTTTACTCTTGAGGTGTGTCAATGAATTACTAGCCATATTTACAGCCTGAGCTCTGATAGTATTTTTGTCAAAACCTGGAGTTACAATTTCCACAAGGCTTTCAATCTCAACAATCATATCTATAATAGGGAAACTTTTCTTATTGTATGGTAAGTTAAAACTCTTTTTAATCAAAAAAATGTCTGTTAAGTTTAATACGAAATTATTGTCTGAATTTTCATTTAGGTTTGGTGATTGTTCCAAAACCAAGATACTAAATTTATTATTAAGTTTGCGATTTAACTTTTCAAAATTTTTCAATTAATTTGAAGATTTGCTTGAATTTTATAATCGTAGAACATTCACTTTTTACCGATTAAATTGGGTGAGGAGGAAAGGAGGGGAAAGTCTAGTAGAAAAATAGGTTTTGCGATTCTTCCTAATCCTTGGTTAATTCCTAGTTTATTTCAATTAATACCGCTTAGGGGCTTTGGGTCACTCCGAGTGTAATTTCAAATAAATTTTAATGAATATCGATTGTAACATTTGAGAAAAACGACTTTTAATGTATTGTTGCTATTACGTACATACCGATAATTGTAATTAGAAAAAATTAAATGTGATTAGAACTCTCCATTAACTGATTTTTTAAAAATTTATATAAATAAAAAAATTACAAAAAAACAAAAAGGCCAGTTTAGGAACAATGATTGTATTAAATGTGACTGAAATTTTCAAATTTTTCTTGATGTGACTTATTTCTAAAGTTAAAAGAAAAGAAGGAAATATTACAGTTTAAATCAGTGCTCTGACTGTTTCCTGAAAATAGAACAGATTGAATGGAAATGAAGTTCTTTTAATTCACGTAATTCGTTTTTTTTTTCTAATAATCATTAAGCCGACTTACACGTAGCTGTGTATTGTAAAATGTCTAGTGGAGTAATGTACAAAGAAAGACAAGACTCCGTCAAAAGAAAGCCAGTGATAAGCTACCGGAGTTGGCCTTGAGCTTGCATTGAAGCAGGACGTTCTTTTCATCTTCTCTTCAATAAACTCGAGATCCATAATAATATCTCGTGAATTGTGTCGCGCTTTGTTGGTAATCCGTTGGTTCCCTGTCTATCTTAGTAGTAGTGGCAGTGGTGGCTCTAAAAGTGCTGACAATTAGTGTTAAATTGGAGTTTTATGCCCCTATAAAACGACAAGGAAGTGTATTGGGACCCAAGAGATAAGACCGGATTTGTCGGTAAGCCGATTAACCACAATATTTACCTCCTCCGTAGCATTTCCGCTGGCGCCTGGGCAACATCAACAAACATCTTAATATCGTTATCTAGCTATCAATTATACCCCGCTTTGATAAGAAATTTCTTCTATTTTGTGCCCATTGTCACCCAATTTTGACTTATATATGCCTCCCAAAATCGACAACTATTTTGCGCCAAAGTCTTCCACTTCTCCGCAATCAAATAGTGGTAAAAGGTGTAGAAATTCTCCTGAACAGACAAAGCAGGGCTTCAAACGAGTCAATTCAGTCCCGAGTACTGTTATGTCTTCTTCTAACAGCCTTGTGGAACAAGAAATTGGCTCCATGTCTAAATCGGAGCTGATGAAGGCTATGTCTGATCTTATGACCCAGTTGCTGGACAGCAAATTGAAATCTGTTGCATCAAAGGATGACATCAATAATTTCCGCAAAGACTTCGAAGAACTTCGGTTGGAAAATCATCGTCTGAGTGAGGAAGTAGCTGTCCTTAAAGAGGCCTTCTCAAANATTTAGTTTTTACTTATAGTTTTCTAATATTACCATTATTATATAGTTTATTTTATTTTTTATTTTTCGCTCGCCTGAAAAAAAAAAACAGCCAACTTCCGGCAGACGGATAAGCATCCATGCTGTAAAACGCTTTTAATATTGTATATTATGTAACGCTTCTCTTTAATGTAAATAAAGCATGTTATCTCTCTATCTATCTATCAGTGATAAGCTACCAAATGAGCTTGAATCGGCCTCGACAGACACACTTGCTGTATAAAATCTCTCCGATTCCGAGAAGGTCGTTTTTCACCCAGGTCCTCCTCATTTGTAATGTTACGACAAAGCAACGGCACGGTTCCGAGAAATAATTCAAACCAGATGGACTGAAGAAGCTCCAGGCGAGCGCTAATCTAGCTCGTTAATCACGTAGCAACGATTAAAAGGGGGGGGGTCCAGCGGCAGGCAACTCACACATGCTTGAATCGTATCGTGAGAACTGCAAGTTGTCAACCTTGGGGAGGAGAATAGACTTTTCCAGAGGTGATCACATTCTTCCTCGTTTAAGTAGAGCCAGCAGTTGAATCAGCCGAATGGGTAACTGGCCAGACGTTTTTTATATATGTATTATGGTTTCAGGGATTACTCTTGCTCAGGATTTGGGATAATTGTGGACTTTCTTTTAAATACGAAATGTTTTTGAAGCTCAGACTTTTACTCCACGGAGTTTTCATCACCGGTTTTGGCGTTGAACAGGATCTACGGATTTGCCAGGTAATGAAACCAAATGCAGTCATGGGTTTTGCACGTTTTAAAAGTTATTTTTGCGTCGTTTATTATAAGAGTATTATTTCGGAATTTGCCCATTCAACCGTGCTTACTTTCTACTCGGTGTGTTCGCCCTTTTTGGCCCCATTCCACTCAAATTCACGCGACATGATTACCCCCTTTGATGACATCATTTCCCCTTGTTCGGTTGCGGCTTGTTTAATAAATATGTAAAAACAAGGCTCACCAGGGTCTAATTGTATTTTATTTACAATGAAATTAAACGTTGAGGTTATTTTCACAGGATCGATCGCAACGTTCAGGCCTTGGGATTGAAATGTAAAACCACTTTTAATAATAGCAATTATTATATGAATAATAATATTAGAAACATAATATAAGTACACGAAATGAGTCAATTTGGAGATCGGGAAACAATTATCCAACTATTAGCAAAAAATCATAACTCAAGAAAAAAATTAGTATAATAATAAATTAATATTATCGAATAAAACGGTCAATAATATTCTGAATGTATGTAAGTACACGCAATTTAAACCTTGTTATTTGGGCTACTAATTATTTAAATCGTACAACTTAACAACTATCTGTTAACATTATGAAATATATTTATTGTTGTTATTTTGGTGTTATTTTATTAACAACAGTACTGGTTTGAACGGCTTCATTTTTTAAATTTCACATTTGGTTTTAAGTCTGTATGCAAAACATGTAACACTGCTAATTATCATATTAGCATTACATATATCATATTGATTATCTTATTTTATTAAAAACAAGATAATCAATATGATTGCAAAATAATTAATTACAATCAAAACATTCATTACACTATCTAACCGTTTCGTAATTTCGACATCAAATGAAACAGGTACAAAATAACAGCTTTATGGACAATGATCTAGAGTAATTTCAATTTTATAATAAAACGGTTGATAGAAAAAGAATGAATTTTTGACGACTTGTTGGTAGACTGTGTGCACACATGTTATTGTAAAGTTGACTATGTTATGTGCAGAAGGGTTTTTATTTTATTTTATTTTTTTATGAGTGATGTTATTGTCAAATATCATGTATTATTAATATAATGAGTGTTAACGTAAACGCAATTACGTATTATCATAATTGCCCCAAATGGAAGTCAGTTAAACCCATTAAATATAAACGCTATTCTAAGTTTTTGTAAAATAATGGAATTTGTTAGTTCGAACGTTAAACAGACTGTGGAAGGTCCAAAGCCAATAATTAATTATTGCAAAATTAATGCCAGAACAGGCTATTTTATGAAGTCATTAGCGAGTTAAAGCTCAAGTTAGTTGATATTCGAAGGGGCATTGAATTAAAGGAGATACCGCGGGATAAAGCGACTTAATTAAGTTTCTAATAGGATAGTAGTTTGAGGTGGACCGATCGGTCGTAAAGGGCCAAGGGGCAGTTTAGTATCGCACTAAACAATAAATAAGTTAGCGGTCTTTTAGACCCAATTCAGGCTTTAGGGCGTTTCATAATTTAGCCCTGTTGGCAAAACGCGATTTTCCATGATTTATCCAGTAATCATTTCCATGATCGAGTTTAAAACGTATCCGTACGAAACACGTATTAATATACATAATTATACATTAATTTATATCACTTAAAAAAAAATTGGAAATGAAGAATACATTGCAATAGAAAGAACATTTATTAGAGTTTCTTCTTTGAGTCAGATGTTAGAAGGAAAATCGATTCAGACCGCCGAAAGCTATTGGAAAAAGAGTTTTCCAACTCGATGAAGAGTTTCAAGCAACTTGAACCTGACTCCATCTATGTCAATACAATCGACTTGGGCCATAAAATGGTTCCATTCCTCCAAATCATTTATGATCAATGTGTTTACGTACATAAAGGCTTTTGACATTTAGTTTTTATATTTTTTATGATGATAGTTTGAAAACTGAATACTGAGTTAACAAGGATAAAAATAATTTTTCTGAAATGTTTCTATATGTAAATTTTATCTTCAAAATATATTTTAGGCGCAAACCGTACACGGAAATGTTAGACTTATTTTATATTTATTGAAGTACAGATATTTAATTTGAACAATTCGATGACGAGTTTTCAACAACTTGATATGCATTCCCTAGGTCAATACATTCAACTTGCATAGTCAAATTTAACCACTCCTCAAATAATTGTTTATTTTGATTTTATACTTTTTATCTAATTCTATCTATAACGGATGGCTTTACAATTCCCAACAAGTATCGCGGATGTTACGAATCATAGGGAAATGAACGAACATTTATCGTTTTTTCTTCTTATAATGTTTATTGTCCATGATGTTATTTGCAAATTAAATATTGAGTCTGTATATAATAGAAATGAAAATAATTCGTACGGAACAAGTTTCTCTTTTTTGAACTTATGTTTTTTTATTCAACAGAATTAAATCATATGTAAAAAAAATACCGAATAGTTTGTTAAAATTTGCACTTACTTTTGTTTATTTTTGTACGGATAGTTTGTCCAGTGTGTAACTATGTTTAAACAATTCATTTTTTTGTGACAATTGAAAATTAATTCTAATGGACATCATGATAGAAACATGTTTATATCACTTTTATATGTAAATGGGTCTCACGTTCTGCGCGAGCTGATGACGGCAATGTACAGCGAGAATTATTGGCCGCTTGGGCGTAATGCCAAATCGGCTTAACAAGGGCAGCAGCGAATAGAGGCGGACCAGATACGATAGATTTCCCATCAAACCGTCGTTAAATATTGTTTAGTAAGATTATGATTTAATAACTAAACTAAAACAATAGAAACTCTTTGTAATTCCCAACAAGCCATTAAATTTCTGAAATGGATCTGTAAGAACAATACAAATCTTTTGTTCACTGAGCCAATTAGGTTGGTAAAATTTATAATTGGCATCTATCACAGGCATTTTGGGCCTGTTTCCCTACAATTTCCTTCAATAAATTGGGCAGGGGAGACAAGGTTACGGTGGGATTTGGGAGGAGGCCCATTGCATAAATTTAACATTTACTTTCGGTAGACTTAAGTTAAACTCGACTCGAGTTGTGCTCGAATGTTTGGCTGTTCTCGCGGGTGCTTTAGAAAGGAGAGGCTTCTACAGGGAGGGTGAGGAGGGCCTCGCTCCCTCCACTTCCCGGGACCGTAAATCCTCACTCTCTCACGCTTTCTCTCTCTCTCTCTCTCTCTCTCTCTCTCTCTCTCTCTCTCACGCTCTCTCTCTCTCTCTCTCTCTCTCTCTCTCTCTCTCTCTCCCCCTCATGGCTGAATCACAACAATCAGCACAGAAGCCAAAAGCTGGTTCTGCAGGAACACCGGGCCTCACCCCCGCGCTAAGGTAATGGCATTTTACTTCCAGAATAGTATTCAGTCTCCCCGGCCGTGAGCCTTATTCTTTTGGTTGATGGGCTTCCAACGTAGATTCGATCGTCATCGAATAAGAACCAATCACTTAGAAGAAAATCCCCTTTAACAGCGTATCGATCACGATTCCTCCCGGTTCAGGTTAACCAATTTCATGATTCAATTGAATTACAGTAGAGTTTTTATAATGCCCCTAATGCTACTGAATAATTCTAATCAACTTAGGATTGCTGTGAGTCACATTTGTTTAATTAATGAACCGCTCTGTAGCATGCTTGACCTTTAATCAATAAAGAATAAAAACTGTTATTTATATTTTGGACCCACAACTATACCATCTTTTTCTTCATCTTCAACTCTCAATAAAAAGTATATAAAAAAATAATAAAATGATAATAATATATATTTTGTTTCTTTTGTGAATGTTGAAGTGTGTGCGTGCGTGTGTGTGTGAATAAATTTAAGTAAAAAATTAACCGTCGGAGGAGCACCTGAATTTAATCGGGAGGCGAAGAAAAAATAATAAATAAAATAAAACAGTTTTAAAGAAAACAAAAATTGGAATGTAAAAATAAAGAAGAAATAAAATAATAAAAGACTCACCAAGCTGTTGTTGTGGCAAACAATAAAAGGTGGGCAGGAAATAAAAGGACAAAGGAGCGATGAAAAATAGGGTATTTGGGTAGGATGGACCACTTACAGGTACCAGCAAATCCGGCGTTTTGGTGAGGTGTAAAATCAATCCAGAAGACCTCCAAGGAATGCTAGCAGAGATTTTACAGAAAGCGGTTTGTATAAAGGCGTTTGCGGGTTCAAAAATAAAATGAAGCGTGCGTGCTGAAACGACTAGGCTCGGTCATGAAAGCGACACACCAGGAGTGGGGCGGCCTATCTTATGGACCGGGTATAGAATAATAAATAAATAATAAACAAATTAGGCGGGCGTTTCTTTAAAATAAAAATGAAAATCCGAACAGTGTATATATTTAGCAAAGAATTAATTGACAAAAGCTGTCCAGCATGGATACAAAATCTGTCCGCCGGAGGTTGTTG
Source organism: Cimex lectularius (assembly GCF_000648675.2). NCBI lineage: Eukaryota > Metazoa > Arthropoda > Insecta > Hemiptera > Cimicidae > Cimex > Cimex lectularius. The sequence goes on along the minus strand of NW_019392751.1, from coordinate 942,301 downwards.
CAAAAATAAAGTTCTCTCTTCTTTACAATGATAACTGTTTTTTTTTGTTTTTGTTTTTTACTAAAAAAATTAAATTTATGCTTAGGAATTGTTGAGATGTTTTGGGTTTATTTTCTGGTAAGGACAATGACAAATAGTTGTTTTGCATTTTTCCTTAAGCGTTACTACTTTTGGTGAATATTTCAAAACTAAAAAGATATTATTAAATAAGCACACATCTTATAAATTCCAAATAGTATGCCATTTTTGTCAATTTAATATAAATCCGGTTCATTCGTAAATACTGAACGTGGTGGCCATCATGATTTTGCAATCACTCTATAAGAGAGCAAATTCACCAAACTCCATTTTTTTTTTACATAAATACTATTTATCCAAATTTTCTTTTCTCTCTGTCTTTGGTGTACACAGTGAAACAACACAGGTGATTCTAAAACAATTAATTTAATTTTGCCCTTGGACGAAGAACGCACGGATTATTTCGAGCGGAGAGATACACATATAACAGATGTGTTGTTTTGCAGATTTCTGCTCCCAGTGGGCGCAAAGCCTGAATCTAACTTCAAGTTTGAGTCTTGACCTTATTCCGTTAAATTGCCTCTTCATCGGAGCAATAGCATAACATTGGAAGATGTAAAAAAACTGGATAAATTAATTTACTTATCAATGAAAATGCGAATGTATGGTATTGGTAATGAACAGCTGGCCTTTACATGGTAAAAAATAGACCATCGATAACTAAAGACTATATTTTAAAGTGCAAAGTATGCACCCCAATATAAACAAACTGTACATTAATTTATCTAAAATTACAAGATTAGCATAACTGTTTATAAATGAATTCGTATCACATTAATTTTCGTAAAGAAAAATAAATAAATAGAAGTATTTATGTCGTTTTCATAATTCAAAGTCGTAACAGTTCTCTTTATTATTATAAACGGGTTAGTATTTAAATTACGCATTCGCATTTACTTTTAAGAAAATGAAACTTGTCATATATTGTGCAAAAATTAATATTAGTATGGATTTTTTGGAGAATGTTGCCTTGGTACTAGTGAAAGGTACTACATAAAATTAAAGCATTAAAGTTTATTATTTGGGCTTACCATAGTTTAAATCTTCTCAAATATATTAGTCTTTAGTTTGGGTTTAATGGCTAACAAGATCAGTTTCCATCAACCTTCCTTTACTCGCGTGCCAGATGAACCTTTTGTATCGTGTGATCATTTGCGACTATAATAGGTTTTTTATCTTTTCTTCAATTTAGTCTTCTGATGGAATGCAACCGCTTTATAAAATTCTGGTCTATATGTATTTAGTTTTTAACATACAAAGATCCTTTGGATGTGAAACGTAAGGCTCGGTTTTGCACCATTTGTATTCAAATTTTTCGTTATTGCTGACTAGCCTCTAATGTGAACATTTCTATTGACACATAGGACGGATTAGTACTAGAAACAAAATTCTTATTGTGTCCGAGTTGAGGGGAACTCTTACTAAAAGTGGTTTGAGTGTGCTTTCAAGTTTAATTCGCCGATACGTCCCTTGAATGTGATGATTTTATACCATGATTTCCAGGTATCGGGAGTGCCATCATCGGAATCACCTCGCTGTTTAGCGATATACGATAGAACCGACAATTCCTTTTTATCGTGAAATAAAAAACGTGAAAACCGAAGGATTTTGAGAGGTTCACAAAAATTCACCACTTCTTGTTACCCTTCACACAAAATAGTACTTGACGTGTGCTACGATATTTTACAATGATGTTCTGGTATAGCTTGAAATGCTGGCTGAATTTCGAATTCCCTGTGATCGTTTGAGCGGGTAATTTTTAAAAGTAAATAACGAAGTTTTTCTTTAGTACTCCATTTAAGCTTGGAGGGTTGGTTTCATGCGGACGATAAGAAACATAAATCTTGTACTTCTCTTATCAGAAAAAGGATAGAGTTGGGTTTTTAACATTTAAAACGCAAAAAGGAAAGAAGGAGATTTTACATATTTTAATAAAGGAAACGTTAAAGGGTTTTATTGCAGGATTCTACTCCAGGCAATGGTGAAAAAAACTCGATCAACTTTTGTTGTCAGCTGTAATTTCAAGTTCTTTGCAGTGGGCGGAAGGATTTAACGAAAAAAAAGCCCTTTAATTTTTTCCCGGAGTCGCTTCCCCTCACCCGCTTTTCACCGATAGCAGCGTGGTTGAAGAAATTCTCCTTCTCGTTCTAAATCTGTTAAGGAAATTATCGACGGGAACGGCACTGGCAACTGTGACCCTGGAGGCAGTCAGGGTCAGGTCATCGGACCACTGACACAGTCTCCTTCGGGTCATCTCTGCGTCCTCCTTTATCCACCTCGTCAGCTTTAGAAAAACAGGAACGCACTGAACTTCCATATTACGAACCAGCGTGTAATGGCGCAGTTGTTATCCGCCACAGAAAGAACACATTCAAAAGAAAAACTGGACTGTTAATTTAGGATATACGGCACTTTTCATCGTTGTCTTGACGAGGTGTCACTATTCCATGACGAATATATAGTTTTTACAGGGATAACTTTGCATCTTTCCCTTGATTCAATGTCTAACTAGGTTTTTATGGCGAGAAAAACATAACATTACCAAAATTTCTTCTCACATCATGCAATTTAAAACGAATTTTTCTTTTATTCATTTAACCTTCGTATTGATTTGAAATTAATCGATAAGTACTAATACAAAAAATTCATTTTGGTGTAAACGTTAGTTTAGTTTTCAATGAAAACAAAATGCACAATAAACTGAGCAGCGAAGAAAGCGTAACTAAAATCAACATACAAAGAATACTTTTTATACACTGATGTTCTACATGTTAGAATGAAAAGAGTCCGAAGGGAACCTTTGAAAAAAATTCAATGGGTTATTGACTGCGGTCATTCGTTGAATGAAAGCGAGTAGTTAATTAACAAAAGTGCGCCATGTAAATTTTAAAATTTCACATCATGCTTCGTGCCAAGACCTGACAAGGGGTGATACCGTGTTCACCCATGCAACCAAAGCTGTACTTTCAAATATAATCTTAATTTCTGCTCGTTTAAAATTTATTCTACAGCATATTTGTACGAATTAGAGTGTTAAATTCCACGGAATATATAGAAAATTTCTGGGTAACAAATAATTAAGGCGTGCCGAGTATACCCGCGTTCTCATATTTATGTAATGCAGCGTATAGTTAACTAGAAGGATTTTTTAAAAACTCCTATTGAAAAATTTCAATACCATCCAACCCACTTACACCCTATTGATAACTTTACAAAAGCACAGCGAGAGCGAACTCCTCGAAACCCCTTCTAACACACAAATAGATATGTGACTCAAATGAATAAATACAATTATTTTGTATTTAACTAATAGCATTTCAACATAAAAGATATTTTCACTACTTCCACTCCATAACACAATGGATAAAAATTTAAAAAATAAAGATTGAAAAAATATTCGTGTACGCATTAAGCCAGAACACACTTCCACCGGATGCTACGCCATGCGACGCTACCCGACGCCTTGCCACGTTTTGGTGGGGGTGTGCACATCTATCCGACGCAAGCACACGTCGCGTACAGTCCACAGCGTTTATCACAATGATCACTATCACAATCGCAACGCATCTTTTATTCTTAATGCACTATTTTGAGCAAAACTTTGTAATAAATTGTTAGTTAAATTTTATGAGCACAACCATCTAATGAATTGTTTGTTAAACTTAATTGTTTTAAATAAAGTTACTCCTAACCATCATAATTAAACAATGATTATAAAAACTTATGAATTTGGTTTACATTCAAATAACATGTTGTAACTAATATAACGACAAAATTACATGTACTTAGTTTGAAATAAACTACAAAAAATATGAGTGTCCTGTTCTGAGCTACCCGACAAAAATGGTGTAATTTTACGAGCAAAACTATGAAATAAATTGTTAAATTGTTAATTAAATTTTATGAGCAAAGCCGTGTAATAAATTGTTCCAATTTTAGTATATGTACCAACGAAGTGAGTACAATAAATTGTTAGTAAAATTCATTATATCAAAAAATCGTATTCCGGTGTTTTGATTAATTTTCTACCAAACCATTAAAATTAATTTTTTAAATAAAAACTAATTAATTTTTAATCACAGTTAATTTGGTTTATATTAAACTAAGTATGTTGTAATTAGTACAACGACAATAATACATGTAGTTTGAATAAAAATATGAGTGTCCGGTTCTTTTGTCTGCGACTGTACTCGATGCGACCCGATGAAAATCTGGACAGTGGGGATCGCAGAGCGTCGGATAGGTTAGCGTGGCATACCATCGGGTAGGTGTGCACGGGGGTAATGCAACCTTATGGAAAATCGGAGTTTGGATTTGCGTCGGGTAGCATCGGGTGTGTTCCTGGCTTTACTCTTATATGTATTATAAAAACGGCTTCAATAATCGCAGAGGTTCAAACTTGTGATGTTTTGTCAAGCGGATTTCAACTATATTCCATCTTTCTTTTCCACAAACCATACTTACATTATTTTTGGACTTGGAATGTTCTAGCACATTATAAATAACACAATTTATAATGCACTAGCTTTCGTGGTCCGCTTGACCAATTAATATCTTTCAATTAATTTGTTAAGTTGAGATAGCTCAAGTCGTAGAGGAGCGGCATATCTAGCCGAAGGTCGTGGGTTCGAATCCCGTTCGTGACAGTGACTTTTTATCTCAACTAAAAACCTTAAATTAATTGAAACAATTAATAATTTCATTATCCATTACACAAATTATACTTATTAAAGTAAATCAGTTTACCACGAAATAAACATAATTCCTTAATAGTGAGTATCGTAACTATGATTTGAAGAAAAAAAATTATTTTCTTTCCTTACTAGTTACACAAATTACACATACGACTTAAATATGTATCTTCATTTAAACAAATTATTATTGTGCGATAGATTTCATATTTTTAATAGGTCTCGAATAATAATATAGCAAACCTACATTAATATTTTTTCTTGAATATATATCAATGCATTACAATTTTTTTTTTTCGTGTTGTGTGGGTAATATAAGCCATACAATCCTAAAGATCCAAACTACCACCAATTGCCCTTAATAAGCATCAAGCTACATATTATATTACAATTAATAAAGGTTTTTAGTTGAGATGAAAAAAGTTAATGGCACGAGAGGGATTCGAACCCTCGACGTTCGGCTAGATACGCCGCTGCTCTACCACCTGAGCTATCGTGGCCTCGATCCACTCGGACATCAACTCCCCATCTCAACCCCACCTTATGAGTTTTCGCTCCTTTTGCCATGTTTCAATAACTTTTTTTCATCTCAACTAAAAACCTTAATTAATTGTAAAGTATTAATTGCTCAAGCGGACCACGAAATTAGTGAACTATATATTATATATCGACGGCAAACTAAGCGGTGATTAAAACTGATTATAAAATAGAATACGACACTAATTATTTATATNTATATATATATTGATAATAAATACCTCCAGTAAGTAGGTGAAACTGTAACGAGGACAGGCCGAACAGAAATGATACAATTTTATATCGAATATTCAACCGTATTTTCTCATTAATCCATAAAAGAGAAAAAAATTTCCCACAAGGAACTACATACAAGAGTATGTATCTCGGAGAGTGATTTGGTGATGTCCGCTCCTTCAAAGATTTCAAATCTTGACCTAGCATACCTATCACACTCTGCGAAGTAGTGCCTTGCCGTTTCTTCTTTTATTTCGCAAAAACGGCAAAAGGGATCTGGTAGAATACCCATAAAGGAGAGGTGTCTTCTCAGTGGGCAGTGGCCCGTCAGAATACCTATCAGCCTCCTAATTCCCTTCCTTGAGATAGAGAATAGCCATTTCGATTCTGCTGGTTTGATCACCTTAACAAACTCTTGCCTGTGTCCGGGGGATAAATTACACTCCTTAAGGAATTGTTTCACGCCCCAGTTATTAATACTCTCTTTCGCTGTGCTCATAGAGAGAGGTAATACCGGTTGTGGCCCGACAAAAGCAGTATTAAGCGCCTTCTTTGGCCAAGCTACCCGCCTTTTCATTACCATAGTATCCTTTATGTGTTGATATCCAAATAAGGGTTACCTTGTTCTCAAACCTGGAAGAGATCCTATTGATGAGTTCTACGGTTTCCTCCACCTGCCTGGAGGTTGACAAGTCTTTTTGTAATGACCTAAGACTAGCCAGACTATCAGAAAAAATTTTGATATCCTTTCCCTTAATTTTATTTTCCATAAATGTTCTACAACACACATTAATGGCTCAAATTTCCGCCTGAAAAACGGAGGTGTTATTGCCAAGAGGGGAGGAGATGCTGGTTCCTAATTTAGGTATGTACATTCCTGCACCGCTCCCTCTACCTTTGATAAGTGAACCATCTGTATTGCAGTCTATGTTGCGATGGTCATCATCCACAGTATAATTATATTCATAAAGGATGTCTACCTTAAAGTACTTTTTCCCCGAAGGGGTTTTAATCTTTTTATCACTAACGTTTAATAATTGGCCGTTAACCTAACTCAATAGTTGTAAGATTTTCGAGTGACCTATGTTATTGCACTTATGATTCTAGCTGCCTTCGCTAATTAATCTGTAGCAGCTGATTAATGCTCTGACCTTAACCTCAATATGTAGAGTTGTGGTACTAGTTATGATTTCAAGTGCTAGGGTGGGTGTAGTTGAAAATGCTCCTGTCATCATCAAACACCCTCGTCTTTGAAATGACCTTAATTTGGTACTGTTCCCTTTATTTTCTAGACCTTTCCACCACACTAAAGCTGCGAAAAATAATCTAGGTAGAATAATTGCAGTACATAGCCATTTGGCTACGCAAGGTTTGATACCCCATGTTTTACCGACAATTCTCCTACATTGTACCATTGATATTGTGCCTTTCCTATAGATGTTATTAATATGACCTTTCCAATCAAGTTTCCTGTCAAGCGTCACACCAAGGAATTTGATTAATTCACTAACTTTAATTCTATCCCCTGAAATGTAGGGTTTTTAAAATTACCTAATATTCTTCTCCTCCTAAACATTATCAATTCCAGTTTAGCTGGATTAATATTAAACCTTTATTAACAGATTAATATATAAACCTTTATCACAACACCACTCATAAAGCAATCCCACGGCGTTTTCCATCAGTAGTGAAAGAGTCAAAGGATCCATCCCTACCTGTGAGCATTATGGTACCATCATCTGAAAATGATTGACTGTAGAAACCTGAACTAAGTCTATTAAGCTGTTTATTGTAATTAACCACAAAAAAGGTGACAGCCTCCCTGTGGACAGCCTCCTTTGACATTACATTAGTACAAAGGTTTATAATTTCATAAACCACCATCAACACCCACAAACAGTGAAAAAACATATAGAATATCCAGAAGATGACAAAATTTTATCCTACATTTATTAAGGCAAAAAGTATACTTAAAAAAACCAAGATGTTCGGGTCAAAAATGTGCTTGTGTCCTCCTCAAAACTAATACGGCTTTTCAGGCAACAAAAATTCAACACATCGTACAAGTAGCACATTTTTGTACCGTACAACATTAATCTACAGGGCGGACACGGTATATCACGCCGTATCAATATTTTACTCCATAAATCATTTCGACGGATGAAAAGGGACGGCAGCCGTTTGACGAGTAAACAAATTACGCATCATTAGTCGTGAATAAGAAGAAGATTGAGAGCCAAAACGTCTTTTGAGATGCGGTCCCAGGGATCTGGCAAATAATAAAGACGCGTTTCGGATGCCGGGATGACCACCATTAGCCGGTCCAGGCTAACAAGCTTCTATTCACAGAGTCCCCCTAATGAACGGAAAGGATCCGATATGTCCTTGTTAGGCCCCGCGTATTATCCACGTGTATCAACATAAGGGACCTGAAGGGAAAATCTCAAAAGGAATGAGAGGTTAGTAATTTAAGAAAATCCCAAGTTTGAAAAGGCTTATTTTGATATTTTCCAACTAACGTCGTCTGTCGTTATTCGCTTCGGTGAACAACAGGATAGAAAGGAAATGAACCGAACGTTTTGTCAAGCAGGAATTGACTTCTATAACGCTCCAAGGTGTTTTGTCAGTTCAGAAACAAATAGAATGACGGGCTATTTCCTACGTGTGTCAATTAGAAGGATCGAAGGGCACCGAGGGTTAATCCTCAAAGGGAAAAGACATCAAGAAACCAATTGTGCCTTTTTCCAGTGTTGTTACACCCTTGCACTAATTCAGTACACTCCTTACAACATTTGATTACATTTTATTTCTTGTATATAGTGGCTAAAAATAAAGGGATCTTTGTCATACCGAAAGAGTTAACGTCCAACTTTGGGGGTCACGGAGGAGGGGGCAAAATAACCTACCAACACATTTTTTGTTTTATTATTGTCAAATAAATGGCTAGGTGCTATGCCGGGATTTTAACGTAGAACTGCTATCAAGGCAAATACAGGTACGCATGAACAGATTATGCCAAGAAATATATAATATATCATATTGTATCTATGTATTATAAGGTTCTTTCCTGATCTTATGATTTTTCCTTCTTCAAGGTGGGATAATAGGTCATCTCAAAAAACCACAACCAGTTTTTATCCACAACGTTTCGGATTTATTTTAATCCTTCCTCAGGTGAGTTAACGCCTGTACACAGAACAAATATTTTTTTTACATTTTTATATCAACATGGTTATCATTGTTTCACCTAATAGTATTTCCATTTTATCTTTATACTCTTTATTGTCTATGAGGACCGTCTTATTTCCTTTACCGATCTAGTGATTAACACATCTTCATTATTTTTTCTAAACTCATTCAATATTTTTACATTTTTCTTAATCTTAAATTCGTGTCTGTCCAATGAGGTGTTGTTTTTATTTTTATTTTTATTATGAAAGTTTGTCATTATATTGGTTATTATTATTTTATTATGTTGAAGGAGCCGCCGAACACTCATTAATCGATTAGTCTATTGTATGTATCGACAGGAGGCGCGACCGTCAGTTCTTCTCTAGTCTTGTACATGTGCTCTCGCAATAAAGTTCCTTTGTTCTCAACAGTGTTTTAATGAGTGTTACGAACATCACGCGGATAGAACAATTGTCGAAAGACAACTACGATACTTTGAGGATTCAGATGGAGGCGATCCTCATCAAGAACGACGCTTGGAATTACGTCAACGGAGTGAACGTAAAACCGGAACCAACGGCAGAAAACCAAGCGGACCTTCTAGCCTGGATAAACGCCGACAACAAAGCCAGGTCAGACATTATTTTAAGTATTTCACCCTCCGAATTGAAACAAGTTAAGGGCTGTACAACTTCTCGTGAAGTCTGGATAAAATTGCAAGACACATACCAGTCTCAAGGCCCGGCAAGGAAAGCAACTTTGTTAAAACAGCTTACTTTACGCCGAATGGTGGAAGGAACTGACGTTCGCGAACACTTAAACGCCTTCTTCGACACCGTCGATAAACTCGGCGACATGAACGTCGATATCAACCCCGATTTACTTGCCGTGATGCTATTGTACAGCTTGCCACCCAGCTTCGAGAATTTCAGGTGCGCCATCGAGTCTAGAGACGATTTACCCGCCCCAGAAGCCCTAAAAATCAAGATTTTGGAAGAGAGCGCAGCTCGGAACAATAACGGAAACAACGGTTCGGAAGACGCGATGTTTACAGAAAAAAAAACTGGCGTTATCAAACAAAAAAAATTGAAAACCGTCCGGATTATCGTAAAAACGAGCGAAACGAAAACGTAAAGTTCAGATTTAAGTGCCACAGGTGCCGCAAATATGGCCACAAGGCAAACGAATGCCATTCACACCACGAAAAAGCCAAGGAATCGGCCAGGAAAGTTGAAAATGTGGCTCTTTGCGCGTTAGGAGGTTCGACACACGACTCAGGAAAACAAAAATGGTGCCTCGACAGCGGTCCGACGTCACACATGAGCAACAATCCAGGGGATTTTTTTGAGACATAATGGCTCTGTTAATCTCGAACTAAATTTGGCAAACAATGAAACCACCAAAGTCGTGTCCACCGGAATTGCGTCACTGACGGCCAAAGTTTTTGACGATTTTAAAAATGTCACTTTACATGACACGCTGCATGTACCTGATTTACGCACTAATCTTCTATCTGTCGGAAAAATAACGGACAAATGACGTGAAGTCCTGTTTACACGTGACAAGGCAGTTGTATACGGAAACGACGGAAACACGAAGTTGATTGCTGATCGAGTTGGTGATTTATATTTTGCACGTGAATCCCGCGACTCAGCATTAAGTATACAATCAAATCAAGGCCTGCAACTTTGGCATCGTCGATTTGGACATCTGAATTTTAAAGATTTGACAGAAGCCGTAGACAAAAACACGATTTATGGAATAAATCTAACCACATCCAAGCGAAAAAATGTTGCTTGCGATATTTGTGTTAAAGGAAAAATGTCACGTACCCCATTTCCTAAAACAACCGATCGAGACACGAAGATCCTGGACATAGTGCATTCCGACGTGTGCGGACCAATGCGCACTGAATCGCTCCGGAAATGCAGATATTTCGTCGAATTTATAGATGACAATTAGCGATGGTGCGAAGTCAGATTTTTACGGTGCAAGTCGGAAGTCGTGGAAAAAGCGCGCGAAGTTTTTGCACTTATGGAAAACCAGATCGGTACGAAAATCAAATGCATTCAATCAGACAACGGTACCGAGTATATAAACAGGGAATTTGATAATCTACTCAAAACAAAGGGAATCCGCAGAAGGCTGACAGTTCCGCACAACCCTGAGCAGAACGGAGTTTCCGAACGAAAGAATCGGACCTTGATGGAAATGGCCCGATGCATGTTGATAGAATCTGGCTTACCGCCGTCATTCTGGGCTGAAGCCGTGAACACGGCAAACTACATACGAAATCGATGTCCGTCAAGAAGTCTAGGAGGAAAGACACCGTTCGAATTATGGACCGGAAGGAATCCGTGTGTCAAGCAATTTAGAGTATTTGGATCGAAAGTCTTATTCCTGGATAGGAGACCCGGAAAAGGAAAACTGGAGCCAAGAAGCAAGGAAGGCATTTTCGTCGGGTACTCGGACAGTTCGAAAGGATATCGGGTATGGATACCGGATGAAAAGAAGGTAGACATTTTCAGAGACATTAGATTCATGGAAGAGAGTCAGAAAGCCACACAGCCCTTGTCCCTTACATCTCTTGACCAAGGGGAAGAAACAAGCAGTCAGGAACCACCAGGAATCGACATCATGATGGAACCACAGGATGATCGACAGGAAACTGAAAACCAGGAAATTGACCATGCGACAACTCATCAAGAAACAACCGAAAAAAGGGGACCGAAACTGTTGCGGACGGGGAGACCCGGAAGACCAAAAAGGGTATACAGGCACTTCGAGGATAATCAGTCGAGGAATACCACGGAAGAAGAAACAACAAAAAACGACATACTGACTGGAGACAGTGCGAACTTCATTGGCTACCCTCAAGAACCGATCACCTTAATGAGCGACAGCCAGAGCGCTTTGAAGCTAGCCCAAAATGAGCGTTTTCACCCGAGGACCAAACACATAGCAGTGCGACACCATTTTGTGAAGGAAGCGTCATCGGAAGGCATCGTCTGTTTAAAATACCTATCAACCCAAGAGATGCCGGCGGACGTCTTAACGAAGCCACTCACCAAGCACAAGCACAACACGTGCTGAGCAAGGATGGGCATGGATGTGTCTTCGAGGGGGAGTGTTGAAGGAGCCGCCGAACACTCATTAATTGATTAGTCTATTGTATGTATCGATAGGCGGCGCGACCGTCCGTTCTTCTCTAGTCTTGTACATGTGCTCTCGCAATAAAGTTCCTTTGTTCTCAACAGTGTTTTAATATATTATTATCACTGATTCGGGAAATTTTAAAAAAGAATGGGTACCCGAGAAAAATAGTAAATAAATTTATAAACAATAACAATCTATGGAAGATAAACCCAAACGAAAACTCGGAAAACCTAGATGATGAAAATGACTCTGGGATTTCCTATGTCACTTTCCCTTACATCCAAGGGTTATCGTAACAGTTGAGAAGTTGTCTGAAAAGGAAGTTCCCTCTAGTTAAGTTGGCCTTCCGAAACAGTAATGCGGTCAAAAAATACTACTCACCGCTAAAAGATAAAATTGGGAAAGGACTACAATCAGGCCTGGTATACAAAATTGAATACAAAGACTGCAAGAAAGTACACTATGGTGAAACCAAACAATACCCTAAAGAATATAATTTATCAACATAAATACACAGTCCAAACTAGTAAAAACAATGAAACTGCCTTGGCACAACATGCAGTTGTTGAAGGTCATACATTTTTATTTGATGATGTTAATATTGTTACAAAGGAACGAAATAGTAAAAAACGAAAGTTCCTAGAGGCCCTTTACATAAAAAAAGATAAACTGTCTGTTAATTACCGTCAAGACTGGTATGATAAGTGATTGCTATTTTAATTTATTAAACAATATATAAAAATAATCTAGTCAATTTTAAACTCTGGAGTAAACTTAAAATCTGTGATTGTGATAATAATTGTTAAAATATTGTTAATAAAATAAATAAAATTTGTTTTTAAAAAATAGATTTATAAGAAAAATGCAATTTGAACTGTTGAGTGGTATTTTTAATGTTGATTCGTTGGTCTGTGATAAGATGTTGATAAGAGGTCGAACGTCACATGGGAGGTTGTGATAAGAGTCTAGTCAGGTTCAAAATATTAAAACGTTTGTTTCTAGTCTGAATAAGTACCACACTGGCTTTTTTTTAAATAAACTGTTATAAAATATTAATGACTGACGACCACTTTTTTAACCATTGTAAGTAATGAAGAAGCAATGATAACCATGTTGATATAAAAATGTAAAAAAAATATTTGTCCTGTGTACAGGCGTTAACTGAGGAAGGATTAAAATAAATCCGAAATATGTGGGTCAAAACTGGTTGTGGTTTTTTGAAATGACCTATTATCCCACCTTCAAGAAGGAAAAATCATAAGATTAACTGTTGTGGTCGAAATATAAGAAAACATCTTTGTTTCCCGATTAAATGTATCGAATTATCCAATACATTTCAAAGTTACAGTGAGTCCTTGATTAATGTCATGGCTACGGACCTGGAAACTGACCTTAAGCGTTAAGCGAGAAATATCTGAGTATACAAATTGAGAAAAACAAAATGACCGACCGGCACGATGGAACTTTTTAAACTAAAGTACACATTAATAAAAATTATTCAGAAATCGTGAGATTGAGACCATCTTCAGGGCCTGGGATTTACAAGCATTATTTAAATTTAACAAATACATGTAGGATGTGGAAAAAAGTGAATTTATACAATGCAAAATATATTTTTTATATGCATTCAAAGTATTTCTACTCACTTAAAGTGTTTGTTTTCTGTGTAATTGTGCCATTCTAGCTTGTCGTATTGAGAGTGCCAGTGAGATATTGCTATTTCATGTTTATATACGTTGAATTTTGAAGGGGTGGGGAAGGAAGTCGGTATAGAAAAGACATTTTTGAATAAGGCGTCGGCTTCTTTGAGGTGAAAAGAACCGACGAAGGGAAAAACACGTTGCTAAAGGTTCGGCCAGAAGGCCAGTCCTTTCAAGATTATATAGACGGGGATAAATAGGAAAAGGAAAGCTAAATTGTTGAAAAATTAGACTATGTGAAAATGATTGATATGTGGAATGTGATGTGATGATATATCTATGTTATCTGTATTGAATTTGATTAGTGATATTGGCATAGCTGCGACTGAGTTTACATGTATATGTTCTGTAATTGATACTATGTTTATCTCTGTTGATGTAAACTATTTCTAAAAAGTTACGTTTATGTTTGTTTTGTTCTGTGTGTAAAGGTGGCCATTCACGATCGCTCCTAGCAGTCCAAACGGAGTGACGCCGTTCCAAAAACCACGTCAATGGCAAAACTGAACTGGCGTGCCCGGCTGTGCCGAATATTCGTCCGGTCCAAACTCCATCGCGCCACTCCAAATATCTGCGGCGCGACGACGGCATGGCGCGTTCGTGAACGGGAAAACCTGGCGTCTGGCGCAGAGGGTGGGGATTTTGGCGCGCTGGCCTGGTCGTGAATGGGAAAACCCTCGTTTTTTTGGCGCAGTCTCCGTCTTTCTGTCACTGAGCAAATATATCCGTCGTACATTCTCAAATAGTCAAAAACGTTTATTCTTTATTGGCAATGACATCCAATCGAGATTTTATTGTTGAGGTGATTGAATTGTATGAAAGTTTACCATGTGTATGGAAAGTGGTGGACAATGTTTACCAATAAAAGAAATTCGATCCTCAACCAGTTGGTCGACGTTTTCAAAACAAAGGATACAAATGCAATTGATAACCCCTAACACTGATCAGAAATCGTAACAGAGAACTTAAGTTCTTTGTACTTCATCACTGTAGAGAGAAATCGTAATGTGGTTGCCAACCTTTCATGGAGAGTGATGATTTCTCTCATGACTGTCTTTTGTTTTCTAATAAAGGGGTTAACAAGCTGGAGGAAATATAAGTGCGTATGTATCTCAATTGACATGAAACAAATAGAATAAATTTATTATGTACAAGTTCAAACTGACCAATTCGGGAGCTATAAAAGGGACTTCAGACAACACAGCCGTACTCTAATATGCTCCTTACAATGAACAACGTAACATTTTCAATACAGCCGAAGGTTGTGGGTTCGAATCCGGAATGTAACACTAACTTTTTATTTCAACCAAAACCTTACAGAAAATGATAATTAATTGAAAAAAGTAATTTGGTCAATAAAACCATCAAAATATAATGGATGAAATTCTTAATATAAATCCCGACATCTTGAGCACTTTTCTTTTAACCAAGTTTATATGCTGATAAAGGACAATTTAGAGTATAATTAAATATTAAATAACGACAAGTAAAGGTCCAACACCTCTAAAACTGGGGATAGTAAAGGGTAGAGGAAAAGTAAAATAAAACAAATAAAAGCACACTTGCTGAAAATAAATCGACTGAAAACAAAATATATTTACAAAACATATATATACAAGCTAAACCAAAATTGTAACATAGGACGTTTAACTCTTCTCCCCAATTCCAACCTGCAACCACAGAACGGTACAGCACAATCGCTCAACTCACCCTGGTGGTAACTAAATTATGGCAAAATTATGTTAGTTTCGAGCAACCGTTATCGAGTCTGGAATACACCTGATCTCTTTTTTCCAGTTCAACTCCAACAACTCCCCTCCTTCGACCTTCCCCCACTAAGCATTCTAATGTGCCCCATTCGCTTTCCAAAAGTGACTGAAAGGGTCATCCCCAAAATGTGAGGGTGACAGCGTAATGTACAGATTAAGACTTTGAGAGATTAAACTTTGTGTTCCAAAAATGGCTCCATTATTAATTGGTGGCATGTGGGTTTGAAACATAAGGGAAGCTTGAATAGAAGAGAGGTTGCTTGTGGATTCTCATTTGTCGGCATGTCAGACATAAAAATTGTGTACATCAACGGAGTAAGTATTGACCCTGTGGCACACCTACAAGCAATTCCTTAATTTCAGAAGTCTCTGATCCCTGGTTTACAGTGAAAAATCTTTGATATATGATTAGTATAATCAGATAATAGGCCTGAGATAAAATTAGTTAATAGTCGCTCATGTCTACTGAGAGCCTGAGAGATCAGGCTTACTTGACTTACTTAATTATTTCTGTTTAAAGAAAATTTCCATGTTTATTATTTATAAAGGATTGTTACGGCAGATCATTCCGATGAAACTGCTTTGTTTTCATAATTGCAGCGAGACTAAGGTGTTTCAATTATGAATAACCTTACTTGCAGATCTAATTAAAAAAAAAAAAAAAAAAAAAAAAAAAAAAAAAAAAAAAAAAAAAAAAAGTTTAAAAAACATAGTTTAAATACACTTCTAAAAAAATGGCGGTCTGTCTCACCCTCTTTCTTAATACAGAAATAGAGGAAGAGAAAATATACCACTTCTGAATCAAGGCTAGAGTCGGAAAACGTATACAAATAATAATTGATAAATAATAATAACCTAGATTAAACAAATTTCCGACAATGATTTTTCTTCCTTTTTTAAAAAGATAGTTCCTACTCACAGTAAGTTGTTTTGCAACGATCCGGATTTCGAGCCTTTTAGCTCATCATCAGGTCGAAGGACTTCTACAACCACATCTCTCGACATGAATACCGAAATACCAATGAAATATCCCACGTACGATTAGGTCTATTGATAAAAAGTTAAAAAGTAAGAACAACGTTATTTTAAAAGCCGATATAGGAAATAGTATAGTTATCATTGAACATCAAAATTACGTTTCTAAAGTTGAAGAATTCCTAAATAATAATGAGTGTAAAGAAATACAAAAAGATCCCACCTTAAAACTAAAAACTCGAGTTCAAACAGCCATAAAAAATAGTGATTTTTTATTCTCAGATGACCAATATGCAGTTAAAAAACGAATACCAATGAACCCGAAACCCCCAATTTTATACGGTACAGTCAAAATTCATAAGGAAAACAAACCTATAAGACCAGTAGTATCCTTTTATAATGCCCCAGGCCATAAACTTGCAAGTACAATTGATAAAATAATTAAAACCCACACCAAATTCAAACCTACATTCGGTATCAACAATTCTTTAGAACTGATAAAAGAATTAAATAACATCAACTGTGTTTTAGTATCGTTTGACGTTACTAATTTATTCACATCTTTTTAAAAAAGGATTGAACACCACACTCAATCCACCATTTATCATTTCTATGATTTTTCTTTGCACCGAGGAGAACACTACTTAGGCCATCTTTGAAGGCGTCGCAACTTAGTTTACCGACATAAGCCCCAGTCGACACTTGTAGGTGGGGCAAAACTTTGTAACCAAATCGTCTCCAACGGTTCCAGGGATCTTATCGAAGCAAAGTTCGGCAAAACGTCTTGTCAGTTATGGATAAGATATTTTCGTCTTGAGCAAGTCGCTGAAAGTGCTTGTCGATTTGAAAGAAATTGTGATTAAATACTCGCAAGTCAAAAAATTAAAAACATCTCAGCTTGAACCTGTATTATCATTTGTGGGATAATAAGAGATGGGAAGAAACCTAACAATAATACAATTCCGAACTTAAATCTATTGTTTTAAATGAGTAAATAAACAAATTTAAAATGGTCCTTTTCATAAAAAGTCATTACATTACATACATTAAACTCAACTAACGAATATTAAAAAAAGACCTTCCTTGCTGTCAAAAAAATCGCAACAGAAGTTTTTTTAAATTATAGTAAAAACGTACATTTACCACACAAATTTAAGTTCAACTCTGTCAGGTAATGAAAGAAACGATGAAGAAATTTTCAAAATTTCCAAAAGATGTTTATAACTTTAAAAAAAATTAAATCAAGTTAATTTCTTTCTTGATTTACTTAATTATTTCTGCTTTAAGAAAATTTCCATGTTTGCTATTTACAAAGGATTGTTATGTAAGATCGTTCCGATGAAACTGCTTTATATTCATAATTACAGCGAGACTAAGGTGTTACAATTATGAATAACCTTACTTTCAGTAGGCCGGATGTTTCTAATTTCTTTCCAAAGATGACTTACCGTCCTCAAAGCAATAATCTGACCCAAAGTAGCATCGTCGTCTTGGAGATAACTCGACCCAAATACCACATGAGCAAGGCAGCTCATGCGGCGGCTCCGGCCCATTTGCAACCATATCCAAACCGGTCATTCCGTTCGCCCAGGATAATTCGTGACGAACGGCTCAAAATTGGCAGTTGTTTAACGCTGTATTTTCGTATCGCTGCTGATTTCGGTGAGAACTGGGCGGCGGTGGAATAAAAGGAATCTCCTGTCGTAACCGGCTCTAAAGTTCAAGGGAATCTTTTCACAACTGGCAACGTTATCAAGGAGTTATAACTACGACGTGGTTGCACGAGGGGCTCCAACTGGTCACGTTTTTATGATCACATTTTTACCAATTTGTTAATGATGAAATGACTTCGTTCATACGTATGCCTATTCCGCTGAGATCTAGACCATCTAGATGGAGCGCTGTTTTGTAGGTAACTGATTTTCTTCCATTTATTTACCATATGCACCACGTAATACTATTCCAGTGAGTAATTGTATAGAATTTTGAGACCTGCGATTCCCTACTTTCTTTCGGCCCTACTATGTACATTAAACATTATTATATATAAATATTCACGTTATGTGCCTAGCTATTTAGACAAATGGTTAAGAGGTACTCTGGTACTCTGTGGTTTTTGAAATGCAGAATATTAAAAGTGAACATTTCTTGTAGACAGAAAGTTTCAGCCAATGCACAATTTGTTGCCCAAGGGGATTTTATGTTCTTGTTTTTTACACTTAAGATGAAACAGACACAAAAATTTAGAGCCCTGAAGACGGAAATGTTGAATAATTGTTATATTAACAGAAGGAACTACGACACAATAGTCTCAATGTGAGAACAGTACAGTGCATAAGACAGATATTGGTTATTAATGTTTTTTTTTTTTTTTTTTTTTTTTTTTTAAATCAGAGAGTCAGTAACCAGATCGAGATGCTCAAATGGCTGCAGTTTAAAACAAAACATGCGCGAAAGAAAAGAAAAAGATGGAAAACACGTAGAGGGCCGGCGATGACCTCAGCTGTTTGTTGGCCCATAAACTTCCCACTTATTATTTATTAATGTTTTTTAAATAATTGAAAAACAGAGATACTTTTATTTTATCGATTTGCGAAAAGGCATCATGGTGGAGCTGGTTTCTACTTCTAAGTATGGTGATTTAGTCGAATTGGCATAAGGTCCGTTTAAACAACTAAGCCAATGAACTAACCTCCCTTTTCTTATTATATATTTTTTAAAATATTTATTTAGAGAACTTTATTAGTACGTTCAATTAGGTAACAAGTAACAGTAAGAAAAACATACAATAATAAACAAGTGTGGATTAATTATCTATTGGCAGTTCTCCGATTTCAATATTGGGCTTTGGATTTGGAGAATGTATATAAATTTCGAGGTCATCAGCAGAAATGAAGATTTGCCGCAATGTATTATTTGTGGTAAATCCTAAAAGGAGACAGATAGGGAGAGGTTTTAGATTTAAGAAACACCCCGCTTAATTGGAAACCACGAGTTGATCCAATTTTGATTGTCCATGATCGTCTTCTTCCGCTTTGACAATTAAGTCACAAACCCATTCAGCAATGATCAGGAGAATCCAAGGGCTGGCTGGTGGTCTGGTTAAGTAGAAAGGCGCTGGTTTGTTTACCTGACGTCATCACTCACGACAATGCAGTTTAACCGCTAGAAGTTGTCCTGAAGTTGATGAACAATAAATATTGATATGTTTCTGTACTCTGAGCGTACGGCGGGATTTCAAAAATTAATTTTGCTTGAGCAGCAATTACTGTAATATTTTACCGATACCACGGCTATTTGATTAGTTCGAGTTTTTAAAATATTAAAGTGGATTAAATTAATTATCTGTTGTGACATATTTGAAATAAGGTTTTTTATAGGGATTGTTAAGACAAGAAGAACAATAAATATCGATCGTTCTCATAAAAAAGTTATTCCAGTATTGTATTGTTTGCACGAGTATGAATGGACGTAACTGAGCATAGTATATCGAGTCAGGCAACAACCAGAATCTAAATATAAAGTAAAGTACATTACATCAAGGGTGACCATATCGATTTGATTATATAATGTGATGGATATGAATTAAATGGATAGGACGATTAAAAGGAAGCATTTTTAACAATGTATTGTATGCAAACTAATGTTACTTATATATTTTCTCTTTTTTGACTAATAATTTTTGTCTCGAGGCTTATAAATAATTTTCCTTCACGTATAAATCAAAGCACGGATAATCTCTTCTGACATATTTCATTAGAAAGAAGACTACAGCTAAAAAAAAAAAAGGGTGAAACTGCATCTGTCTAAAAACTTGTCAACCCTGGGAAAGTTCTGAAACGAATTTGATAACGGGTTGAAAAACTGAAAACGCGATTTCACGCTTGTGTGAAGGCATAGAAATTAATCAAAAGTTTTGTGATGCAACCCTCTGAGTAATTACCGGCGGATGCCATTATTCCTGCACAGGGCGACCACTCCGACGAATTAACACGAGCCCTTTTAGGGTGCAAAACCACCGGTGCTCTCAACGTAATGACCGCCATCCATATCACGTTGGCATTGGAGAGAATTCAGTTAGCCGATGATGGTTCCTTGCATCTAATCCTGGGCAGACTGTAAAATTTTATTTTAAAAAAAAGTCAGAAAACCGCCCCGGTTCTTACAATCAATTGCGTAAAACGTCTTAGTCATGAAGTTAGATCGTTTACCTGTTTGTTCTTGGCGTTTACGAGTCAATTTGGTAATCCTTCACGATAGCACTTTACTGAATACACTAATGCGTGTCAATCGAGATTTACGACCATAAGAACCATTATTTCGAAAGTCGACGCGCAATAGCCCAATAATGATAGTTTCCGAACACGTATGCGATTCGTTTGTATGTGTTAACTAAACGGGAGGGAATTAGAACACTTTCCAAAAAGACAGGGCCATGAATAATTCAGAATAAGACGCGGTAAGCACGTGGCCCACGTTCCATATTCATCAACTGTCAGCGCGATTTGACGGATTGGTCCTCGCTGCTATTGTTGTTACATCTGTTCTCCTCTTCTCCGAGGAGGCCTGATTGCAGCCGGTGCGTGTAAACGGGGCCGTGGAAATTGAATTGAAACACGAAATCTAATGCTGTCCCGATCGTACGCAGAAATGGGGCCAATAGATGTAAGGGTTAACGGAGATAATATGTTTCTTCCTATGAGACCATCTCGATAAGTTCAGTTGACCTTTTACCTTTTGATTCTCAAAAATGGCATGTCGGTCAAAATGGGTATTAAAAGTCTTGCGTTAAATCAACAGCCTAGACAGACACAGAACCTTCAAACTTGGCGCAAGAGTTTATAACATAACAGGCGTTCTCAACTTACAATTACTTTAAACGCACGAACATAAGCTTTATCTGGACTTTTGATTTACATATTTCGACAAAGTTCACAGGTTATTGATTTCATTATAATATATACAACGACCTTCCCAACCGGCGAACAATTAACGTCATTGAAAGAACGAATGGGCGGGGGGTTCTAAATGTAAATTTTAAAATTGGGAGGCGATGGACAGTGCGTCACAAAGAGACTAAGGAAGGCATAATGCATATCATGATTTTTCTTTTTACATTTAAACTTAAATTAGTATAGTCAAGTTTAATTAATTAATAATATTTCTATCTTTAATTTAGTGTGATTGTTTTTCTGAGAGAACATGTTCAACTTATAATAATATTGATATTTATACAGTTAGTGTTCACAAAATTCGTATAAATGTTTTAAAAGAATAATTATCAGTTCTTTATTCTCTGGCCCCGTTGGAAGTTAATTATAAACGTTTAATCTATTAAAAATGTAAATATGCCAATTTGTATTTAAAATTGTTTTTGTCATAACGGTGACCTTAAAGTAAGTTGAAAGCTTGATAGTACAACTGAATTTGTTATTTCATCCAAACCATAATGTGATCCAGATTATTAATGAGTAAAAAAGTGGTTGATACATCTACCACTTAGAATAATAAATTCTTCACTGATAAAACTCCCTTTTTCATACTGGATAACAAAAGAAAGTTTGTGATTCTCTTGTGTTTTACATTGTTTACTTTATGAAAACGAAACTTATTAAATATTTATCGTTATCGTTATCCGTAACTTTAAAAAATGGTTTAAATTTCTTATGAATAAACAATACAAGCATCTACAAAAAAATAAATAATTGTGACAAATTGAAACCCACGTGAACTAAACCAAGTTTATTGGAACGTATTTCATTTGAGACGTTCACCCGATCCCTAGATGACGTCCAACTGGACAATGGTTAGACGTTATGAGAAAAACTAAATGGCAAATACTAATGACCACGATTTGATGGGTGAGATCTATCATTTCTTCTTGCTGTAAGGTGAATTATGTCTTAGTCATACTGTGATCGATCTCCATTTCACACCACAAAAATAGGTTCCTCAGACTACGGTAAAAAGTGCATTTTGCTAAATCTCTCAGGTACAATACCCAGGGTACAGATTGTGCTAAAACTTTTCAGTTCAGGGTTATTTGTATTGTTTTGGCGAAGATGAAGAAAGTTGTGTAAAAGTAGGTACGTTATCTCAAATTCGGCCGAAGGGGATTGGTCACACCAAAACGTGTAGGGGCTTTTGTTTGCGACTCCCGCATTCCGAAAATCCGAGCACTCGGGGAAATTTAACGGATAAACACAACTCAATTCGCTGAGTCAACAAGGACACCCAGGGGAGAAGCGGATGGAGATACGGCCGCTATTTACAAAGAGCTTGGAATAAACAAAAAAAATAATTTGTGGAGGCTTTTATTAGAAGAAAACGGACAAAAAATACAGGCCGCTGAACTCTTTTCGTTAGGCCGTAGAGTACACGAAGTGTAGATATTTTGTGATTGGAATTCTTCCATCGTATTTGTCATTTGCACGTTCAATGGAGGTTATGAGGGAAACAGAATTCCAGAACATTTTTTAAACGCATAATAGAAAACATTTACATTTTAATCGTGAACGTAACGCTAAAGCCAACGACAAATATGTAGACACAACGGATAATGGATTTTTTGGCACTGGCGAAACCGTTATAGCAGCAATATTCATCAATCAATATTAGGATTGATGATCCTTTAAAGCACATTCTCCATTAAAAAGTTAAATGGAAGAAATGTAAGACGTAGAAATATCCCCACCGTGGTTGCAATTCAAACTATTTTTCTTGTGTAAAATCTATGTCAGATATGAATTATAAATAAAAACTCGAAAATCATTGATCAACGCCCATACAAGGATATTAAAGACAGAAAAATAGTATAATACGAAACAGAAAATTTTTGTGTCCCCTGATGTACATAAAATACATTGTGAGATTATTTAGAAAGGAAAGGAATAGTTGTAAAGACCCTTAAATCTAATCGAAAAACCACAAATTAGCTAATTTACATTTCTTTTTGTATGAACAATGGTGGCTACAAACACTCCGACCTACCACAAACACGCATTGTTTGTCCATCGCATTTTTTTCTGTCGTGATACCACAATGCGTCTAACCAAAAATTACCCCTGATTGGCCGAATCTAGCTTGCTAACGAGGGAACAGTAAACATGACTGTTCGTGGTTTGCCTTAAAATATTAGCCTATAACAAAATGATGCTAAGGTGACACAAAGATTTATTTTATTTCTTAATTTAAATTGTAGTAATAAAATAATCGATATATGAGATATGTTTGACATCGCTGAACCACCCTTCTAATGCATATTACAACGGCCGGGTCATATTAACGAGTAAACACAATTAGAGGTGTCAACACGAACACCCTGAGATAAACAAACGGAGATAGGGTTGCAATTTACAGAAGGGTTTAACAAATGTTGGCTGATGATGGCTTTTGGCCAGACTCCAGTCATCTTCTTACGGTTACATGAAAAGGCCGACAGAGATTCCGGGTCCTTGCTTGAATTGTAGCCCCTCCGACTCCCTTTTCATTACTACTTGACAAAAATAAACTTCCCACAATCCACACTTTGAATAATGGGTTTGCCCGTGGATTTAAAAAGGAATTTTCTAAAATACACGGGATTCTTCCTATACGTTGTTGGGACTATCAATGTGTTGTACCATAAAAATACCTTACACGTCTAATGTGAAAAATAGGACGACGGAAAACATTTTGACAGAATTTATAAATCTGCATTATCGTGGATCAAAATATAACTTTATTTTCATAAATAATTGGTACCACGAATGTAAATACTTGAAAGACAGTATCTCCATTATAAAAGAATTATCTTTAATTAACTATTACCACATCTATTTTGTGTAATAATTAAATAAATTAAAATTATGTATGTTAATTAATTTATGGTTTATGGCGGCGAACTTTCAAACTGTCGCCAAACCCCTCCTGCTGGAATATCCCATCGTTCAATGCGAGACAATTGGTAAAGGAAGAGTTAGGGATTCGAGCGAGAAAGAGAAAGGACGAAAGAACTGGCCTGTAAGAGTCTGCGCAAACCAGAAAAAGAAGAAGTCTGTAAATTAGTTTCTTTATATCGTACGTACGAATTATAATTTTTCAAAATTATATGAGTTTTGGCCAGAAGAGAATTAGTTTATATTTTTATTATTTTATTTTTTATATAAATAGAGGTTACCTTTTTTTTTTAAATTAATTAAATATATTTGAGTTTATAAGTAGAAAAGTATTTGTTTATTATTTTTTACTAATTAGGAAAGTATTTGTTCATTTGTTTATTTTTTTTATTATAGAAAGAATTGTTCAATAAATAGGTTTATAGTGGAATTTATTTTATTTAATTTACCCTAACATTACAGGTTTTATAAACGAGGCTTGAAACAGTTCGCCTGTTACCCGTTATTCCTTGGATCTTTTTTAAAAAGATAGTTCTTACTCACAATTTGTTGTTTTTAACTATCCGAATTACAAACTTCAATTCATCAACACACCCAAAAGCTGCTGGTATCGTTAAAAAAAGATTAAATAGCATATTCACCCCACCTTTATTATTTATATTATTCATTTGTTCGTATTACAAGGCAATTGCCTAAGATGTGATCTCTAGTGGCTCGAGTTAAATTTATCAATTAGCAGACGACAACTTTAGAAACTTTGGCACGGCCAGGTTGAGAAGGTAAACAAAACTAACACCGCGTAAATCTGAATACTCTGAACGGGAATGTCTGTTGAGAATTAGATCTATTAATGTTAGAACTGTCTGAGACCGCAAACTGAACGAACAATACGCCCTTACGAAAAAAAATTTGTTTAAAAAGAAATCGACAAAAAATCATAAGAAAGTTTTGAAATAAGAATGATACTTGATGGTATACAACCGAAAAAGTAATTTATGACAACAACCCTTGGATAAAATAGAAGAAGAACAATATGTAACTGAAAACGATTGAAAGTATAAAAGCAAGTACAGGACGACTTATGCTATAAGACAAACTCAGAAATCGAAAAAAGCTAACCAATAATTCAGTGAGAAGCTCGAAATCACATAAAACCGTATAATCATATACAAAGAGTAGATTTTAATTTAAGACAACTCATACGTGCCCTATTCGTGTAAAGGTACACCAGCGGGATTTCCTCAAGGTTCGGGCTGAGCAGTCCAAGCTTTGAGGATACCTCAACCTGTACGGAGGCGTCCTTCATGCCGCGGTTCCTTTTCCGCCTTGAGACCAAAACCACGATAACAACCAACATCCGCCACTAGTCAACTAGGCTTTTACCTACAGGAAAATCTTCTTCATGCGTGGGGGCGGGTTCGGTAGAGGAAATCCCCAAGAAAATCCCCAATTGAGGATTTGCTGTACGAAAATGTGATTTGAAATTTACACAAAACTTTTAACTCGTTGATACGCATGACAATCAATGTGCTATTTTAAAACACAATATGCATTTGTATAATTTTAAACGCCACCATAACTTTCCAGGGTCGCTAAATATTTGAACAAATGTATATACCTCCTGAAATGTACATTCTGTGAATGCGGGCTGAATGTACGAATGTACGGGCTGAAAATTTAAGCGGGCCCAGAGATGCAAATGTACGAATTAAAATAAATAAAATAAAACTGAAATAAATAGAGCGTCGGAGGGAGACAAAAAAGGAATCGTAGGATTATAATTTAACATCACTCTATAGTACGTTCCTGTACAACGGTTAAACACTAACAATTAGTCTCTTTCTCTACGGTTTTTTTTTTTTTTTGTTGAGAAGAGTCCTTTAACGAGCCTTCTTGATCTAAGTTTTGAGTCTCTCTGTGTTCGTCTAATAGTTGACTTTGAGATTCATATTTTCGAATACCACCGATTAAATTGTTAATGGCAAAATCTGTTGAATTCCCTTCGGCGTTAATTAAATGGTTTGGTGATTATGTGACGCCGTGAATTTGGTCGCCTCGAGTGACACCATTGTATCGTTGAAGGGTCTTTGAAACTGATAAATAATCAGCCAAGGCGACTAGAGATGAAGCCCAATGATTTTGCTTCCTCATACAGAGTGACTGATAACAATTTAAACGATTTATTATGACACAAACAAATCAACTTTGCGGCCACGCGGACTGTTAACGGTTTTTGCGATCATCATGCATAAGAAATTAATTTAAAGGCTAAGAAAGGCGTAAAATGACCACATCAACCTTGTAGGATCGTATGAAGGTTGAATGCAGCCCAAGAATTTAGCTATGTTTTCCTTTTTTTCTTTTACAGACTTATTCACAGCCATGTGGACTGTTCACGGTCAATACGACTTTTTTTTTATTACCCCTACAGTCCACGATTGGTGCACCTTGGCAAATATTACTTTAAGGTGTTTTCTGGCAAGGAGGATCATAAGCCTTCATGATCTAATAAATTGCAGGTCCAATTGAATTAATGGTCCCAATCGAATGGTGATTGGTACATGCACAGGCCCTACTGAGATACATAATTGAGATAAATCATTAAGGCAGAATGTTAATGTTATGTACTTACTCGGTTTACAATTAGGAGATAAAATGTACCTGCAACAAACAAAACATAATTTAGTTTAAAAATTAGACACAAATTGGTTTTAATACATTTTTTTAATAATTCTCTAGGGTATATGTGTGATATAGCGTGTCTCTTCTTCTTTTTTTGTTGGGCCCAACCCTGATTTCGGAAAACCGAAATCAAGGTCCCAGAGGTTTTTTACGATCGGACCTGACTACGATTATTTCATTTATCGATCAGGCACCTTTTATATTTCATTTAAACCAAAGTAAATACGACACCAAATGTTTCTTAAATTTGAATCTTTAATTACAATTTAATATTTTCACATAAAATGACAATATATTTAATTAATTATTATTTTTAATTTAAAGAATCCTTTTATACAATAACAAACCTATCTCAAATCTACAAACCTTAATTTTAAAATGTTATTTGATTCTCGGTTGAAAGATTATTATTATTATTATTATTAAAATTTTGACCTTCAAATTAGTAAATACAATTAAAATATTAACAACTTTTAAAATGAAATATTATTTCTTTTACTCTTCTTTATAAAAATATTTATCCTTTTAAAATTAAATTACAATTATTATTTTTTATTTTGACGTCAAAGTAATAAAATTAACTTACTTGAATAGTGTGCACACCAAATTTTTATTTTTACCAAAAATAGCTGTTTACCCACACAAGCCAGAAAGGGATCTGTTCTAGGACTTGAAAAAAATAGCCCTTTCTTGGCCCCTACTCCTATCACTGTTTGAGTGTGTGGAGGGGCATGGCGGTTCATTTAAATCTGAACGTGACATATGTAAACTGTGACGACAGAACTACCATATAATTTAATTCAAGTGTATTTTAGTGTATATAGACTTAGTGTATATACATAATATAATTCTCGTAATTAGAATTACAAAAATATATATTGATCATGGTTTGAACCTATCTAGTATTAAAATGAGGATGGATTAGAGAACTGTGCAATCAAATTTGTATAATATATACTGTAAATAATATCGACTTAAATGTCGTAAGAATTATTTAATATAATAGAAAAGGCAACATCATTTCGATAAGGTCAATAAATGTACGCTGTAAAGTAGGTAGTTTACTAGTTTGACAGATCAAATCAGCGAGTATAGGCCGACAGTAATGATCTGAAACAAACAGATTAGAGGTTCGACACCCCGCAAACCCGATGAAGAAAGTTCACAGTTTGTATCTAATTATTATCAAAGCTCGTGAAAATATAAAGACGAATCCTTGTATTTGATTTGATTAAATTAAATTATCTTATTTAAATACTGGATGTATTAAAACAAACGGCAAAAGTATGTAGAATCAAAATATAAGTTGATATTAAGTTGATATATTCTTGTTATAAAAAAGAAATTAAAGAGATGATTTTCACTAACATGAAAAATGATATCATCAGACTATACAATAATAATAATCGATAATCAGAAGGGAATGTACATTAGATATTATAAAGACATTTAAATGAGCAAATAATACTAATAAAATATTTAAATTAAGAAATTTATTAAAAAGGTTTATAAAAAGAAGTCCAATTGTCATTGCAAAGAAGAACGACGCCCAATTTAGGCAGAGTTTGCTCCCTCGAAAGCTCAGATGATTAACCGGAGATCGAAGGTGGAGCTAAGAATTTTGTTAACTTTGTCAACGTCGAAAGAATCCCGCCTTTCTTGAATGAAGGAGATTCTCCTTGACGCGAGGAGAAAGGTCATTTCACCTCAGGGCCTCTTTGAAGAGACTTCTCGTGTTGACATTTATCAATCCGACCCCATTGTTCAATGTAAATCATACGAAGTCAGAAGACTAATGATATAGTTCGGACCCTATAAAATCAATACGTCAACAAAACAATTACACACCACCAGTAAATCCTATTTCCATTAAGGCTTATATTACAAACTTTACCGACGACCAAGTTTGTAATACCGACCGAGGAAAAAGGCGGGATTTTTTCGTATATTTATCCGGGGTTATTATACTCAGTCAAAAGAGAGGGACAAGCCTATCAATTGGAATCCAATTCATGAGCGCCCGGGGAATAAAAGACAGCTGGAAAATGGCGACCCAGTTTCAATATGTATAAAGGAAGAATCCTACAGAATAGAGAAAAAGAGAGAATTACCAACCAGCCGACATTGCCAGGACTACGTACGTAGGTGAAGGGTGCAGGGGACGAAGGGGCGGGTAGAAGAGGAAGCTAAGGATTCAGATTTACTACCCCTTGAAGACATTGCACTGCAAAGATGGTAGTGGCACTTTTAATAAATAAATACGGCTGAGATGTTCCTCCCTTAGTAGATTTACACCCTATTTCTTCGCTTCTATTTCCTCATGCGATGCCCATACACTTCAGGGTCGACATTTCACATCCTTTAATATAATGGGATGGCATAAATCATTAATAGGCAGAAAAGGGAATGGTCTCTAACAAATACATTTCTTCCAACCTCAGTAAAATATGTGCTCATTTATTCCTTTTAGGAAAATATATGAAAAATGGAACGTCTCAAAAATCACTACATAAATTTAAACATCTTACATTAAAACACTAACTTTTTCTCTGGAAATTATTTTTTATTTGAAAACAAAAAGTAGAGCCTCTTCAAGTAAACATTTTGCATTTGGTTAAGTACGTTATTTTGGTGGAAAATTATGGTGGCTGTAAAAATCTGAGAAGAATGGCAACACGAGATAAACATTGAATAAAATGAGCCATTACAAGCATGAAGAATTGTCTGGGCTAAATGGAGTTCGGCAAAGAAAGGATCCACTTAAAGAATGACCTGTAGCAATAAGGGGAATGTTTTCAAAACCAAGAATTTCTTTCGAATAAAATGGGATAATAAAAATAATAATATTGGAGAATATCATAGAAAATTATCGATTCTATACATCCGATATTACTGAATAAGGACAGGTTACAATCGCTGAAATACCGTTGAGTGGTGTGGTGAACATTCTAAATTTTGACTGTGTTTTGGTGCAATAAAATACTCAAATTGCAATATGTATACTCCAACTTTCGGTCGACTGTACCATCACGTTTTCAACCCAGGTTTTTGACCATAAGAACAGCCTTAGGATTTTACAAGGGGCTGGCAGCCAGAGAGTGGGCAGATACTTCCCAGCGCTTTCGCTCTTGTCAAATCACCAGTTCTTACTCAACCAGGGACCGAATTTATATATTTAAATAAAATATAAATATACCTATGTATATATNTTAATATATAGGAGGAGCAAAAAGTTGATACATTCTAGAAGAGAGAAACAGTGGATATCGTTTTAAGTAATTTGGAGTAAAACCAATAATTAAGGGCAATCTTCTTGTGATGTTATCTACCTGAAATTCGTTATTATGGCTACAAAACAATTTTTAAAATGTTCTAATTTTGGATTCACTTAGACGCTCAACGCTGATCGCCAGGAATCCGTATAAATTCCAAATAATAGACACAATGTAATATATATGTGTGTGTGTGTGTGTGTATATATATATATATATATATATATAATGTTCGGCATGCGCTGTCAAAAATCGCGGATTAGTTTGTTCAACTGATCTGTGATTGTGATGCAACAAACCTAGTAATATATAAATAGCATAAGTATGTAATATAATAAATAGCAAGAAGTAAAATCTTTCCATATTTAAATTTTTAGAGCAATAAGAAGTTTGCCTTTATTAATTTTTGTTAATTTAACCTCTCTTCGTTGACAATAATTATATTTGCGTTTATTTGTAAAAACTACACCAAAGGCTTGAGTTTAACTTCATAAAAGACTGCTGGACAAACGATCAAAACTGACTACCCAACAAAAGACTCGTTTATACACATTACCGTTTTGAGACCCATTAGGGTCCCAACCCGTAGGACACATCCGGCACAATCCAATATATCCTCGAAATGGCCAAAAAACAGCTACACGAAAGTTCCACATTTATCCTGTCACACAAACCCTCATGTCAGAAACCTTTTATCCAGCACCCTTCCATGTAATTCCAGCCAGTCGACTGAAGCGTCACTAGCCTCGCCAACCCAAAGTGATAGGGAGGGTGATTAACGCCAATACATAGTGTAGTGTGTAGTAGTGTCTACTACTGAGAACCTATTTTGTCTTATCTGTGTTTATTTTTTTTTTCGTTTTGCTTGTCTTAAGCAAAGAAATTGCCGTAGGTGTATTTTTTTTAAATAAATAAAAGATAAAATAACAAAGGAATAAAGAGTTACAGTTTGTGAAAATGAATAATATTCATTTATTATTTATTTAGTTCGTACTTAACGCTAAAGCCGATTCTACATCCAATTCTGATTGTGAAAATGTATTTTCCTTTCCCATTTGTAAATGTTGCTCAAACCAAACCGAAGTGACCAAGTACTACTGTTAACGAGCAAGTGGACTGTATTATTTGGAAACAAAAATTTCGAACAATTAAAAATAAAAAGGAAAATAAAATAAAGAAAACTCACTTCAGCCGACTCCTCGAAGCTCCACGATTATTCAAAGGGGGGAGGACGATGAAGGAAAAACGAGATCGGGATTCCCTTTACCTCGTTTTCTCGAAGAGCCGCTGCCAACAAGTGATCTCGCCATAAATGCGAGAAATAAAATAAAAGAAGGCAAAATATAAATTTTGAACGCCAACGATTTGCAAACGGTCGTTTATTAACGGCTGCGATTGTAGCACAAAATTGATCGAAAATTGCGATCAACTCTTCCCTTGATCCGGCACGCATGGGTTTGACCTCGAAAATCTTCTCCAAATAGAAGTCTGTTAACGCCCGAGGATCATTAAACCGTTTGACCAGAAACTCCCATATCAGTTGGTAATTAGCCGCGACAGGTGCTAAGTGTGACAATTTAGATATTAAGTACCGAACCCTTTCCTGATCCGACTGGCTGCTATACTCAAGAACGAGGGATTTGAATAGTTCATAAAAAAACCGGTCAATCTCCTAAATTTCCTCCGAAATTAGGAAGATCAATGTTCGGAAGTCATACAAATTGTTTCGATAGGACAGGGTGTGAACTGTTCGAACGACAACGAACTGCGCCGGGCGGAGAGGACCGGGCGTAAACATTGCTGGACCACAAGTTCAAATTCCGGGAAATGTCTGGCGTCAACAACTACGAAGGAAAAAACACAGTATGGGTACTCACGATCTTTGTGTTCACCCTGTTAACTCTGTTTGGTCCTGTTAGATCATGAATCGGCTGTACCCCTGTAAGAATCGGCCAGTTAACATTGCTCAATCTAACAGGCCAGGGCCAATGTTAGATCTTAGGTCGTAAATGTAGTCACATTGCTATCCGTTAGGGCGTAGTTAACCAACATCGCAGTTAAACAACATGAACTTAACAGCTGTTTTTTGTTTATACGTATTTTTATTCTTAAATACGCGTTAATTAAATCAGACCAATACATTTCTTTTGTTAGTTTCTGTCCTTGTACTCTCATTCATAAAAAATACATCCCCTATCCTATAAAGTTGTAGGCTGTTAGACGTTAGAATAGAAAGTAGGTAAGTCGGGAGAAATTGAAGCGTGTCATTTGTTAGTACTTTTCGAGTGCATAGATAGCATTTTGAATGAAAGATTTGATTAATTTTCTTTTTGTATTAACTTCTGGCATCTTACAATTTAACACAAAAGAAAACCAAAACAAACAACAAGCCTTCAAGGGCTGTTATAGCTTTATTTTTGTTATTGATTTACGGGCATTTCTCTATTCGAGTGAACATCTTACAAACATCGTGAATACCCCTAATTACATTTTCGCAGTTGAAGAGCTTCTCTATACTTGAGGTGTATTATGCAGTGAAGAGATAAGAAACATGGAATTTAATAATGAGCCCTGTATAAAAAAATGAGTGATATTGAATTATTTAATTTAATGTTATTTCTTAAAACAAAAAATATTGTTTGACATAGTCTGATTAGAAAATTACGTGTCACAATATTATTAATTCTGAAACGACTAAACTCATATTGCAAAAATGCCAATAACCGCACATATAATTCAACAAAGAATGCGACATGTGAACCTTTTAGGATATTGCGATACTCATAGAAAAACGACAATTTCAATTATGCAGACTTCACAAGGTTGCATACTACAATTGAGAAATAAATATACGTAGATACAATTGTGTACACAATAATAACGTTAATTTATAATAATTGTTAGTAATACAACGCATGGAGGTAATGGCGCCATGAGGATATTAAAAAAATTGAGCACCGACTATTTAATTTATTTAATTTTATTTATTTTGTTTCCTGGGGGACATAGTCAGGCTTATCATATTTATACTTTTAAAATAAAATATAAATAATAAGAAATCTCTGAATAAAAAAAATGTTATTTGAAAACAAGTACAAGGATGACATCATTCTAAATCAAATGGGGAACAACATGCATGGCCTTGTCACAATGTAAAATTCATCGTTGCATACTTGACTTAGTTATATCATTATCTTGAGTCTAGTCAATAAATTCTTTCTATGCCAGTGGTTTATTATTATTGGTTATTACAGTGGTACTTCGAACCTCCAGATGAGGATTTAATTACAACGGAGGTGTATGTGACAAAATTCATTATGTCAAAACAATGCGTAAGAAGCAGTTTTGATTCGTTTTTTGAATTACGTCGTGAGAAAGGCTAATGAATAAGGGAAATAAAACAAAAGGTTCGAATTAAGGACAAAATTAATTACGAACTAATGCCAGATATCAAACGGTCCCTCTTTTTGACGATAAAGATCATCTAACTGCATAAGCAAAGAAAGGGAGAAGGATTTCTCAATGGAATCAATGTTAAGTGCAACACTATCATAATAATCCTGTGAATCACAAAAAAAGGAAAAGTGAGGAAAGGAACTAGGGTAAATTCTCTTCTTTTAATAAGTGGGGAAAAAAAGGGGTGAAAGAAAAATTAGGTTACCGTTCAGAAAATCTTCCCCCTCTCACTACTCTGGAACCCCATTAGCTTATATAAATAGGAACAATTTAAATTCACTCTCTCAATTTGTTTGCTGTCGGTTTGTTTGCCGTACATAATCAGTACTTCCTGTTTTAAATCTATAGGCTAATAAAATTGATACTTCAGCACTGTAACAATTTAATTTATTAACGTTATAAGACTTTAGGCTACTGTTACATATAATTTTTAGGTCCGATTATTTAATTCAGAATTTCGAGTTATGTTTAGATAGATAAACTGAGACCACTGCCGAATTTTTGGGTTACAAATGTTTAAATAATTTGAAATATTCAGCTCCACACTTCATGATGTCCATTTATTATTTTATGTTTCTGGCCCAGATAGAATAAATTGGAAAATTAATTACATTTTTGATAGATTTTAGCATGGAAAATGCCAAGAGTAGACGTGTAGTGTTACAGGTCTCGATCCTTATTTCATTTAAATCAAATTTTGTTATTTTCTAACATTATTATAAACCTCAAATTACCATGTTAAAAACCTAAGGAGTCTTTACAACAATGTGTTCATTGAAAATGGACCTAAGGGAATTCTCGACTTAATCAGGTTAATGAAGCTTTTTTCAAAATCTAACTTTAGTCGCAATTAAATGAGCATAAATCGTTATTTATTTATAAACCGTTCTTAAAAAAAAAAATATATATATATATATATATTATTTTCGGTGTATTAATTTCATTATTGGTTAACATAACAAACAAAATGTTCTATGANAAACACTGTAAACAAAGTAGGTCATAAAATGGCCAAAACTTGGATTTGACCTCATCCTAGCGTTACATTATACACATTATACACTTTCACGCAAATTGATGTAATTTAATTATTTTGCTAATAATTTCAACGACCTGACTGACATGTCATGCAAGCTCTAACATCATTTTTCTCAAAAGCTGGTGAATCGATTTTCATTGTTGATTATTAGTGTTATGAAGAAGTTGTAAAAAAAGAATAGATAATTTAAATTCAAATAAAAAATTATATTTACGGATTTCTAGAGGTGGTAAAACGAATTTTCATATTAGTTTCACGAAAAAAATTATGACCAAATTTACTTGAAAAATATTTAGTTTTTGCAATTTTTTTGGATATTGATAAATTTCGATAGCTTTTACTAAATATTTAAATTTATTGAAATATACATAAAAAATGCTGTAAAATTTTATATTCATACACTTCATTTGAACAAGAACTGCGAAACATTCAACTTTCAAATTGTTTTGCGAAACCAGGGCTTTTTCACAAGAAGTGGCGGATACGAGTGTGATATTTTGGAGGGTAGAACCACCAAAATAAGGATGGTTCAAATCTGTAAAACAGCAACCTGGTCGTCCCTTGTAAGTAATGCGTGTTCAATATCCCGATTCGTGGTAAGCTACCTAGAGTTTGCCTAAAGAAATTGTTTGGAGACAATTCACTAAGGTTATGAGATTTGATTAAGGTTTACTAACAGTTTATTGACAATATCAACAAAAATGAAAAGTAACGGAGGGATGAAAATCCCCACAGAGGATGGCCCGCCATAGTTTTTAAAAGGAATATTTTACATATCCGTTGTAATGAGGGAACAACAACCCGTTCAACTGACTAGAAACATCTGCAGGACATAATTTTCTAATAATAATTACAACTACGGGTAAACTTGGAGGTATATGGTACGAGAACAAGCTTTTATACTCCGAACAACAGTTAGTTACCATTATCCGATTATTGGCAGATTAAGTAGCGAGGCATGTGAGATGTTCTGGAATGTTGTACATC
This sequence comes from Cimex lectularius, assembly GCF_000648675.2. Classification (NCBI taxonomy): domain Eukaryota; kingdom Metazoa; phylum Arthropoda; class Insecta; order Hemiptera; family Cimicidae; genus Cimex; species Cimex lectularius. The sequence continues at coordinate 906,695 of NW_019392751.1, read as the reverse complement.
CGTCGGGATGCATAGTTGGGAGACGGCGCTTCCTCTCCTCATCTCAGTTGCCATTTCGAAATGGGTAATTATGAGCAAACCACTTTAAGCTCCGGCCAAGCTCTCCTACTTACAATTACACGTGTTATGTGTCCGCTGTTTAAGTAGCTGTCTACTCTTCCTCTTACACCAACGCCATTAAAGGCACTTAACAGCGCCAGGCCGTCTTACGGCCAGTATCATTCCGTACTATGTTGTAGTTTCATATAACATAAATGTTAATTGTTTTTTTACTAACAGATTAACACTTTAGTTTTTATGAGGATTGCGAATTTGCAAATATTGATGTCTGATCGATTAACCTAGTAAGTTTTCTTTCCAAATGCAATAATGGAACCAATAAAGCATCTGAAGCTAGTTAGCTACAAACTTCAATTGTTTATTTTTTAGTTTCGTATTTTTATCTCTCAGCGGTGTAGGCTTAATTTTTTTTCGCTTTAATAATCTAACCATTCCTACACGCAGAATTGCGGGTGAAAACCGAGGGAAGATACACCATTCTATATAATAATAATAATAATCCGCTGGCGTCGTTCCACATTTCTTTTAACTACTTGCCATTTGGACATGTACAAAAAACAACGTGAAATGACGGACCGGTAAGATCAGGGATTACAAATTGCCAGGGAAAATAACGATCTCGCAAACTTTATTCATTAGGAACGTATACAATATAACTTGGAAACGCGTTATCAATTTTACGTTTTTTAGCTTTATTTTACAGCAGACGGATTGTATATCAATGTCATGCTTTGAAACATAATTTCGTAACGAATCATTTTATTTAAAAAATCAGATTCTATTCTATATCGAATTTTTATTTTATCTGCTTTAGTCTATGAAAAGCCTTCTAAAACAGTGGCCTAGGTAAACAATCCATATTCAACTAAAGATAAAGAAAAAAACCGACAAGCCCAAAATATTTGTGCAATAATTGCATTTTGTATTATTTATTCACTTTGAATAATAATTGAGGTGTGATATAAATAAATGATAAATCAATGTGACATTATTTGGTATTATTATGGTATAAGTATAATATAGTCTTCATAAGTAATGAGTAAATGATTTCAAAAACGCTTTGAAAAATCAACACAATATCGCGTTCCAACCTTTATTTATGGCTTCTAAAGTACTCCTGGAAGGAAGAGGGAATGTGTTTTTTTGCCCATTATTTGACAGGAAGGAAAATTTATCACACAGAAAAAACGACACGAACTGCAGATCTGTTTCACTAGCTACAGGTTTTATAAAATATCTATTTCGATACCCCTTCTCAGAGTTGCTTAAAGGGGAAAAAATGTCCTCGTGAGAAAGAACTGAGTAAGTGATTTTTCTATCGGCTCGAATCTCCTCCGTAATATAAATCTGCAATTCTCTCCGTGTTCACCCCGTAAATCGCCTCCCATCCAAAGATAACGGGTACTAAACGACCTCTGTCGCAACTCTTCAAAGAACAATGTATCCAATAGATGTAGCCTCAATGGGCTTTTAAAAGAGGGCGAATTGATTTGGCCCGGTGATTAAGCAGGCTAATAAAATAAAAGGCCACAAATTAAAGATTATGGCATAAAATTATCAATATAAAGATTGGTTCCGATTTATTATCAATAAATTCACACAAAACCTTTTATACAGAGTCAGTTATTTTTGAGATCGAAGAGTTGGCGGTTTGGCAAAAAGGAGTTATATTTAATGATCAGGAAGTCAACAAATTAATAAAACGGCAGCCTGGATGCACTTTCGTGTAATTTTTGGTGCTACGGGAACCACATAAATTATAACGGTACGTTTTTCTTCCTCTTTACTTTTAATAAATATCTATTTTCAATTTTTCCATCATAATGTGCCCAAATACATATCCTTAAGTATCAAGTAATAATGAATGGTCAGCTCCAGCGATCGGCAGTGTCCTAAATTGTGGCTTAATTATTAATTTTTAGGGGGTAAGAATCAATGGGTGAAAAATTCGAGACATTTAGTTATTTTTGTTTCAATCTTAAATACGAAATTATTGTTAGTTAGGAATTTATGAGCTTTAAAATTATATCGATTGGGAAACAGGATTGAAGCAGATAAAAAAATTCGAAGACGAGTACTGAGGTTTGAGAGAGGAAATACAATATGTTTAATTTAACATTTAACCCCCTAAAAATAATAGATAAATGTGGAAATTCGGGTTTTCAATTAAACAGCAAGAATTAATTTAAGTGCACACGCAAATGAAGGGGTATTGAGTTCTAATTATCACTCTCGTTAGGATAAAACATTTATACAGATTGGCTTTTCGAGAGAGTTAATCATTTATAATAAGAGAGATCGTTAATAATTGTAATTAGAAGAGTGCTTGAAAGTTAAAAGGCCATTTAGGAAAAGCTCAACCTGCTTAGGTCACAATGCTGTTTCATCTGATTCAATTGAAATCCGATTCCTTCTTTTCTAGAGGGGCGAAAGATAATGGTATGAATTTAGCCAAATTTAAATGACGCACTTACTATTGTATACTGATTTAAATTAATACAATACATACGAGCTTTTGAATATCTTATAAATTATATGATTTGTGATAGGGTACCATACATTTCCGCACCGGGAGGATATCAAGAAAAATTGAATTAGTTTGAACTAAAATTTATAGTATAAAAATCTATTGTTAACATCTGCAACATAACATATAAAATGAAATCATGCAAACGAAATGGCTTAAGTTAATTGTTACTACAAACTAGTACTAGCAGTATATCGTATATATAGCTTATTCAAGTGTAAGTACTCGTTGTAAATATGAACCACTTCTTAAAACCAAAATTAGATATTGCTAAAAATTTATTAAAAATAACTAAATATGAAAGTTTTGTCTTCCCAGGAATCAGGACATTATTTATTAAAAATCTCAAAAGTTTTTCATTTTCTGATGTGGTAATCCTTTGCAAATGCAGACCAATCATGAAATAGAAGATTTTGGCAAAAATGATTTACGCGCTCCATGAATACCTAGGCTAACATTTATTTTTCGAGGAGAAATGATCTGGAATCTGATTGCAGAACCTTGTTTACCTTTGGCCGAAATTGAACCCACTAGCGACAGAGGTCGTGTAGCAACGATAGAGCCTGGATAATCACTTTTAATTAAAACAGTGTCCAGTTGCCACTCTAGGGCGAATTCTATTCCGAGGACAAGATGAAACCTGATTAAATATCGACGGGTTTATTGCCAATTTGGCACGATTGGAAGCCGCCAATAAAGATCGGCTGGGGTGACGGACGGAAGACTGAAATTTGTTAATTTTGTGTAATAACCTATTGAAATATTTGACAAATGTTCGACACTCAGGAGCGAGTTGACTGGGTAAATCTACCCTTTATGATGCATTCACCATTTGTTCTAGCAATGAAATGTCAATTAAGAGAGCAGATTTGCCGAACGCTTATAAGCAAACAAATATGGAGAATGCTCTGTTCCTTGGTCTGGACTATGGACTTCCTTGATATAACACATATAGACCTGGTAACAGGAAAACCATCAAATATTCACCAATAATTTCTCATAATTTACCAGGAGCGGTTCACTAATATCTAAACCTACTATAGACCGACTGATTCATTAATGTATACTCGTAGTTGAAGTATATTCGTGGGTTTTTAAGAATTTACTGTTTTAAAATACAGCCTAGTTGGTACAAAAAGTCATTATAACTCTTATAATATAGTTTCACTACTGTGAAATTTGTGGAAATTATATTTTCAGCAACTTCACACAAATGCATTGGACAAGGCCAAACCACACGGAAACTTCAATGTAAACATCAAAAACAGTCAGAGTTAGTGGGAAATTAGTTCGTTATTAGGAAACTAAAACAATGCGACGCGTACACAGTTTTCACAGGGGAGATGTTGTTTGCTGACTTTGTAATCCCTGGGCCGTTTCATCAAAGGTCTTATATGTAGCGGCCCGAAGAAAGGAAGGCGGGTGACTCTTGGTAAACCACGTCACGATGAAGCTAGGGCGACCCGTAGCGGGGAGTAATTCACGAGGGTGTACGGACCCGCCGATCACGAACTCCGTCTAACATGACCCGGAATTCTACTTTGGCACTAAAACACGACCGGGCATGACACTTTCACTAGGGCCGCAATGCCAGGATTGAAAGGGCTCTCCTGCAAGAGGCCACCGTTGAGAATGTCATCCACATGGAAATGCCAATTACAAAAATTTGACCAACGGGTTGAAAAAAATACAAAAATCATCATTATTTGAACTTATTTACTCTTAATTGAAATTGGGATTTTTTTATTTTACTGTAAGGTCATCCCATTCAACATTGCCAAATTAATCTGAAAAGAACCTTTTGAAATTTTTTAGCTTGCTAAATGACATTAACTAATATTATTGAATGTGATTCAAGGATACATACTTCAATGTGCTCCTTAAATATAATTAATTTAGTTAATTTATAATGTTTTTCTTGAAGTAATTATAATTGTTATCCTCATATCTCATCTCATATGTTAAGCCATTAATTTTAAACCTAATTAAACATTTTTTGACGGTACAAATAGCACACATTTTTAATAATTGTTAAATCTTAAATAATTGTTAATTATGTAGTAAACGTTTGGTAAGAGTTTGACTATTAAAGAGCGGAAAAATATCTTTTAGTCGGGTTTGAAAAATTTCACTAGTGATACGTATTTTTAACAAAATTACATTTTAATTTTAGCTGTTGATTTAATTTTAATTCAATAATAATAAGCGAGTATGTCAAAAAAACATTACACAAAAGTCCTAGAGGCGTAAATTATTGAAGCGTATAATCAACGATTGATACGGATCAAGAATCATATTATATTTGGGCCATTCAATTCAGATTCCACAATTCTGAAAAGTTCTGAAATAATGTAATTCACCTAATCTGCCAAAATAATTTGACAATTTGTTTTGGAGTTGTCAGGGTCATAATTAACTGATTGACTCAATAATCCCCTGACATTCTCTCTTATCACTGACGCCTGGCCTATACGGATTGTTCTACGGAAAAAAATAAACAGAGTAAGCTGGACATCCGTGTAGGAAAGTGTTTTCATTGATTAAGGATAGGATAAGATTAATTACTTTATTAGCTCTCTACATTTTTTTGGGCCTTGTACATTACCTTTACTTCCTTATAAAGGATTTAATTAATTTGGAAACTCATCCCAAACAAAAATAGTAATTTTAATCAATGTTAAATTTTGTTTAATAAACGTTAAAAAAAAGGGAATTTACTTTATTTTTTTAAAACCCTGGTTTAAAAAAAGGACCCTTGTCAAAAATGGTAGCAGAGCAATTTTTCTTTCCACAAACATATATTTTTTCTTTTTTTACGAGAAGTGAGTTTGTTCTTTTATTTTATTTTTCCTTAAGTTTGGTATAAGAACCTATAACCTTTTGTTTTCTTCTCCCTTTATTTACACAAGTTTTCATTCATTTATAAAATGGCAGCTGAATGTGGGTTTTGTTACAATGCGGCCGCAGAAGAAACATATTCTAAATGCATCAAGTTCACTCGGAGTTTTCATTTTGAATTGCGAGTAGAGTCCCGAGAAACTTGGGTAAAGAAAAATAAAGACACACGGGATAAGTGGAAATGCGATTTGTGTATGGAAAAACAAGCCCAGGACGCGTTGAATACTATAAACTTTATATTCGGGCTATACCAAATCAACGAGATAGGTAAGGACCTTTTTCCGGGTATCTGTTAACGTACGGCCGCAATTCAACATAAAGCCCTTTTAAGACGGTTGGCGAGTTCGGAAGAATTGACCTTTTTATCAGTATCTAGATCGCTAATTGAGGAATTAATTATAAATTATGTTTATAGCAAAAAAGTGTTACGCCCACAAGGGAAATTTGAGACGTTAAGAAGCTTAAGGCGCAATCAGAGATAACCCCCACCATCCGATAAGGATGATCGGACGAGAAGTTTTAGTTTTGAGCTGGCCAGCCGAGAGTTCACAACAAACCTATTGCAAATATCGTAACGAGGCATTTTTTTTTCTTTTACTACCAACGCCACCCGACATTGGAGACTGGACTACGTTAGCGAGGCATCTTCATTTACTTCCAATGTCACCCGATATTGGAGCCAGGACTACGCGGCACGTCTTCCAGGAGAGTGAAATTTTCACTTATTTGTGTTTCGGTGGACAGTGACTCAAAGGAAAACATTTTTTTTGTCCTTTTTGTTATGTTAAAAAAATACCCTTTGCAAACAATATTTACGTTAATTTTTGAAACTTGCAAGTGTAGCCTTTTTCTTTACTTTTTTTTCAATTTTTCTTGTTACAGAACTGTTCCTTTATATTAACAAAATATATTTGTATAATCGTATATCTGTTTTTTTGCACGCATTATTCATTAGACCCATTCAATTTAGATTGATCAAAGAATACGAGCAGATTCATTAACCTCTGGGGAGAGGAACGATAGTAGTGAGCGTGCGAAGCGTTCACTCCGCCCCTCAAAATCAAACACGTAATAAAAATTGGTAGCAGAGCGATACCACGTAATCAATAGTTGATCAATTTAAATTAGTTGACCTCTTAATAACGACAGTGTAAAAAATAATAAATTAAAATTGGATCCATTCCTACACGAAAGAGCTTGCCAATAATCCGACAGGTTCCTTCATTTCCATCCCAAGTCTCAACTTAAATATTCCTTCCAACTTGTATTTCCTACTATCCTGATTTTTCCAATATTTGTTAATGCATGCTGGGACAACTAATCAATAAAAGCGTAGATAAATAAAAATTTAAAAAAAATTCCATTTCAAAAAATAAATTGTGTTTAATTGTGTTACACAAACAATGGTTGTGTCTAACAATGACAAAAAATCCAACAAAAGAACTAAAGTCTGTCACAAACAAATTGAGCAGTTGGAAATGGACGCAGCCGTCAGAAACAGTCTCACGGATCATTTTCTCCTCACCTTGGAATCCATTGTTTCTGATGTTAAAAAAGGTTTATCCGACATCATGGATGAGCAGCACCATGAATTGTTAACACAAATTGTGGAGAAACACAGACAATCAACCTTTTCTCATAGTGACTCTGTAATAGGTACACAATCCCTCCCACAATCCACAGAAAAAGAAAGACTAATCATCGAAGACATTCAGACAACCAACTTTAAACGCGCCGTATCTGAAATGGATCTATCAGATGAAACTTTGAACTCAATAAAAAAAAAATTCAGGGAATTAAATATGGCCTCTCCCTTACATTCTACACTAGTATCCCCTAAAACACAAAAAGATGCTAACACAAAAAGGCTATAACCTCCAATCAAACGGATCCAACATTTCTGAACAAAAATCTTGATTTTAGTATGCTAATGGGCTCTAAATTAGATAAACAGGAACTATCAGCTCGGAACCAGATCCAGATGTTTCTTTTAGCACATCTTCATCCTCATTCAAGCATACTCCCAGGCATAGAAGGTATACAATTACAAGAACATTAGAAACAAAAATTAATCAGCTTCCTTTCTTTGAATTTTGCAATCCCTCTTCAATAATTACCTTTTTAATTGGACTCTCACAAATCAACATAACAAACAAATACAAATTCAAATCCATTTTATTAATTTTAGCGGAAAGAGAAATAAATCCGACGTGTGCTAATTTTTTTACAATGCGCTGTCACATAAAAAGATAGTTTTGACATGTTCGCCGTCAGTCGTTGCTAAACAATGACACGTCTCAAAAACAATATTTAAAAACTAAGATGGACTAACTTTTCTATCCACAGAAATTAAATGAAAATTTCCGTGAATACATAGACAGGTATCATGTTAAAACTATTTGGGGAATACAATGAACATGCAAATATTCAAAATTTAAAAACATCTATTCATCCAAAACATTTATTATTATTAGGATACCTTGATAATATTTATACATACGTCCAATTACACAACAAGGTGAAAGAAGTCGAAATAAGTCTAAATGAAAATTCACTCTCAATTGCGCAAAACATGCATACTGTAAACAATGCCAAATTTTCACATGCCTCAACATTTTCAGCCCAACAAACCACAATTTACTAATAGCAATTGCCAAATTTGGCCACGACCTTATCACGCACACTATACACCAAATTTCATCAACCTTCATCAACTACTCACCACCTTTTCGAACAGGCGTAATAATTATAGACACGACTCCAATAGAAAAACACAAGAAAATGTCAATCAGCGCAATAATTACCAACGGAGTAATAACCATCGTCCTCAAGAGCGACAGCAATACAGCCGACATATAAACGGAAACTCGAAAAGTTACAACCATAGCCAAATGGATAATCAAAGAAATCCCAACTTTGGAAATCCAAATAGAAAGGAAAGCTGTACAAGAAATCTAAATTATCAAAACAATAAATATAAAAAATTTGTACAATTTGACAAGCAGGCTTTTGCGACACTGAATGAAAATATAGTAAAACTTCAACAAATTATCACCACCAATCATCCGGAAAATATACGTAAACCACTTCCCACCGACAAAATTTCAAAAAACTAATAGCCAACGCAGTTCCTCAAGATGTAGCAATCCCACATCAAGCCATAAGATTGCCCTTTATTATAGTCAAAGTCGGAAGAGTTGAGCTTCCGGCCCTATTAGATTCCAGCAGCTCAATTAATGCCATTTCCCAAAAATGCGCAAAACTTCTCGGCAGGAAATTAATTAAAACCTTGAGCTTGGCTGATGACAAAAATAAGGTTTTTTCAATTGCAGGGACTGCGCTTACAATACAAAACCAAGGCACAATTAAAATTAAATTTAAAAATTTATCCTGGCCAATAAAATCCAAATTATAGGAGACATGCCAATTCCTATTGCTTCTGGGGTATAATTTCATGACTCACACAGGCTTAACTTTAGATGCAGGTAATAACGAAATTTCATTCATAAATAACCCTTTGGAAACTTACAAAATTCATTCTTTAAACAATAATAATTTGGAAGAGAATTCAAATCAAATCATATCACACGTCTATCAACAAAGCCATTTATCCTGTGCAAACTATATCTCCAACGACACCTTAAGCTCAAACAAAAGAGTTTACAGCCCCACCTCTGAAACAGATTTAACAACTCCTCTTCAGGTCAAGGTCATTCGGAATAAAAACACAAGCTGTTACACCGACTAAGGAAATGTTTTCACAACAAAATGCGATTGTAAACAGCCTTATCAAAGAATTCCCAAACGTTCTTACGGACAAAGTAGGCGAGGCCAGAGACTACTCGCTGAAAATATTCGTCGAGGGAAATAATCCGCCTATAAATCAGCCTGCTTACCCTCTCAATCCGAAAGACCTGCAGCAAATGCGAGACGATTTACTAAGGCCAAATGTTATACAACCTAGGCCTTACAACATTCTGCCTAGGCCTCACCAGCGTTTCTAGTTCAAAAAAGGAAGGATAGGAACAAAAACGACTAGTAGTAAACTACAAAAAGATTAATGAAAGGATAAAAATTGTAGCATGGCCACTTCCGACTATTGATCATATTTTTGACCATATCCATGGAGCTAGATATTTTACTGTTATGGATTTATCCAACGCCTTTTTTCAGCTGCCATTACAGAAAAGCGCCAGACAGTCCACTACTTTCAAAACAACTTATGGTCACTTCGAATTTTTACGTGTGCCAATGGGAATTTCATTGGGCTCTCAAACTGACAGAATATCTGGAAAGAATTTTTTGCGAGGTAAAATACAAATTTGTGTGGAATTATCTCGATGACATTCTGATATACTCCCAGACGAGAGAACAACATTTGCAACACATAAGATAGGCTTTATTGATTCGTAGAAAAAATAAACTCACACTGAAGCCACAAAAAATGAAATTCTTGCAAGAATCGGTCAAATATTTAGGGCATGAAATATCGTTTAATTCAATAGCTATTGACCTCGATAGAATAGAAGCCATAAAAAATCTTCAAACCCCTAAAACGTTAAAACAGACGTTGTCATTTCTTGGTCTTTGTTCTTTGTTCGCAAGATTCATACCTAATTTTTCCGAAATTGCGGCACCACTTCATAAATTAAAATCACACAGCAAAGAATTAATTTGGGATCGTGAATGTCAAAACGCGTTCGATACATTGAAAAAAAAATTTAGTATCCCCCCCCCCCTTATTGACAGCCCCTGATTACAACAATGCCTTTTTGCTTTATAGCGATGCTTCAAGTTGCGCCATTGGTAGTCTCCTTGCACAGGCAAATAGTGAAAACAGCGTACGACCAATAGCTTTTTTTTAAATGCTAACGGGTTCAGAACGGAATTATTCTACTTATAAAAAAGAACTTTATGGGGTAATAGGTTCTCAGTTTGAGACGTTTTCGGCAATATCTCGCCCATAAACCTTTCACCCTTTACACAGATTGCAGTGGTTTGGTCCAATTCTTGAAAGGAGACAGGGGTAGAATTCTACATAACCCGCCAGTGAAATGGGTCACAGAGTTGGACTTCTTTTCGTTTGATGTGAAGTATGATAAAGGAAAGAGTAATAGCGTTGCAGATTATCTATCAAGATTCGCAGATTCGCCTAACGACGGAAAGGAAAATGAAGAGAGTGATGATGACAAAAAGAGTTTATATGGAGCTTTCTTCACGTCCCCATTGCACAACTTGCTTTCTTTTTTTGACAACTTCGGACAAGCACAAGGCGACGATCCATACATAAAAGCAGGCAAAGTTAAATAATGATGAACATGACACTAATTAAAAGATTATACATTCCAGTAGCATGCATTATCTTTCTGTTTCCAGATGAACATAACCTCTACATTCCACTTCCTTCAATTCTCCTTTGTTGTAGAAATAATGAACATACCTTTCCTTATAATCGTTATAAATATCATCTTGTAAATCAATATCATCAAATAAATAATTCAATGTAGGACCATCTAATTTTAAATAATGCGTGCAATAAGATATAAATATAAACATGCATTGCAATATCAGTAACAATATTGTTTTCTAATTCTTTCCTACAAAATTCAATGTTACTTTGTTGAGAAGACAACCTTCCTTTGAAAATAAGTTTTATAAACACCGTAACCATAAAGTTCCAGATTTTTTCTTTTTCTTTTTGTTAGTTGTTGGAATATTTAAGGCGCAATCAAAGATAACCCCCACCTTCCGATAAGGATGATCGGACGAGAAGTTTTAGTTTTGTGCTGGCCAGCCGAGAGTTCACAACAAACCTATTGCAAATATCGTAACGAGGAATTTTTTTTTCTTTTACTACCAACGCCACCCGACATTGGAGACTTGACTGCGTGAGCGAAGCATCTTCCTTTCTTCCAACGTCACCCGATATTGGAGCGGGGACTATGTGTCTTCCAGGAGAATGAAATTTTCACTTATTTGTGTTTCGGTGGAGGACAGTGACTCAAAGGAAAACATTATTTTTTTTGTCCTTTTATTATGTTAAAAAAATACCCTTTGCAAACAATATTTACGTTCATTTTTGAAACTTGCAAGTGTTGCCTCTTTCTTTACTTTTTTTCAATTTTTCTTGTTACAGAACTGTTCCTTTATATTAGCAAAATATATTTGTATAATCGTATACCTGTTTTTTTTGCACGCATTATTCATTAGACCCCTTCAATTTAGATTGATCAAAGAATACGAGGAGATTCATTAACCTCTGGGGAGAGGAGCGATAGTAGTGAGCGTGCGAAGCGTTCACTCTGCCTCTCAAAATCAAACGCTTAATAAGCTTTACGGAAGAAATAATTCAGTTTTCAAAAATGTTAACCGACTTTTCGGAGAGTGAAATTCTAGACACGATTCTAAGAAATGTTAATGACGGGACTAGGGCGCGATGTCTATTTCAAATCGACCAAACAATTTACAAAATTTACAACAACTAGTTAGTGAAGTAGAAAAATCTGAAATGATGAATAGAAACTATAAAAATATTCAGAATCATTTTAGTCGACGAAACTACAACCAGTCAAATAATAAATTTCATTCGAGTTGTAATAATAATTATTTTCGAAGAGAAAGTTTTGCGAAAAAGGTAAATGGTTTTATCGACACGAAAACAATAGCTAAGACCGTGATAGCGGATCATATACTCCTGTAAGACAACAAACATCGCGATATGTTCATATACGCGAAAATATAAACGAAAATCCTTCGAACCAAAATAGTTCCACCGTAACAAAGCGTTCATTTAAACAAAATAACCCAACGTGGAATAGAAAGTTCCAACATTCCCCTCATAAAGAAAAAGTATGCTGTATGCATATTGATTATAATAAACATAATTTACAGCAATCTAAAAAAAACAGGACAATGACAGAAAATTGAATTTAAACTTAAAAGATAAAAATGTAAACAGATCCAAAAACGAATAGAAAGGGTTTATAGACAAGACACAGCCAGAATTTATCAGATCACAGTTTCTGAAATAAAAAACTATTTACAGACCGAAATTGAGAATATACCTTTCAATACACTAATTGATACCGGTTCTACGACATGTTGTATTAGTCAAGGAGCTTATCAAAAATTAAAATAAGCCAACCCAAAAATAATTAAATTCAGAACTCGAATTGTAACTATAAAATAATAATCTGCAATTCTAAATCAATTAAGTGCAATCAAAAGGTCAGATTAAAGATAAGAATCGGTATTTTTTCGTGGCTTTTGAATTTTTAATAATCGAAAATTTACCGACCTATGTTATTTTTGGCTTTGATTTTACGACTTATTCTGGCATGACTATAGACCGAAGCTGTTAACAAGTTTCTTTAAGTTTTTACAAAAAAAGCAAATTCAATTTAAATTTGAATATCGAAAGTTGCCATAATATTGCTTACTTAAATTCAAATGTGTTGAACTAAATTACTATAAAAACAAATTCCCAAAAACGCTGACAGGAGTTAGGCCATACGGACAAAATTGAATGCACCCTGAAATTAAAGGAGGGCGCCAAACTAAAACGTCAGAGACTCACATACGCCATGGGCCCGGGCAGAAGTGAGTTTCTTCGACAGAAGTTGGATGAACTTCTTTAGCGAGGGGTCATAATTAAAATTTCCGCTAATCGCACCTCACCAGCTTTCTTAGTTCCAAAAAACGATAAACCCTCTCAAGCGTCGGATTTTCGGTTAGTAATAGACTACAGTAAGTTAAACGATAACTTGGAGTATACTTATTTCCATATTAGGCCATACGGACAAAATTGAATGCACCCTGAAACTAAAGGAGGGCGCCAACCTAAAACGTCAGAAAGTCACATACGCCATGGGCCCGGGCAGAAGTGAGTTTCTTCGACAGAAGTTGGATGAACTTCTTCAGCGAGGGGTCATAATTAAAATTTCCACTAATCGCACCTCACCAGCTTTCTTAGTTCCAGAAAACGATAAACCCTCTCAAGCGACGGATTTTCGGTTAGCAATAGACTACAGTAAGTTAAATGATAACTTGGAGTATACTTATTTCCTCCCTATTCCGACTAATGAATCGGCTTTTTACACTTGAGCAAAGCCAAATTTTATACAGTTATGAACGCCGCGTAAAACCATATACCATTAAACCCAGAAAGTAGGAAACTAACACCATTTTCTACTCCATTCGGAACTTATGCCTATACAAGGTTTATCCTTTTCTGTCAATGTTTTTTCAGATTTAATGGAGACGATTTTTTGGGATCTTAATTTAAATTTGTATTCTTTTATCACGGCGATCTTTTAATATTTAGAGAAACTTACGACGAACACAAGAAGGACATAGAAACTGTTCTCCAACGTCTCAACGACGCGAAGTTAACCGTCAACCCCGAAAAAATACAACTTGCCCAAACCAAAATACAGTTTTTAGGACACGTGATAGAGCACGGGAAAATCTCAGTGAACCCTGAACGAATTCGAGCGGTCCTGGAAATTCCCAATCCCACAACTCCTAAGGAAGTAGCTCAGTTTGTAGGAATCATAATTTTTTTTCTGAAGGTTCATTCCAGACTTAGGTGTTATCCGCAAAAAGAATTCGAGTATGTTATGGACGTCTGAATGTGAAGACGCATGGCACGCGCTCCGTCGCCGCGTCACTTCAGCACCAGTACTCAAAACACCAGATTTGAAAGAACGTTTCGCGGTATTCGCTGATGCGTCGTCTCGCGGGATAGCTGTTTGCTTGGCCCAACGAGATCGTGGTAACGGCGAATATCGTCCGGTTGCTTTTGCCTCTGCCGAAAAGGTCGAGGAATATACAATCCGAGGGGGTAAATTATATTACGCGACATCATCTATCGAGTTTAAAGCCGTTATCCCAAAAACCTGAGAAATATGGTTTTTAAATACTACCATCGGGGACCGCGGTAGCCGAGTGGTTAGCATGATAGACTCTCACGCCGCGGTCGTGGGTTCGATTCCCACCATCGCCTCTGGCCCGATAACCCCCAATTTGAACAACATATATAAGAGATTCGTCATGGCTAATATGCAAAGATCATAAGGCCAATTAAAATAAAAAAAAAATAAAATAAAAAATACTACCATACGGAGATAATAGGCGCGCATTTGGGAATCTCTCGTACCATCGTGAAAATAAGAGAATCGTTCTATTTAAAAAATTTAAGGAAATTTGTTAGCGATCGAGTTAAGAGATGTCTCATATGCCATAAAGCGAAAGCTGAACAAACAAAACCTAAGGGCAAACTGTCTAGTTCCTCATGCACAAGATCAAATTTATTTATTTTTAGATTTTGCAGGCCCTTTTCCGGTTAGTAATAATTACAAATATATTCTAATAGGCGTAGATGAATTTAATAGGTTTATTTTTGTGTTCCCAATGTACAATGCGAACACCACAACAGTCATAGCGTGCCTCCGCGACCGAATTTTCAACAGTTTTGGTTAATGGGACAGGGTTACGACAGACAACCATTCCGTTTTTGTGTCACATACCCTGAAAGATTTCCTATTCTCCCAGTAGATAAGAAGTTCCAAATACCATACTACCCCAACCCAAGTAAAGCAGAGCGGGCATTAAGAAATTTAAAATCTTCACTCATTGCTTATTTTGGAGAAAAACAAACAGTCACTTCGATTTATCATTCTTACAATTGGCATTAAACACGGCCGTTAATTCATCCACGGGTTTTACACCATCCCAACTTTTCCTAGGGCTAAAAATAAATACGCCATTGCACCTGGAGTGGGATGTACTGGTTGACAACTTTTCTGCATCTTCTTAGGAAATATATAAAATAGCCCTAGAAAATATTAATAAAGCTAAGGAACAGTATAAAAAGGCTTATGACAGAAAACATAAATTCATTAAATTGGAAATAGGTGATCAAATTTTAATAAAAACTCACATCTTGTCTAACAAAGAAAAAAAGATATCCTCTAAACTGTCTTACAAATTTTCAGATCCCTATATAATTACCAAGATTTTATGGGATGTAACTTATGAGGCATGGTTGGAATCAAACGATTCGATAAAATCCAAGGTACACACATCCCAAATTAAAAAATACCACATGACTCAAAGTAAAAAAAAATATATATATATAAAAAATAAGGTATTTAATATCAAATAAAATTTAAAAAAATTAATCAAAGTATTTAATTAAAAAATAAAATAAAAATAATAAAAGTATTTAATTTAAAAAAACTAATAAAAGTAATAATAAAATATTTTTGCCTAATATTTTCTGAAGCATAGTTCAGATCTTAAAGGTATGCTGCCTCGAAGAAAAGAGAGTTGATATTAAGTTATTAAAATTAATATTTTCAGAAGTAATTGTTTTAAACTAAGGTGTTCCAGCGTACTCCATTTTTTTAAAATAATTATTTGCTATTGTATAAAAATAAATTCATTTTATAATTCATGTTACAAGGTTTGTGCTTCCCCCCCCCAATAAGGAGGTAAAGATAGAGCTAAACTTGCGTAATACACAGTTCATTAAAGGACCCTAAGGCCTTAACAAGTTATCCACACCGAGGACCCATCATCGTCCAGGAAAAAACTCTCTTATTGTACGACCACCCAGCATCTCGCAGCATGTCTGGTTCCAGAACACGAGGACACTCACAAGACAAAACCAGGAGATACTTCAATAGAAACCGAAAAGAAGCAACAAAGTACAATGTTGGACAGCTGGTCGCAATCAAAAGGACGCAGTTTGGACAACTTCTAAAGATTGTCCTAAAAATTGTTCAGATACTGGGTAAAGACCGGTACAGAGTTAAAAAGATTGGTGACGACGTAGGGCCAACAAACACTACAAGTAGTGTCGATAATATGAAGATGTGGACAACAACCAACCCCGAAGACGACTTCTCATCAGGGACGGATGAAGAACAGGATGGCAGAGATGTGGGAATAACCGATGATGACGTGACGAGAGGTGGGGACGAGAACAACGACAGGGAAGAATCAAGAAGGTTATTTAAAAAAGTTAAGACGAGTTAAGTCGATGTGTTAATGTGAAAAAAAATATATATATATATATCTGGTCAATAAAACCAGACAAATCCACCAAGAATTGATAAAGAAGAACATCGATCAACATATCGGAATTTGAATTCAAGATTTGATAAATAGACGAAGGTAGATGTTTCGACAATCATCAGGTACAGATCACTTACTTCAATTTCAACTAAGCAAAATTTGCTTCAGTGCAAATCTGAAAATCTCAACTGTGATATCGCTTGATAGGATAACACACGAAAGGCATACGGGTTTCGAAAAGTAGCATGTGTTTCTTTCTACATGGTAATTTTTGTTGAGGAAAGTGGATGAAAAATCATAAAAATCAAGAGGAAAATCACGCGAACCTGATATGAATCATACAGGACATTTCAGCCGTCTGACTCCGATTGCAAGGGTCAACATGAGCCCAAGACTGATTACAACACGAACTAAAAGAATTTGAACCCAGTAATCGTGTTGCCAGTTTCACATTAAAAAATTAGCAATCAAACAGCGAAATATAAATTGGGTTAGAAACTAAAACTATTAGTAAGGGAACGGTTTGGCGAGAATGAACTTCCGGGTAACTTTAGTATCCAATTTTATTGGACAAACTAACAATATTGTTTACGCACAGGCGTATCGTTATCGTACTTGTACGAAATTTGTATGTTGAACAAGCAGTAGATAGATAGGGCTAATTGCACTTTCATGTTAATCAACTGTATGCTTTAGGTGATTAGGAAAACGAACCGTCTTAAATACCAAAATTTTAATTTGATGCGTGAGATAACAGCATAATCTAGCTCGATAAGTATTTCAACTCAGATTACGAAGAATTTTAATTTTTTAATTGGAAGTTTTTAATGGCGTTAGAAAGACATGTAATTTTGTGTCTAAAGCTAGGAATACAAGTGATATTTGGAAGGAATAATTTTTTCAACCTTCATGTTTAAAAAAATATATATATTTTGGCCGAGCTACATTGGGACTTTAAGCCCTTTTCAGGCTTGTATTTTGGCAAATATCAAGCAATCCGATAAGTCTTGCTTTTGTACATATGGTTCCACAACCATATCTACCATATCGAATATAATAATTACCATATAAAATATTATATTATCAAATACCATATAACATATCGAATTTGATTTGATTGACTGATCACCGCGATATGGCCACTTTTGTTTAATCAAACAATGAAAAGCATGTCAAATGGCAGAAAAGCACCTGCAGTAAGTATATAGGAAACTTAGTACACGACCCCCTGAGAACTTGGCCCGAGAAAGTAATCGTTTTCACGTAAACTCATAATATATCGTACGGACACAGCTGACATATGAATGGTGACATTGGCGACACATGTTGGGGGATCCAGTACCAAATGTACTAGGTTAACAGCACGATATTATCCTGCTGGATCACTAGGCTCATACGTATTAGAATAAACAAAACATAAGCAACAAACTATCGATCGAAAAAAAATCAGACTATCGATAACATCTTATACTGATTGGGATCTTTACTTCTACAAATAATACAAACATGGCAAGAAAAACAAAACCTATGTATGGAAATATTAAATTTAAAATCGACTCTTTTTTTCACTTTTAAAGAAAAATATATTCCATTTTTTACTAGCTGGGAGTATGTATCACATAAAATTAGCTAAATGTTAAAAATAAGCAAGCGACTTTGTATTGCTTAATATGCTATAAAACTAACATATATGTTTAACAGACATAATTGACCTATTGATCATATTAATTAATTACACTTTTTATCTAAGGTCTTGGTTGAGATGAAAACGTCAGTGTCACGAGCGGAATTCGAACCCATGACCTTCGGGTCAATACACAGCTGTTATTAATTATAATAATACCGGGTGATGTCCTATGTTTTTGCACTGCAAACACCAATAGGAAATCAGTTAAATAAAAAAGAACACGAGATGACAAGAAAAATTGTCGGGTTCTGATTATCAGCGGTAGATACCTCCTCCCATTTATTTATAAATATTTGAACTATACTGCAGTGCAGTGAAATATAACTTAACAAATACCAATGATATTGAACAAGATGAAAAATCAATGACTATGTTGAGAACGAGACCAAGAAGGAAAAACGTCCACATATTCTCCAGGGGCTACTGGACGACGGTGGAGGGGTTGATTACATCGTTAGGGACACCCCTAAGGGAGAGATCTCTTCCCAATTCGGAAGGATGGCCTCTCTCAGGACTATCTCGACCGGAACTTCGGAACATCATCATCAACTCTGATTTCAAGAGGGTAAAGTGCGAATAAAAAGAATGGTAATTTCAATCGATTCATTGAGTGCGAAAAATTAGAAAAGAACCGTTTTCCCAAACATTACAGTATATGGTTACAAATTTTATTGTTTGCACACACTTAAAAAAATAAAATGAACAATCAATTATTTTTTAATTGACATAACGTTTTGAAAAAATCTGGTTATAAATGACAAAAGCCGAGGCTGTTCCCTCAAAAAGCACTCGACTAAATTCCAAACGAACTAAGTTTTTTATATCAAATGCGAATCTATGAAATAAAATCTAATCTAACCTACCTAATTAAGTAAGTTAGGTGAAAAAGGCAAGTTGAAAAGATCGTCACGAGCTATCGTTGCCTGGAAATATGCGGTTGCTCTTTCAAAATCTTAAAAGATGTCACAATGATATCCATCCTGAAAGGCCCAAGAGGTTGTGTGTTTCAGAGAATATGCGTGTGGTGTTTTTCACCCTAGTGAATCAGGTGTTTTTGGAGTCACGGTTTTGTTATAAAACAGGAAAAAAGTATATCCTATATAAAAAGACTACAAGTTTCTATTGTTGCTGTGTTGTTTCTCTTTGACGTCCAGCGAAAGATTTCTTTTTTATTATTATTTAATTAATTAAGACATATCACAGACATCTTACTTGTTTTCAGTCTATATTAGATTTTTAAACCTAAGTTACTATCTGTTTGATGTGAAATTTGTTTGCTTAATTGCTGTAAGATTCATTATTGTATATTGTGTATAAGATTCATTCTTTATTTT
The DNA here is from genome assembly GCF_000648675.2 of Cimex lectularius. NCBI lineage: Eukaryota > Metazoa > Arthropoda > Insecta > Hemiptera > Cimicidae > Cimex > Cimex lectularius. The sequence continues at coordinate 887,110 of NW_019392751.1, read as the reverse complement.
ATGTGAAAATAAAGACTTACTTTAGACGGGGTTTTCGCTCAAATAAGATTTTATTAACTGTAAAAAAGAATATAAAGTTTATATTTTGTTTACTGTTTCTATTAATTGTAATAGTATTATTTTCCTTACATTTCATTGCGGCAAAACTACCTTTAATCTTATTGTTACATTCTTTTCATTGCCAAATTTTGTTACCTTGTAAAAGCAATTTGTTTAATTTATTTGTTTATTTTAATATAAGTTTCTCTTGTTTCATAACTATCATCAATTTTACTGTCTGTATTATTCAAATGTGCACCAACAAAGGTAAGGTACACACCTTCTGGAGAAGCACAATTCCCAAAAGCGAAGCGAATTATGAGCGGTATCCTTGTTTTTAGAATTTTAAAATTTATTACTACGAATTTATTCGGAAAACCGGAAGAAAGTTATCAAAGTAAAAATTCCATTTTAAAATAGGGTTTTTACATGAGTTTAGAATTGGTGTATTAACCGATCGTCTGTGTTAAATAGAATGCGAATTACCATGCGGCAAAACTTGTGACACATCCAATGTCAGTGAACCAATTAGGACTTCAAACAAACATGTCAGTACGTATCGCACACCCTCAAGAAAAGTGACACAACTCAACAAAAGAAAATATTACTACGAGACAAATGGAACTTTACTTTATTTCACTTTTATATTAAATAAACGCCATTTCGGTTGATGGCAATAAAAATGTCATGGTACATCAATACTGTCTTTCGTTTCTCCAAGTCTTATGCGAAAACATACAACTTTAAAAATCCGGCTGTATTACCACTAAAAACTACCCCTTGTTGATATTTTTACCATTCTTTTTCGGTTGGTGACTTTTTATATTTCTTGGGTTTCTTTACAGGAAGTAGACAACCATTATACTCATTTTCTTTTTGTTGATATCGATTTCGGCGGCATCAGCCGTCAACAAAATAAAAAACAATGAGAATATTTTATAAAAACTATTTATGTAACATTAATTTTATTAAAAACTTTTAAATTATTACAATGAAAAAACGAGATACCTACCTCGTTTTCTTTTTGGAAGCGCATAACCCTTAGTAGTTGTTATCTATTTATCCAACTATTGTCTCTTTTATACTTATTGTACTGAGGCATAAGGTATTGTTTTACGTTTTTCTACTTTCTTTTTTGACTGGGGCTTCCGACATCTAGGATCATTTCACCCCCCAACAGTTTATATTCTATTTACCCTTTCAAACACTACATTCATACAAATAGATAAATTCATACACATAAATACATCCATACAGTACACTCATTCCGTTTGGGCGGTGGAGTACTTGATATTCCTCCACCGACCCTATACTCAAACTAATCTAGATTGGGGTCGATGGAGTACTTTTATAAATATTCCGCCATCGACCCCGAACACACACTCTTACGCTCTCATCATTCGAGGGGTGATTTCACCCTCACCCCTCGCCTTTCACGCTAATAAATACATGCACTCAGACAAAACATATAGACACACAACACATAAGACATACTATAAACAATTAAAAAAACTTCAATTTCCCCTAAAAAGCGGAAAAGGGGACTCTGAAACTCGCTACCGTGTTCGAGAACTCTTCTTAAGTCCGGCGGCATGCCTACACGCTCTCTGTATGGAGCCAAGGCATGACACGCCTCTATTATGTGGGACACATCGAGCAACCTTTCTCTGCATAAGGGGCACCTGCGCGGGCTTCGGCCACAAAGCAGGTGCCCATGTGTCAACCGCGTATGGCCAATCCTCAGTCGGGTGAGGACGATCCTCGTCTCCTGCTTAGATTCTCTGAGGGCCATCTACCGGTCGTGCTCTTGACTCGCAAGAGCCTCTCCGACGACCCCGCCCACTGACGCTGCCATCTTTCTTTTAACATATTTTTAACTGCGTGTTTACCGTCAGGGGGCCTGATCAAGATGGTCCGATCTGGAGGATGGAACGTACCGGCTTTCGCCGCCTCGTCCGAGCGTTCGTTGCCCTCCAGGCCGACGTCTCCGGGAATCCGGACAACAACCACCGTTTTTCCGAGAGGCTCCAGCTTCGCGTATTTCTCTAACAAGAGCACGACGAGAGGGTCCACAGAGAACCTGTCGCGTATAGCCCAGACAACGCTCACAGAATCGATACATACGGGGAAGGCTGAGCCCTCCCCGATCCGCACCGCCTAAATCGCATACAGCTCTGCCGTGTATACATACGCTGCAATGAGGGGGCAACGACCAGGAGGTGGCCACTCCCTCGCTATACACAGCACACGCCACACCATCGCCGGCCTAGGACCAGATCCTTACCCGAATGGTAGAAGCAGAGGCCGTCGACAAAGAGCATATTCTTTATGTGCGGGGGGACGGCATCAGCCATACCGTTCACCGCCACCAAGAAAAGCGCAACGCTCATCACCGAACCCTGAGGGATACCGTTCTCCTGAACGTGCTCCCTAGAGAGCCTGACTCCAGCCTGACTCGGAGCCTACGGTTGGCAACCGTGGCAATTTGCCTCTTAGACCGGAATCGTGACATTTCCGTAGTATCGCGTATCTCCTCGAGGTCGAAGAACGTGTCCTGAACGTCGCCTTCGAGAAGACATGCATGATCCAGGGAAGAGCGATTCCTACGGAATCCCGCCTGATACTGGCTGTAAAATCCGTTTGTCTCAAGGTGCCAGGTTAGACGATCGTACACCATAGACACCAGGACTTTGCTCAAGCGGTTGTCAACGAAATCGGTTTGTAACTCTTAGCCAGGCTTGGATTCCTAACCTCTTTAAGGATAGGTATGATAAGCGGTTCTCGCCAACGATCGGCGTAAGAGCCCGAATCCCATATGTTGTTGAACAAGTCCAACAAGCGCCGCTTCGCACCTTGAGGAAGGTGGCGAAGCATCTCATATGGAATACCGTCACTCCCGGGGCTCGAGTTCCGGGCCCGCCCCAACGCGGACTCGAACTCTCCCATCGTCAGAGGCATGTTGTACGCTTCACTGGTGCCGCAGACGAAATCGGTCTCAGTGAATTCCGTCTCGGTTTTCGGTTGTCGGAAGGGATCGGAATATCCTTCCGAACTGTACACCGCGGCGAAATACCGCGCCAGTTCTTCAGCAACACATCGGTGGTCAATATCGGTACCGACGGAGGTTTGGATCGGCCAGAGTGTTCTATGACCCTGTCCCATACTTCTCTGGCGGAGGTTTGGCAGATCATCTCAGACACACCTCGCCAGGCTGTCATTTTTGGCTTGAGACAAGGTACTCCTCTCTCTAGCCCTTTTTACTTTCGAAGTTTGCAAGGTTCTCCTCCGTCGGATGTCTTGTGAAGCGCCGGAATGCTCGCTTCTTCTCCCCGAGTGCACGGCTGCAGGCATCGCTCCACCAAGGAACCGGCGGCCTACAAGCAGACCCACCTGTCCTGGGGATAGATCTGCCCGCAGCGCGGTTGATCTCCTGCTCAAAGAGGACGAGATACGTGTCGACATCCCCTGTTAACTGAGGTGCCGACACTGTCGCAGAGAAAAGCTCCCAATCCGCACGCTTCAGGCTCCACTCCGTAGGAGTGTGATAAACTCCTCTCGAGACAGAACTCCTTAACAGTATCGGAAAGTGGTCACTCAAGTGGATGTCCCCCAATGGAGCCCATTCTACCCGGGCGGCCAGGGATGGTGAGGCTAACGACAGGTCGTTCGCGCTAAATCGGTCTGTACTAAAGACAATATGTGTAGCAGCGCCGATGTTTAGAGGACCAGGTCGGACTCGCCTATTAGGTCCCCTATCTCTCTGCCCCTAGTGTCTGTTCGCAACTACCCCCACCATGTGTTGTGCAAATTAAAATCACCCAACACCAGAACTGGCGGGGGGAGCTTCACGACGAGGGTACTGACCTCACTGCTGTGCCACGGTCCATCTGGAGGGAGATAGATGGAACCAGAGTGAGGTTCATCGGCGCCGCTATCCTCGCTGCGATCGCCTGAATTTCAGTATTTATCCTCACCTCATGTACCGGTACGTTTTCTCTTATTAAGATGGCCACTCCTCCATGAGCCCTACCGCCCGGATCCGGCTGCACCTCTCTAGAGAAGGTACCCCCTCAGTTCGAGGCTTGCCCCCGGGCGGATTCGGGTCTCCTGCAGGAGTACCGCCATCGGTACATGTTCCCTGACCATTAACTGCAGCATTTGTCTTTTGTTATTTAAACCCCTGCAGTTCCATCAAATCTGTAATCCTACTTTATTGTTATTTAAATTTTAAAATAAGTTAATTGTATATGTATATATATATTTGGGAAATGTACTGTGATCATTTGTACCTGAAAAACTAAAAAAAAGGTGGATTTTATTGGTTTTTTAGACTTATATGAGGTAACCTTTCTCGACCACGTTTTTTAACTTTATTTTTACTGTAATTTTAGCTATAATTTTTAATTGTTAATGTATTCCATTTAAATCAATATTTAGATGCTGAGCCGAAAAAAATATAATGTACTTCTGTGCCCAAAACACAATGTTTTTTAATTTCTTATTAAGGTTTTAAAGTAAGATATCCAATTATTGTTGTAATTTTTGTTTTTTCATGTTTTAATTGTTTGTTTATATGATAATAAAACAGGCCCTGAAGATGACAGTATAAAACTGTCGAAAGCTCGGCGAAAACCGTAAGGAAGTTTTCTCTGTTTTGACCTCTTCCGAAGATCCTCTGAAAAGACTTCTAATATAAATTTTATTATATATAATAATATAATTATAATATTTTTTTACTTCATTTATTTGTATCTACAACTGTACATGTATTATATACAACCAGCAGATTGGGTAATTTGTGTTTATGGCATTACGGGCGTTATAGAGAAAGCTACCCATTGGCAGCTGCTCTGGATTAATGAAATGATATCAATCATTTAAGAGGTCTCTTATCCATATTCCTTTCAGACGTTTACGTGGTAATTGTGGGGAATGGAGTAATCGTATTTGTGTGTTGGTGTGATTTTGTAATTTACTAAGAATTACTAAGTCTGTAATATGTTTTGCTGGATGAAAAAACTGTTGGCATTTGAAGATCTCTGTGAAATGTGTTATTGTTTACGTAAAAAGGGGCAGAATCAATTAGTCTTACAATTTTCGATTGAAAACTTTGTAATCTTTGAATATTGGAATACTTGGCATCCGTACATCCAAATAAGTTTGAGTAGGTATGTGTCGACAGTTTTGATTTTAATGGTAATTTTGATTGTCGATTGAGTAGGTAATAAAGCATATTGAATCGTTTGTACAGTGTCTTTTTTTAATCGTGTGTGTGGATTCCAAGTTAGTCTTCTATCAAATAAGTAAGTCCTAAATAGCTAACTTTGTCGGATTGAAGAACAGGTTCATTGTATAAGTATATGCTAGGACAAGTCTCACGACGGAGTGTAAAGTGATATGTTGTGACTTTGAAGGATTAAACTTTACTACTACTACTATATGTCTTTATTGTTTAATATATATACAAAGTTTACAGATCGGCAGTATATATTACAGAGGAAGAAAGACGTTCCTCATGGTTTAAAACCGTCTGAGGGGATTAAACTTTATTTTCTAAAGATTGCTCCATTTTTCAATTGATGATATGTGGTTTTGTAACATGAGTGAAACTTGTGTAGAAGAGAGATGGCTTGTTAATATGGCGGTGAATTCTCATTTGTGGGCATATCAGAAGTAAAAATTGTGTACAACAGCGGAGCGAGTATTGACCCATGTGTCACACCTGCAAGCACATCTTCCATAGCAGAAGTCTCCGTACCCTGGTTTACTGCGAAAAATCTCTCTTTAAGGTATGATTGAATAATCAGATAATAGGCCTGGGGTAAAAATAATTTTAATTTGTATAATAATCCCGCATGTCATACTTTGTCGAAGGCCTGAGAAACATCTAGAAACTCCAGTCGCGTACAGTTTCTGCTCGAGACACGAAGTAATGAAATCTGTCACTCTGTGAAGTTGGTGAGTGGTGGAATGATGGGTTCGAAAACCAAATTGATGGTCTGGTAAGATGTTGTTCGAAGCAGCAATAGAGCTAATTCTTTTGTAAATTAATTTTTCGAATAATTTAGAAGGACAGGGTAACAAACTAATAGGATGATAAGATGATGGGGAGCATACATTTTTCTGGGGCTTGGGATCATTTTAATGTAAGAAAGTTTCCAATGTATGGGAAAGTGTGTAGTCCTCAAAATTGCGTTAAATAAAGAAGACAGAAAGACGACTGCTTTTTTGGGGAAGTTCTTGAAGAACTTCAGCTGTTATCAAATCATGACCAGGAGACTTTTTTGAAGGAAGCTGTCGTATTTCTTTTGATACTTGTTTTGGAGTAAATGGTTTAGGTGGCAGATGTAGGGGTATAGGTGTCACAAGTGAATCTGATATAAATTTATCGTGTTCAGTATTCATTAATTAAGTTATGCGGTTTGAATGCCTCGGAGAGATGTTTCGCAAATGTTTTGGACTTTTCTTTATCGGAACGATCCAAGTTCCATCATCATTCCTGAGAGGAGTTGAGACAACGCTATGACGCAGGATACGTTTAGTACTACGCCAGAGGCTCCCATCCTCTGTTGACAAGCTTTTTAAATGTTTCGTATGATTTTTTTTTGTTTTTTTGGGGGGGGAGGGTTTACGCTGGCATATTACCCATGAAGTTTTCTATTTTCATTTTACTGTCGAGCGGGATCGGCCGACCAGGACCCACCCCCACTCATTCAGCTCCATCATCTTCTCATCTTCTAAATTTTCATGGTTCAAGATAATCAAAAAGAAACTTTTATCGACTTTCGAAATCTATAGATAATGTTGAAAGCTGATGGATTGTTGATTATTAGGACAGATTCTAAATTTATTGGTTTGGAAATGTTTGGGACTTTGCTCAGATTTTTTAGCAGTTTGTCTCTTTTATTTTCGTATTTTGGACATTCGTGGGACAGTTCGGAGACGATGCCAAACCGACTCTCTTCTTGTAGCTACCCCATAGGCCATGATTTGTTTTCAGTCTAAAAATAGTAGAATAGAACTCCTTTGAAATTCCTTCTGGGCTATCGCCTTCCGAAAACCATGGTTTTTTCTTCAGCTAGGGAACAGTGATCTGTAATAATTGCCAACATTTGATGCGTTGTATATTTCTTGCCACAGATTTCTACAAAACATTTCCAAAACGTTTTTCCCGTCATCTTTAGAAATTTTAATGTCAAGGATTGGACCTGATGTTGCAGCCTCCTTTGCAAGTGCGTCCACCGTTTCATTTTGCCATAAGCCTGCATGTCCTTTCACCCAACACAATGCCACCCTTTTTCCCATGATTTTTGTCTCAAGCATTTTCCTAAAGATTTGGGCAAAAATATAGTTTCTGCATTTATATTCTGGGGTAATGTTATTTATCCTTTCTACAATGCTTTGACTGTCTGTGAGGATACAAAATTTAGAATCACCCAATTTTCGTATGCAATCGAGAGCGCTATCTATCGCAATTAGTTCTGCTGTATAAACAGACATTGAAGTTGGAAGCGAATGTTGTTCCTTGTATTAATGTTTAGGGTCAAAGAGGGCATAACCTGTTTTGCCATCGATAAAAGAGCAGTCAGTAAATACGTATACATGTTCCGGATATATCTCGTTAATGTCGCCTAGGAATTCTTTTTGAACAATATGCGAGTCGAGCTGGGAATAATCTTTAAAAAATGTTGTGTCGAAATTATTAATTAGCACCTCGTACTCCATCTGATACATGGGGCCCACAGGGCTTTTAAAAAGGGAGTAGATGAAAGGAACGGACTGTAGGAAAGCCGACACAAGGGTGGGGGATTTCTTTTTTTGGTAAAAGGTTGAAGTTAGAACTTTTGCAGTGAGTATAACTATTTTATTAAATATAGGACTTTCCTGACAAAAAATTTTGATAAAGAAGTTGAAAGATAATTTTTTGCGCCTTATTTCCAGAGGGGGCTCACAAGCTTCGGCTTCTAACGCAACTATGGGGGTGCTTGGTAGACCTCCAAGAATTGGCCTTATACATGCATTACGAAGTGTATCAATTTTCTTTAACAGCGATTGGGAAGCTCCATAAAAAATAGCCCCATAGTCGAATACGGATCGTATTGAGGATTTGTAATACAGAATACCTATCGTCGGATCAGCACCCCTTTTATTACTACAGAAACTCTTTAGAATGTTAAACAGCTGTTCCCCTTTCGACAGCAATTGTTTAATATGTAGATTCCATGTCAGTTTTCTATCTAAATAAGTCCCAAGAATTTGGCATTGAACCGAACTGGGAATTCATAATCGCTTAGGTTCTCTACATCTCTTAGGTTTATTCCCTGTTTTTTAGAAAAAGGACAGAGAAAAGATTTTTGCTCAGAGATTTCCAAACCGTTTGCGTCCATCCAAACCTTCAGATTCTCAGCGCTCTATTTAATTTGGCTTTAAATAGCTGTTGCTAGGTCGAATGTGTAAATTGCATACAATAACGGGCTCAAAATACCCTCCTGGGGGAGGCCCTTGTATGAGGTTTTCGGACCGTAATAGGAACCATTGGCGCAAAAGAATATTTTTCTGTCTATGATTAAAGCCAGAGTATTCTTAACCAGTATGTTAGGAATTCCCATTTTTATCATTTTCTGTCCTAAGACGTATATATTTACATTGTCATACGCGCTACTTATGTCTAGAAATAGACTCAGGAGGTATTTTTTCTCAGCGAATGAGATATTGATGTCTGTAATCAGTTTAGCTTGTGCATCGTAAACTGATAGGTTTCTCCTAAAGCCATATTGGCTGGCTGGAAGCTTAGAATACCGTATGTCTTTTGGACACATGATATGAGAGAAATGGGTCTGTACGAACTTGCAAAATTTCGTGGCTTCTTCGGTTTAGGAATAGCTAGAACTGCAGTACTCTTCCAATCTTTTGGAATATCCCCTTCAACAAAAACTGATTGAATAAGTTAAAGAGTTTGAGTTGAGTTATGTTCGGGAGCCTCCTGAGCATACTGTAGTGTATGTCGTCCATACCTGGAGCGGTGTTATTCGTATTTTTCAACGCATTTTTAAGTTATTTATGGGTAAACGGATTGGACAGCTCAGGACATGGAGAATATCCATTCGAGTATCCGTTGAAATTATTTTGGGGGCCTGAGGGGCATTGCATTGATTAGCCATGAATTCTTCCAGCCGTTCTCCCTCAATAGTTGGGGAAGTGCTTGGGACTGGAATGTTTTTGAGTAATTTAATATTTGTCCATATTTGGTTTACTGGTGTAGACCTATTAAGAGAGGAGCAAAAAGATTTCCGTTCTTCACGTTTGGTTTGACGAATCAGAGTTTGAGTTTCCAATTTGATTTTCTTGTATGAGTTATAAGTTTCTACGGAAGGGTAATTTATATATATCTTAAACGCCTCTTTCCTCTTTTTAATAGCTGTCTCACACTCCGAGTTCCACCAAGTGTTAATGTGCGGTTTTTTAGAGAACGTATTTATATTTTTGTATCGCGGTATACTTATTTAACAGACTTCTGTCATTGATTTAACGAATTGATCATATTTTGGGGAAACTTCGAGACTGAACATATTTTGCTCCCAGGCGATTTAGTAGCGGTCCCAGTTAGCCTTTTTAATGCTCCATTTTTTTACATTTCTTACAAAACCTTACTTCTGTGTTGTTAATGGAAAATTTTAAAGGGAAGTGATCTGAGCCCATTGGATCTTCTAATACCATCCAAGATGAAAGTAATGAGATATCGGAAGATACCAGGGTAATTTTTCTTTTTCATTGGAGATCTTACTTGGGTAGGTGTACCGTCATTTAGAAAAACCATATTGGTAGGATTTAGCGAATCCAATAAAGCTTTGCCCTTTGTGTCAGTCCAATACGAACCAAAGGGCGAGTTATGCACATTGAGTCTCCTGCCACTATGAGTGGCTTTGGCAATGTTTAAAAAAAATTTCCCATTCCTTCATAGTTATATTGTTTTTGCTGACGTTATATATGGACAACACAGTCAGACACGAGTCTCGGGAGAGGATTTTTACCCCTATTGCCATAAAATTTTCGAAAACGTGGTCAACTCGGTACTCTTGGAATTGTAGGCCGTTTTTAATCAGAATTCCTACACCTGAGTAGGAATCTTCTCTGTCATGTCTGATTAACTTGAATCCAGAGAACTTGCAAACATTGCTTGCGTTTAGCCATGTTTCTGAAATGATTCCTATGTCTATTTGGTGAGAGCTTAAATCATATTCGAGGATACCCTTTTTCTTTAATAGGGACCTTGCATACCATTGTATGAAATTTAATTTTTCAATGCTTTGAGGCATATCAGAGTTCTTTAATTAATATTTATTGAAGTAGATTTCTTGAATTAAAAACAGGAAAAAAGGTTTGGATAATGGAATAATTCTATTTTCTTTCTTTAATATTTTTGTTTTAATTTTTATCTATTTATTTATTTATTTATTTCTTATTTTAAATTGGACTTAAATCAGGATCTTTTTTGTGTTTGTTTTGGATCTCTTGCATGAAGGAGTTATTTTCTTTAACTAAGTTGTATAAAAATGAACCTATTACATCTATAATATCAGTTTTTGACATGTTGTGGTGATGGATTGCAATGTTGTTAGTTAATTGATTTAGTTGGTTAATGAATTTTTCCGCTTCTGTATTTGCCCGTGGATTAGCTCGCGTTCCCCGAGAACTGCCTCTTCCTCACGATGAGGCAATTTCTCTTCTATACGGGAAGAGCTTTTTGTGTAGGACATATTTGTTTCTTTTTGTCTCGAAAAAGTTCTTCTAAACTGGCGCCGGCTGCTTTTTTGCACTAGTTGGTCCTGGGGAGATTCTTCTTCTTTTTCTTTCATAAATTCTAATAAACTAAATTTATTTTTAGATAAAACTGATGCATAAGAGGATTCCGTATATTTTTTTTTCTTTTCATCGCGAACTTTTCGAAATACCTGACATTGTTTGTCATTTGCGAGATGTTTTTTGGAACAATGAACACAAATAGGATCGCGAGAGGTGCAGTCTTTTAATAAATGCTCTTCTCCGCATTTCAAATATCTTTGTTTTCCGCGGCATTATGTCGATGTGTGTGAAAACCTAAGGCAATAACCGCACTGTCTCACTCGAGGGATGTATATAGTGACAAACTCCGGTAAATATTGTCCTATAAAAGTAACTAGAACAGTTTGAAGAGGGGAAATTCTAACCCGATCCCCGTTTTTCGTATATTTTTTCATGCGTTCTACAGAAAAAACTGGAACGCCAGTAGATATTTGAGATAGAATCTCTTCCTCTGACAAGTCTAAGTCGATGTTTCTGATTACTCCTGTCTTTTTTAATAGGAAGTCCGGGATGTATACTCTAAGTTTTTCGCGTTTGAGATTCTCGCTTTCAATAAAATAGCGGTTTTAAAGTCAGCTGTGATAATTTTCATTCTATTTTTCCCGGTCACTAGGATTTGCAGAACATTTTTATTATTCAAGTTCTTATCTCCAAATAGCCACTTTCCTAACAACATTCCTTGGGCATTGCCGAGATTTTTAACTTCGCTCACAAAGAAAACAAAAAACGGACCTTTGTCACATTCCTGGAATCTGTTTTCATTTAATCGAGAAATAAATCTTTCTTTAGCCAAATGTTTTTATCTTTTTATCTCTTCTTAGAACGAACATATGATTTTGAGCACGGCTGAATGTCTCTTTGGTTCAGGGTTAACTTCTCATTCTTAAAAATGAGTTGATAAAAATTGGGGTCATTAGCTCGATGGAGAACCACTGACTGAAGGTCCTAACAAAGTATTGTCGATCGAGTTGAATTTTTTTGCTGGCGAATTCTCAGTCGGAGGGTCATCCCCCGGCTTTCCGAGGACATAGCTGCTTGAAATTATTTTAGAAATATAAAAGATCCCTCTTAAAAAGAAAATGTGAAAAATTAAAAATAAACGTTATTATAAATTTTTTTAAATCAAAGAAATTTCAGAAGAAATTTCAAGAATGTTGTTTAAATTGTTTTATTTATTTTTCAATGTATTGAAAAGTTTATTCTAATTTTGTTTGTCAATGACTGATCTAGTACGTTGCCAAAGGTTTCTAGCCCTTCTTTTTTCGGATATTAATTGCCTTACATACAAAGGATAATTTGGAAGATTTTGTTTGTGAGTGTGAGGCAATGAAGATTCCCACGCTGCATTTTGTACTGTTTTGGTAAATAGATCAACCGCATATACTAGTTCTCCTGGTGTTTTTAAGCTAATTGGGACGGAAAGTTTTTCAACAAGCAAGGAACGAAATTTTTTCCAATTCATTGGTCCAGGAGTTAGAGTAGGATGATTGTTTTTAATAAAAGTTTTTAATTGAAGTTATATTAATACCAAAGTTCCAAAGCCATAAATGGCCAGAAACTTATAGAAAAAACAGATTTTTGCAAGATGTTTTACACTACGTGTCAACGAGTCTCTATCTATAATAAATATAAATAAATTATAATTATAAAATTATAAAATAAAATAATAAACAAAAATAACAAATAAAAAATAAAATAAAATATAATATATAATACAATTAATGTTAATTAATTAATGTACTGATGAGGGAAGATGATGCCCCTGAATTCGATATTAATAAAATGAAAATGAGTTTGATGGTTGTCTAGTTTCTGAAAAGAAACTCCTTTTTGTGACGTGACACTTTTCTAGCATATATTGCCTCTCAGGTATTTAAGTTAGTTTGTTTATTCTAACGATAATGGTGGTCAATGAATGGTTGAAAGGGTATTAATGTTTTTGCGAGAGTAACAAAAAACTTACAAACCTAACAAATGAGCATCGATATTAATGTAATAAGGTTTAGTGAGAAATTTTTTGACCCAAATGTGCTTTCCTCCTGGAGTCATGGCTAATTAGTTATTTAAAATACAAAATTTATTGTCGAAATCTAGGTTTTATTGATTATTAAAAATATTGTAATTAAAACATTTTACAAAATCGTTAAAACTATAAAATAATGTAAAAGTAAAAGACAAATTGTCAAAAAAATTATAAAAACACGTTATAATTTATAATATTATTAAAATAAAAGAAATGAAACTAAAATCAATGCTCTAGATCAAGGTATGATGAAGAGAAAGCAAATTGCTTCCAAGCTTTCGACCTATTTTAAGCTCATCATCAGGGCCTTTATTAATTTCCCATTTAAAAAAATGTACAATTGATTTAGCAATTTTTTTCATAATGAGAAAATATGACACCGGTACAGCATAAAATCCTTCACTGAACAAGAAAAACTGACGTAACTCGAAATGTGCCACCCTTTCCTGATACTCAAACCGATGCTTTAAAGCTCGACACAAATCTATGATATGCCATTATTCGTGGATGGTGACAGTACGTTCCTGCCAATTCAAAAGTGACATGTAGTGTTGCTTGGCAGCTATGAGCCCACCTACAGTTGTGCCATTTTTCCTGTAGCACTACACACCCGTATACTTAAAAAACTAAATAATCCGGTTTTTGTAATTTTTTCTATTGTTTGTGTCACTTTTCTTGTGGGTGTGCGAAATACGCACATAAATTACCTTTTTTTAGGGAGGGGGTCGTTCCTCCAATGTTCTATTTTCAGATAACGTATCGAAAAATAGGATGCAATTTGTCATTTTGTCTGATGTGAAAATTTTTAATAAGGTGGTATTTCTTCAATTATGGGGAAACTTTGGTACGCCTAGTCCAGTTATTTATCTAAAACAAAATTGCTTTAAAAAAGGACACAAAAATTATGGCGATTTTACTAGCGTTACTAAGAATTAGAGTTAAATCGATGAATGTGGATGAAAAAATGTGAAATTTTTCTTTTGATTTATAACATAAAACAAAAGCAATTTGATCGCAAAAGCGCGATAGCATTTGCCTTTCGTAAATTTTCTGTTCGGCTCTGTACGGTATTTCCTTCAAAAGTGAGGGGAGGAGAGATTTAGCTATATCCCAAGGATCCAACTCCCATTTCCCGAGGATAAGTCCCTTAAGTTTCCAACGAAGACGTGTAATTGAATAAGTTCTCTCTCCTGTGTGAAACCCACGTGTACCCTACCCCGCTACCCGAACGACTTACAGCCGGGCCAGGCAGGAGAAGGAGTTTTGTTAAAGGTGGAGCAGAGCAGGAAAGGGCGAACATGTTTCCAAACAATCGAATACAAATAACAACTTTTAGTCCCTCGAGCAACTCTACGGATCGACTGCCCCTTACGAAAGTATCTCAAACTTGCTTACGAATCTAATCCCAATTCCATTGGAATTAAAACGTTCAGTGAATTGTTACTCGGGATTTATGTTACTTGTAGAAATGGCCTTTTTTGTTACAGTACAAAGTAGGTGTTTGATAACTCTCACACAAATTAACAGCCTTATATATGAGTTTGTTATATTGTGTGAGCGGATTTAAATATACGAACGTTTATGCGAAGGAAACAGTTTAGGTTTATTGGTCATTTGGCAAAAAAACCGTCTAAGAGCAAAGATTTATGATTGTAATGATAAAAGTAATCTTCATTAGCATTCATTAGCATCAAATGCTCTGCATTTGCTGTCTGTCGGTAGTGGTCGCGAAGGATCGAAATCAATTTGGAAATGTACATGGATGCAATATATTTCAAATAAATGAACCCAGGGGGCGTCGGTGGCCGCAACGGTCTATTATTACTATTACAAAGTTGGTAAAGTTTTAGGCAAGTGTTGAAGGTTTGACTTAAACACTTAAACACTGATGGACTAACTGCTATCCGGAACCATTGTTAAACTGGGGCGTCGGTGGCTGCAAAGGTTTAGGTGATGGCATGGCGCTCATCACTGTAAGAAAATGGACCTCGGGTACAAATCCAGCTGCCCTGCATTCGACCCGGACATACTTACAAATGGGCTTTTTTCCAAAAACACCTGCACTTCGAGGGTTCAAATAACTTCTTAGTTAAATAACCTCAGGGAAAAAAATGAACACTAGGCAGGTAGCGCATTATCCGAAACTCAGTGATCGCTTTCACCAAAATCAACGTTACCTTACCGTAAAACTGACTTTTACCTGCGACAAACTTAATGCTGTCCTTTATTAACAAAGCTCAGTCGGCCTCGTAAATTTACGTAATGTTATAAACTATTAAAACGGTAGAAAAAAAAAGATGAATGACTTTCATGAATAAATCGATTTATACAAAAATCTGAAATATTGATATTCTGAAATATGTATTCTCATCACATGTAAGTGGTACACGTTCGCAAGGAAGTATATCAAAAGAAAGATAATCAATGCAATTTGTTTAAAGATAAGCCAACAGCATAATTTGACCTTTGAAGTTGTGCTAAAAGGAAAAAAAATTCAATTTATATAACTAATGTAAGTCAAGCCTTCGAGAATACATAAAATTGAATAAGGACAAGATTTACTTATAGACTGGACTCCGTATCTTCACACCCGAATCGCGTAATGCTGCATTGAAGAAAATGACATCAGGTACGTTACTTACATCAAAGAAAAACATATCTCCGAAAGTTTCTGTGAGAAGGTACACAAAATTAAAATTTTCTTAAGTACATTTACCTTCAACCTTTCAAAACATTTTTAAAAGAATATTTTATCAAACTGAGTTGATTCAAGAGAGCGAAGCAAAAATAACAGGCTGTAGAAAATAAAAGAAGAGATTTGTTCAGTAATGATGTTCCACGTTTATTTTTATATAATTATAAATTCTGATGAAAAAAGTGTAATATTTAAATACATAAAATATCTAGTTTTTAATGAAAAGTGTATAAAAAATGGTTTACTCCTGACATGGATATTTATAATGATAAGAAAGCAAGTACAACCAAACGATGTAACAAAATTAAAACATATACAACTGCTACGCTATGGCGTGTAACTGTGGGAATACCATTGGAACGATACTGTGGGATGATAAAAGTGGAAGTCCCTTTCAAATTCTTTGTTCGACTATTTTTAATTTGTACAAGGATTTCCAAGATTGTATGCGTTTCTAAACACCAATCTGTCTGCAAATGCAAATCAACATTGCCATAAATTGTACAAAGAAAAAACAAAAACATTAATCAAATTAACATTATTATAATGGATGCTCGAAAGATTATGTGAAAAATCTCTTAATTGTGCATAATCACTATTATTTGTGTTATCAGTTGTAAATTTAGTATGATTTCTCATAAGTAATTTCTCATTATTTTAAATTATAATGAATAAATATGAACTTATAACCTATTGTAAAAAAAAAATTAAAATATACAAAACGGCACAGGGAATTATTTTGCAGGGTTGACCTCTGCTGCACTGATGGATGAGAAAGTTGCGACCAGCCGGCCGGGTGTAGAGAGCAAGGGATGGAATTTAATTTAGATTAAATTGTTCTGTTTGGCCTGTCGGGGTGTTTTACGCGCCCCTGTCACAATCGCGTTAGGGCATAATTTATATCCGGACTTGAGCCTAACTGTTTTGAAAAAATCCTCTCGAAAAAAGTCGAAACGGCGATCTAATCGTCCTGAGCCGGAGGCGGGTCCTTACGACGAAAGATTCCCATAATAAAGGAAGGGGTCAGCCGAAATTAATCACCCTATTTATTACACCCCTCCCAAGGGAGTCAGAACAGGTTCCGGTGTCAGATATTTAATTTCCGAGCCGTCCCTGCCGCCTCTCGAGAATTAAGGTTAGTTATTCCATCAATTCTTCGAGATGGATTTATGTTCTTTGTGTTCCACCTTTTAATTTGAAACTGGAGCCGTTACCGAGATTGATTGCAAAGGGCGCAACATTCGCTGTCGAAAACCAAAAGTAGGCATTCCTTAAAAGCACACATTAACTTGACATTCCCGGTGGAAAGCCACCGTACTGTAGACCAATAATGGATTCGCTCATTTTCGAATCTTGCCCATCTGAGTCATTTATTAATACAGGCCACTTTGAAGAGAAATTATGATTGAAGAATCGTTGATAGAAACGACACATAAGCTCAACCTTTTTTAATTATTACAATATTTTTCACACAATGAGTTTTAGTATCAATAATATATTTGGTAGGATCGGGGATGTGATCCAATGAATTTGCTTGTGTTGAAACTACGCCAAGCTTCCGGTGTTCTATTTCTCATCAGAGCTCTACAGCGGATACATAAATATGTAATATTTTATAATTACTCGTCTATGTAAGTGAAAATCAACAATCAACTTATTTTTACAACTTACAGATTCTCAGTCAGTATTTAAAATTGTTTTCTTTCATCAACATGTTTAAACCTTTTTTTTTCTTTTTATCATTTCTAGTTTTTACACGAAATACTGTTTTTTAATAAATAAATAAATGGCACGTTTTACAAAAGTCCATAAAACAAACACACCATTAAGTCTTATTGTCTCATCGATAAACAGCCCAGGTTTTGGACTGTCAAAATATGTATCCGATATCTTAAAATTGTTAGACGTTAACAAAGATTATAACTAACAAATTCATACAAAGTAAAAGAATTATTATCAAATCACACATTCGATGATGATGAAATTCTGGCATTTTTAGACGTAGAATCTCTGTTGGGCCAGATGACCTTCATTGTGACAAGGAGATGGAAAGATATGATGGAACTAACTTCCATACCATCCATCAGAAACTATAACTGACAGCGTTCAATGAATATTTTAAATACAATGATACAATATATGAACAGATACAGGGAGTAAGTATGGGTGGTCCAATTTCTCTCATCTTAGCTGACATCCTCATGAATGAATTACAGGGGGTAAAACTGAATTACAACGATCTAACAATAAAAATGAAGATTATTTGGAGATCGTGAGATACGGTTTGGTGTGACGTAGGTTTGAGAAAAACATTTTCTTTGTCGTGCCAACGTTTCGAGCTTTATTGAGATCATCTTCGGGGCCTGGGAATATAAACATTGTATAAATTACACAAATACATGTAGGATGTGAAAAAAACAATGTTTATAAATCCCAGGCCCTGAAGATGATCTCATTAAAGATCGAAACGTTGGCACGATAAAGAAAATGTTTTTCTATAGCCTACGTCACACCAGACCGCATCTCACGATCTCCAAATAATCATTAATTAACGGTCACTAAATACCACACAAATAAAAATAATTATAAAATACATGGATGATTTGTTTTTGATCATAATAGAGAAAGACCTGAATTATATAGTCAATGCCTTCAATTCTTTCCACACATCATCACAATTGACATACAAAACAGAAGTAAATGGAGAATTGCCATTTTTGGATGTATTGATTACTAGAGAGCACGCTCAACTTGTTACGAATTTGTATCATAAACCAACCAGTACAGTCAGAGTACTACAACTTTCATCAGCACATTATTTTCAAATAAAGACAAACATAGTGTGTAATCGGACTGATATAGCAATCATATTAAGTAATTAAATTCCATGGGGAAAACAAAAGAAAAATAAAAGATTTGCTGAGGAAAAATGGGTATCCATATCATTAATCCACAAGTTGATATACTTATACCGACTATTGATGTACCCGAAAATACAACTAAGAAAACTAAGAATTTTAGGCTACTAACAAATGTAAATCTAATCTAATCTGATCTAAAAAATCTGATCTAATAAACTAAAAATATTTTATTAGAGAAAAAATGCGAAAACTTAAAAATAGTGAATAGATTTAGCAATAGCATAGGTAAAAAGTTCTTTACCAAGTTTAAATGAAAAGAACCTCTTTCAAAAAGTTGTAATGTGGTGTACTATATAAATTGCAATGATTGCGCTACGGCCAGGCTACGCAGTACTTCGGAGAAAGAATAAGACAATACAATTATGATTGTAAAGATAAACATAGACCAGGTACTGATTGTCAAAACATTTTCATAAAAAAACGCATAAATTCAATTTTGATGAGGTCAAAATCATGACATATGAACCTCTCCTCTTACTTACAATCAGACATCAATGGCGTAAGTTCAATTTACAGTAGGGTGTTTTAAGCAACCAAAATAAATAAAAAAGAAAATAATTTATGCAAAATGCAATATTGTTCATTTGTTTCAAATCATTGTATTTTGTATAATATATAATAAAAAATTATAAAAAGACAGAAAAAAAGGATTATATATGCTGATAAAAGAAAACAATTTTAAATACTGACTGAGAATCTGTAAGTTTAAAAATAAGTTGGTTGTTGATTTTCACTTACATAGATAATTATAAAATATTATGTCATTACATATCCGTCCTAAAGCCCTGAGGAAGGTGAAATAAAACACCCAAAGCATGGCGTAGTTTCAACGCAAGCAAATTCATTGGACCACATCCCCGATCCTAGCAAATATATTGTTGAATAACAACTTTTCGATCACCTTTACATAATTTATTTATTTTATTTTATTTTTTTTTTTTTTCCGGGGCTTCCGACATCTAGGTCATTTCAGCCCCCACTAAGTCTATATTCTATACACGTTCATACAGATAAATACGTTTGTACATTTAAATACATCCATACAGTACACTCATTCCGTTTGGTCGGTGGAGTACTTGATATTCCTCCACCGACCTACACTTAAACTAAACTAGATTGGGGTCGATGGGGTACTTTTATAAATATTCCGCCATCGACCCCGAACACACACTCACNGAGGTGATAGGACAGCCTCCCCGGTGGCTATTCCGGGGTTCGGGTCCCTGTACTACCTCGCGGCCCGGGAGTGCCGTAACCCAGTTTTCCTCCTGTACCCTCACAGGTGCAGGGTTCATGGACACTCAAGAAGACCGGGAGATCGCCACCTCCACATGAGAACTGTGTGTTGTTTGTGTGGTGTGTTGTGCACGGTAATTTGCGTTTGATATATTCGGGTTCCGAGGCCCTTGGCCGCGTGCATCGGCCTGTGTGTTTGTGGTGGCATGCTGACGGAGGCCCAGATACCATACAATTCCCCCGCCCTCACGCCACCTAGTGTTAGGTGTGGCGGAGTTATGTACGTACTGGGTCGCCAATCCCAGGACGTGAGATTTTTAGTTCATCTCAAGAACCTTCCTAGGGACGGTTGCCCTAAGGTGTAGATAATGTAAATGTACTTGTGTCAGTGTAGGTGTATGGGTGTGTTATGTATGTGGACGCAGTTTACCCTCATGCCCGGGAGGTACATAATTTATTACCAATGTTTATGTTTGATATCCGATTTTAGTACGATGTTTATTTTCTAATTTTATGAGAAGGCAAAACAATTTAATAAAACCCACTTACAACTTGCAACAAAGTGAAAGCGAGCGCTGGAGTGTAATAGTTTACACACTATTAACACTCCATCACTAGGACATGATATTACATAATTGCACTAGTTTATTTAATATCGTTATTCCTTTACTCATCTCTTACAATCCGTCTTTCTCTCTATCTCTCTCTCTGTTTTTAATCTTCCTCCTCCCTCCTGCCATTTTCCTAAATATCCCTCAATATATCCCTACAATATCTGTATCTCTCTAATATAATGTAATAATATATATAACATATAATACAACATATATAACATGGAGGGTATTTATCTATTTTATTAAATTATGGTTTCTGTTTTGATCTGATGAGTTGAAACTGCTGGAAATTCATATTACAATGTTAAATCATAGTCTCTCAATCCCCTAGAAATAAAACCTAACCGTTTAAAAACGGCTTTAAAAATATGCCACTTGCCATGATAAATTTTCATAGAAATAATGTTCCTTACGTTTATGTTTTTTTTATGACATTCGTCCTAGCTTTAACAGTTAACGTGAGATTTTGCAATATAACTATCATCAAACCCAGCGAAACGGTAATAAATAAAACAATTCAAATCTATAGTAAGTAATCTTGCAAGATTGCATCTTCTACTGAATATTTGTAGATGCCCAAACACTCAAATTTTTTAATCAATATTACCATTTTTATAGCAATACTATCTTTTTGTGCATAATTTTTCGTAATTAATTGAGTAAGCTGAAAGAAAAATAAAAATAAATAAAAGAAAAATTGAAAAGCTTTAAATTGAAATAATACTTTTAGTCCAATTTGGAGAGATAATGACATTTGCTCCTGTGTTCACTGCTTTCCCAAAGGGATTTCAAAACGATTGTAAAAATAAAACGGCCTTCAACGTTGTAGGGCATCGTCAAATGTCATTTGTAAGGTTGTTTTACTCTACAAACCATTTTTCAACAATACGAAAGACGTGATAATCAACGAAATCTGACTTCATTAGGTGATTTAACGAATCAAGTTGAATTTTCAGAATATTAACTGAATTTTTAACGTAGTTATTTGAAAAGCTAATAGATTTGCTGGTTTTTATGGTTAATATTCTAGAACTGAATGACTATTTAAATGAATGCAATAGTTTTTAACTTTAATAGTGTATAACGATACGAAATGTTAAATAGAAAAAGAAAAATCGAAATTAGTTATGCGGTTTTTTTGGAATAGCCAGGAATATCAGTGGGGACCGTCTAAGTATCTAGCTTCTATAAATTCTAGATGTGTTTGAATTAAAAATAATAAATAAATAAATTATATATAATATTTATTTATTATTTTTAATAAATTTACACACACACACACACACACACACCATAACGTAATTCGAAGACGTTTCAAAGAATTTAACTTTTGAAGTACAAATTAGGAGTAAGTTCTGCTACTAACAACACACCATGGACCGGTTTAACAGGACAGTGGTTTTTTTTTTTTTTTTTTTTTTTTTTTAAATATGCAACTACAACTATTTAATTAAGTAAATATGTATATGCTGAATTTGTCATTTGAGTCTATTGTAGGAGAAGTTGTCCAGTGTCAACTCTCATTCACACCAATGAGAAGGTCTCGGGGCCACTTTCGCTTCAATTGTCTTGGAGTATTTTCGGATAGGTTGGAAGTGATTTCTGGCATACTAATAGATGCCATAGAGATTGATCTAATTTTGATCTTGAGTCAAGTACTCTTTTTAGTAATTTATAACGTCGATTTGTTTATTATCTTTTCAGCATTGTGTAGGGATTCCAGTCAGTCGTTTATCCATAAAAAGCTTAGACAACGCACGACGTCAGTTGTAGGCAATGGGGTTCCGTTTATACTCGCTATAGGACATATTTTTACGAAAGGTAAAATTTATCTGCACGGTTTCGTTGGGTTCCTTCTTCATTCTCCTCTTTGTGAACCATACTGTTAATTCAATCAGGTGTTGTAAGTACTCAACACTTAAAATGTGCCAGGTATGCTTCCATGAGGAACATTGCTTCCCGTATACTCGGTCATCCTAAAAAGGACAATGAGGATCTTTAACGTCCGCTCCTAACCTATTCGGCCTTATCGGACGTTTTGATTCTCAAGATGAGAGCTGACGCACCTCCGCATACGACAGAAGGGTGTGACTGCCGAAGCGTTGGTGTAGTGGCAGCTCAGCCCCGAGGGGCCAAGACAACCTCGCTCTCTGCTTGCCCATTCCGAGTAGTTGGGTCCACAATAAGCATCGAACCGTATGACGCGCTCAAAGGGCTACCTAAGCCGAAATGCATCAGCCTGGTCTCCCGCGCACTCCCAGAATAGTGGGGCTTCTCTAACGTAGAAACCACCGGATCCGCTCCGGCCGCGGTTTTGTTTAAAGTGGAATTGCTAACCGCCTACGGTAAAAGCCTCCAATTGAACATTCCATGGGGAACATCAATGTAGGTACTGTTGTTTCATAGGCAATGATGTAAGAAGTTTTTTTATGTTGGCCGATACAAATTTTAATTCTTAATGAGCGAACATTATCAATCTATAAAATGTTCTCATCATAGCGGAAGTAATAATAATATAAATTTTACCAGATATTTCTCTGAATTCTTCTGCTGTTGAACAGAAAGCTGTTGAACCGGAAATAAAATAAACCATTTTGGCGGCTAACCTCCGTCAAATCCCTGCCTTCACCTCGTTTTTCATGACAGTCTCCAGAAATGGGGGACACCATTCAGCGATCGTAACCTCGGAGAAGAATGGATGCAACAATTGTCCGAGAAATACAATGGGCTTTTTGACAATAACGTGTCCTTAATAGAAAGAGTCAGTACTTCAAGCATCCCTTGTGTATTTGCAGAGTCCGACTCGATCTGATCGGAAGTTAGGAAAAAAAGGGGGCGAACTTTGACTGTGTTCATCTTGTTGTTTTCACCTGTACATAAATTATACAAATCCCACCACCGCCTCCCTGAAATCAAATTCAGATTCTTTCGTAAGATGTTATCTCCTTTTTTTTTTCCACCCACTCCCTTAAACAATGGAATAAACTGTACCCTTTACTCCGCACACCCTTCGAGAAGCCTCTTGAATACAAATTACCCTTTAACATCCTCCCCTCGACTGAATTTTAATTCTGAGATTACGAAAAGGGCTATTCATCCCTCGGTGGGAAGCGGTTTATAAGCAGGCCAGCCTTTAGCTCTATTCAAAATGAGATATACTAAGCTTCATATCCAACCCCCTGTCCAATCTGTACGGGCGTCCTAAATTCCCTTTCCTCTATTAATAACAGAGTAAAATCCTTTGAAATGAGGGACGATTGACATTTTTCTTTCTAAGTGGCCTAGATATTGATGGAGCCAGTGATAATTGAGTCGCTGTTTAATTCCGATTTTTTTATCATGTGTGCGTAAAAAAAGAAATGAAAGTTTATGTAACCTGAGTTTTATAAATCCAATTAAGACATAAAATTGTTAAAATCTTATCAGGTCATTATAATTTACTACTCTTACTTTTTAGACGGTTTTGAATGACAATAATTCACGTGATGTGTTCTAAAAAGACAGCCACAGCCTGTTTGTGCATTATAAGTTTTTTTATTACTAGGGTACATTAACTACGAAGTTATATGAACCTCCAGGGTGCGGTACATTTGCAAGTATGTTGAGTCTAAGTGGGAGGTAAGTGCTCGAGGTTTGAATTCAGGGGCGCTGGATTCGAACCGGGACTTTTAATGATGAGTCGCCGCGCCGCCTCAATGCCTACCGCTCCGGGCACCTATGTCCCTCCTTAAAAGTGTAAACTTGATTGAAGCTTCGTCGAGTGTATGCATATCGTATTATACTACTACGACATTTTTGCAACCGTGTCACGAAAACCTAATAAGTTATAATAACGTAAATAATTATGTAATCAAATTTTCATATTTCCTTATCCTGTACTACATTTTAAAATTAGTATTACATTAATGTTCTTAGGGCCTGCTCAGAAGATAGAACCTTCACTACTATGATAATACGTTTGTACATTCTTGACATATACATACATAAACATTGTCATTTTATTGTACACAAAAAGTTTGATACAACTAAAAACGATTTCCAGTAAATCGTAAAGGTTACATCTATAATGGTTTATACGTAAAAATTTAAGTTGTATTCCTGAACTCCAATTTCATGCATTGCATATTTTAATCATGTATTGAAATATTTAAACGACTTGAGGGGGACGGGTTCAGGTTAACACACTGAATAAATTAGCTTTATTTTTCTCGATGAAATTTAATTACGCAAGGGACCATTTTTGCTTCGGGCGCTGTCAACAGCTAGTTCAATTACTGAATTGGTAGGGTAGCTAATGCAGCATTTCCTAGGTCCAAACCCATTCACACTCCCTCATTCTGTACATTCTTTCCAATTTACATCAAATCAATTAGGGTGGTAGAGTGAAATTTGATATTCCTCCATCACCCTCCGGATATATTATATAACTAACCTTATTGAGGATCGATGGGGTACTCAATATTTCACCATGGACCTCCTCACACTATCATTACCGTATACAATAAATCAACCCTTTTTCTCCAAGAATCGAAACCGGGACCCAGATACTGCGATACTCAAGCGTAATTCTCATGTCGGATGGCATTCCTTTACACACACTACTGTTGTTTAGCGTCTCGACTTTAATATGTCTAGAGCGAGGAAAAAATAATATCACCCATATTCCGAAATGTATATAATAATATAATCAAAGTAAACTGCTTCTTCGATGATCCGTACAATTTAAGGGTAGGACCTGGGAAGTTTGCCAATATATTTTACCCAAGTGTATTTATTGAACTGAAGTTTATACCAAATAGTAATAAGGTATAAAGCAAAAAAAATCGCAACTCCCTTAGCATCGGGGGGGGGGGGGCGCAATATGGGGCCTGGGATAAAACGGGAGCCATATCAATGGAAGACAGGCCGAGGAGGGGCATTTCTTAGAAATGCAATATCGGCCGGATACCCAAGTCAAACACCACATATCCTATAAATCCCCAGCTTATAATCCTCCTGAAGTGGCGGCCAGGACAATTCCGTCCGACGGAAGCATGAAATCTTTTCCAAAACCATCGTCTTCGAGGGAAAGCAATCGGCCGGTATGAATCATAAATGGTCGAGAGGGTAGCAACCCTAAATCGACGCTCTCGGAAAACTCGTGAAGATTTTTTTTGGTGTTAAATATTTCATGAATATTGAAATTGTTTTCAGCACCATAGGACGCCCTGCTCTCATGGACGAAAGGGGTCACGAGCTGAATCGATTTTGCTTCATACCTGAAACCTCGACCAAGAAAATGAATTATATTTACAATAGCACAATATTAACGTATCAATTAATTTGAGCGAGTATCCATCCACTAATTACAATATATTTCGTTAATAAAGTAAATAATAATTTTTCATAATGGCTTAATGATTCGGTCGGCCTTTGGGTTCATGCTCTTCCTACGGCCGGGCAAAAACTCAACCCGTAAATCCTCGACTAGTTCTTAACAGCTGAAAACTGTCTTATGATGGCCATACCATACTACAGCCATACCTCTGAAGAGGGCGTGAGCAGATCGGAACAATTCCTCATTTGTAAGACCCAGAGTTCTTCTTTCTGCTTGGATGCTTCATTCGACTAGAGGAAAAGCGAGTAACCTCATGTCGCTTCCCTCGCCGGAGAACGATATAAACGGCACTCGGGCGATCCTTGTCTGCACTAATCTTAGCGACTGGCAACTCCTGGGGCCTCCTCCGGACCCCAAGACGCCCAACGTCTTCGCCCTCTTGCAAGCCACAACCTTGCCGAGGAGGCCCACGTGTCCGGCTTCATCCAATCACCCCAATGGACAATATTTTTTTTCTTCATGATTTCCACTTTTAAGATATTTAAATAACTGATGATCTGATAAAGCATGTCGAGGGTGAAAAATCATTTTCGTTTTTCGCTTATTCACTTTACTTTGTACCCGGAGATATTATATTCACGTTACTAAATGGCTCCAGGCGTAACTTCAAGGTTCCATTACCGGACGGCTAGCAAACAGATTACTTTATTTTAATTAAAATTTGTATAAAATAAAAAAAGGAGGAAAACTTTCCCACTACAATCAGCTTAGAATCACAAGGATCCATATGATTTTGCGTTTTGTGTTTGTGAACTATAAGCCCGTTACGAGAAGTATGGCTCATATATATTAATAGTTTATTACATTTTAAACAACATTCAACGAAACATGTACAATGCCGACCTGCTTTATTCAAAAAAATTTTAAATGTTGAACGCATAGTTAGTTAATAATACTGAGCACTTATTAAAAAAGATTTATATCTAGGTTTTATTACCTTCCAATCCTTGTAATTGTGTTTTGTTATTACTAATCTTTCTTGTTATATTACGCCTAATTATTTTAAACCAACTAATAAACCGACAATAAAAACATTTTATTGTCTTATTTAATGTTGTTAGTGAGTTCGATAAAATACATAAGACAAGTTTTTTTTTTCTCCTTCCATTATATAACTTTCCCTTTCAAAGCTTCTTGGGATCCGGAGATAATGATTTTCTTTAGAAGTGCCGTTACTAAATGGATCGGCTGGCAATAGGCGGGCAGGATCGAATCCATTATAGGATTGAATTGAAAACGGTTAATTCTATCGCAATCTAAAATGAGGAATCAATCTTCGGATAAGCATAATACAAAATAATTAGTTTTTACATTACTAGATTTAAACGAAAGAATGCTTTGTTAAACACGCAACCATCAGTTTGAAATAACTGCTGAGGCCTAAAAAGTTTATTTGCAATCTCAACATTTAATCCAGAGCTTTTATATTTCGTAAATTTAAAAAATAATGTTAATCCTTTTATTAAATCAAATAATAATGTTTTCAGAGAAAACCAAATTTAAAATTTTTATGTAATATATTGATCGATTCTTCACCATGATATGGCAAAAGATACCCCACGATGAAGAAAATGTATCCCGAGTATGTGGATCCATCGTTATACGTATGTGGACCAACACACTGGGATAAAAAAATGTTTTCCAATTTAATCTTACTATTTTATGAATGATCTATCCGTTCATTTTGTCATAGATTAACCAGAAACACTGTATTAAACAAAGCTGGCTGATGCTAAAATTTTAGCATACCCTCCAACATTTTCAAGTACTAAAAAATACGAGAACAAATATTTGAAATGTTTACCTTTTAGACTTTTTTTACTAGACGGTAAATTATTTGTATTCATTCTTTAAATAGAAAACCAATTCAATTAAAAAGGATCATTCAAAACTAACTGTTATAAAACTGTGCGTTTCTGCTTACATATTGAATGTTATTTTTAGGAAGCTACCTCAAATAAGCATTAGCGATTTGTTTGATTGCGAGATTTTTGCTTGGACCAGTTTCCGGTGTAACACAGACACCCATACATATAACTGAAACATACCACTGAAGATGCCGGAAAATTGGAACATCTGTAGAGTGAAAAACTAGGGTTGATTTTAATAACTATCATCTAGAAATGTGTGGTTAATGTGTCGTTAATCGATGATTATTCAGAAATTGTGAGATGCGATCTGGTGTGATGTAGGATTCAGAAAAACATTTTCTTTATCGTGTCAACATTTCGATCTTTATTGAGATTATCTTCAGGGCCTGGGATTTAAAAAAACATTGTTTAAATTTAACAAAGACATGTAGGATGTGGAAAAAAGAGAATTTATACAATGCGAAAAATATTTTTTTTATATTCAATCAAAGTATTCTACTCACAATTTTGTTGATTTTGTTAAATTTAAACAATGTTTGTAAATCCCAGGCTCTGAAGATGATCTCAATAAAGATCGAAACGTTGGCACGATAAAGAAAAGGATTTTCTGAAACTTACATCACACCAGACCGCATCTCACGATTTCTAAATTAATATCGATTAACGGTCACTAATCACCACACATTTGTCATAACAACAATTTTGCTATACAAAACAGAAGCTACTCTACGTATGTCTTCCTCCTCATTGTCTTCTAGTCATTGTTACATCTTTATTATTGCCTAAAAAAAGTCGATTTCACCATCCAAAAATAGAAGCATGCCAAATGAATTAAAATAATATTATTTTGTATACTGTTGTATACAAGCTTTGTAACGCAGCTTTGCCCAGGGGAATAATAAAAAGTCGCATTTAACAAATTATTTTGAGTGTACATACTGCTATTGATATGTTTGATATCAATGATTGTATTTAGTCATCATTAAATATTTACATTTGTGATATTATTTTTGTTTTGGATTGCATAATTTGTAATTACTGTTGTATTCAGCGTTAAATTTATTGCAATGCTTTTGGAAATACAATGTTTTTAGTGATTCCATTTGGCATATATACAAACAACAAATCTCCCATCCTGGAGTATGCACTGTATAATTGTCCATGAGAAAACCACATTCAATTCACATAATAGCAGTGCTTGATTTGGTGATTTCCTTATAATTATTGCAAAAGGTAGTTTAATTGTAAAGTGCAATAATTAGAATTGGAAAGGCACCACTTCTGTTGTTATCATTGGTATATGTTTATTAGCACATCCTCTCCTTTGAATTTTAGTAAGAATATTACTATTATTCTGCGAACGAGTATGTAGTCGTTTTGGACGCATTTTAATCAACAGCAAAATCCAATTCTACAATAGAGAGTCAAAAAGTCAGAACGTAAGATTAAACATAATTCATACTACATCATCTATTCAGTACCAATTAATACTGAATAGACAAAAGTTACGAAACTAAGATAATTTATTACTTCATCTTGATCTATAACAGTATCTGATTGTTGATTTATTTAAGCTCAAATATTTGTGCATAAACACACGCATATCACTTCCACAGCAATTCCAGTTCATAATTTACAGTAAATTGCCGGCAGGCATCGAGAATCATCTACCGTGGTTGAGCTCGTGGAGCTGCAAACAGGTTATAGGTCATTTCATCCCACAACGCAATCACTTCTTAAAAAAAAAAATTCACACCCTCACTTTAAGATTATTTATTGATTTTTAAGTGTATTTTTTAGTACATACATTGCCCAGGGGATAATATAAAATTTGTATGGGGATTTCAAATCCATGAAGAAACAAAAAAATTTAATAGATTTTTCATGAAAAAAATGCTCGACCTTCCAGACTCAACCAAAACTACTATTTTTTATTTTGATATATATTTGTTTATTTTTATTATATGAATAATTGTATGTAGGTATTTCCATTGTTTTCCTTATATCAACATGCCCTGAATTGTTTTATCTTTGGCTCTTTTTTATATAACAAATTTTTGCCGTTATAGCATGCTAATAAAATCTATACTTAGTGTAAAATATTGTAAAATGTTGAAATAATAAATAAAGCATTATTATTATTGTCTCGACGTAAATAAATGGGACGAACTAAGCGAGTTCGGTCTTTTAAAGATTAATTCCAAGGCAAATCCGCGTAAAATGATAAAACTCCAGACTTAGGGAGGAACTTGTTTTCATGCAAATTTCCCTTTTGACCGAACTTAATTACGCGCTTTCAAAGAAGGGTATCTAGAGTAAATCCATATATTTTCTTCACTGCTTCTTGTGTATTCTATGAACGTGAAGTTGTGCGTCTCGAGCGAAGTTTAATGCGGCATGTGGTTCTCTTCTTATGAGAGAACGTTGTCTGGTATTTGATCCAACGTAAAACCGTCTATTTGCAGTTCCTCCACGGCTCCGGTGAAATTAATTACGAGCCAATATACGCGTATTACACATACAAAATAAAATAAATATTTAGAAAAAAGAATAAACAGTTAAATACACTATCATAAATACGATACTTTATCAGGAAATGGTCCGATAAAAACGTTATTTCATTTTAACGGCGACTCTTCGCCGGGCTATTTTCAGGAGAGGATTGCCAATGCAACTATCGCCGAATTCGGCGGACTTCGGTCCACGAGATTTATGGTAACGGTCCACAACTATTATAGGTCACATATAAATCGGAAAGGGCCCAATAAATCCTCGTACCCCCTGTTATCTTTACACCTCGGTTCCTGGCGCGGCAGTAAACGCTACTCCGGTCGCCTGCGCCGGCTACTGAGGGCTTTTCCGAATTGCTCTTCTAATGGATGGCATAAACAGGACGAAGGAAAATATATCCCTTGCGAACAAGAGATTTCCCACTTGAAAAACGCGAAGAGGTCAAATAAGGAGTTAAAAAAGAGTTTAGAACGGGATAAAAAAAGGGGTCAATTCTTGTATGGACCGTCATGTTCTTTTGCATACCTCAATGTTAAACTATTCCTAGTCGCAAAAGGTTATTTACCCTTTGTTACTTTTATGTAAATCTACCGATTCTGCTTTTGTATAAGCTAAAATTTTGGTACTTAAAAATGCAAAGGAAGTTCTCTGGGCCGGTTTGGGCGAATGAAAATTGTTTCTAAACTTGAATCACCTTTATTTTATTTTATTATTTTTAGCTCGAGCGGGACAATGGATCACTAAATGAATTCGACTATGTGAATCTTGTAAACTAATATCCTATACTCCAAAAACACTATTCTGACAGACTTTATTCAGATATCGTGAGATGCGGTCGGGAGTGATGTAGGTTTCAGAAAAACATTTTCTTTATCGTGCCAACGTTTCGATCTTGTCTCAACACGACACACAAGGATGGCACAATTACACAGAAGACAAACACTTTGAGTGAGTAGAAATACTTTGTTTGAATATAAAATATATTTTGCATTGTATAAATTCACTTATCCACATCCTAAATGTATTTGTTAAATGTAAACATTGTTTATAAATCCCAGGCCCTGAAGATGATCTCAATAAAAGATCGAAACGTTGGCACGATAAAGAAAATGTTTTTCTGAAACCTACATCACTCCCGACCGCATCTCACGATATCTGAATAATTATCGATTAACGGTCACTAATCTCTACACATTCTGACAGACTACAAATTTCTGAAAAAGTGACTTTTAGTAAAAAAAAAAATTAAACCTTGTTTTATATTATTCAGTTATTTTCCAACAAGGGAATTGACCGATACTACCGTTATTTACAAGCCATCGTTTATCTAGGAACATGATTTTTATTTTATGAGATTGACGGTCGTATCGCTTTACCTGAGTAGAGAGAAGGTGCTGCCTGGTGTCCGCCTTTGATGTTACTTTTACAAGAACATTAAAGCATAAGGGCCGCTTTATTCTTTGTTTACTTATTTATTTCGACATCAAACGACCCTTTGATATTGTAATTAGTGGGTTCCTCAAATTATCATATTTCCTGCGCAATTTTTTTTCCAGTGTCGTTCGGATTAATTCTCATTTTCGCCACAATTTTAACATGAAACATTTAGTATCCAAACTTTTCCGCAAATTTCGATAATGACTGTCTAGTCTAAACGTCGGAAAATACACAGATTTCTTGAATTGCACAGAGGGAAGTGTACAATTTTTTTTCTTCAAAGGCACGAATTTTTTTCAACAAGCCAAGTTTATTTATTATATATTTAAGCATTTTCTTACATGCGAAAAGAATGCCTGCAGTGAAATATGTTAACTTTTTTTTCTATGAGCCAACATTCATTTTTGTATCATACTAAGCTTATTCTTGAATTGTAAATATCCCTTTTAGTACGTCTAATTCCGAGATGGCCTAATTTACACACAGCAACGTTGATAAGACAAAAGTATCATTTATCCTGGACTGATGATCTCCATTGATGTTTCAAACGCGACCAGAGGGCATTTACTATTGCCGAAGAAAATTAATCGAGATTACTTAATAAACATAATAACTAGGTTATCATTTTAAATAAATAAACCCACCCTCACACACGACGATCAACTTGTAAATGGTCATAGATAGGGTATTTATTTCACCGTTATGTTGTGAGTTATATGTGTTATATGTTAAATTTGGGTTTTACCATTACTCATCGCCCACTAATATACTTGAACGACTATTCGACATCTGCATATGACATATGTGCTAACGTGAACAGGCAGGTTATTGATTAGTTTTCGAAAAAAGCTTTCTAATTTTTTTTTAAATTATTAAGGATATTTTAATTTTATGTTACAAAATCAGTAGTAGAGTAGATTGAAATTTAAGAAGAACACTTCAATTAGTTCCTTCCTCAAATTTACGAGTAATATATTCTTTATCAAGATTTTTAAACTATTATTATAATGCACAAGATTAACAATATGAACATCTACACACAGTACTAAAATTTATGGTGATATCCCGAGTCGATAACGAGATCTACAACCTTCCCAGTGCACATCTGATAACGATCAATACCGAATAAGTTATAATATTAAAGGAATTTATCAAGGATAATGAAGATAAATCCTAAAAAGATATAAGATATTATAAGGATAAAGAAATTTATCAATCCATATATTGATACATTTCTATCTTAGGGATATTTTACATGGCCGGTGAATGGAAGTACAAAACCTATGGGGAGAAATGAATGGGTCAGAAATTGCAGGAGCATTGTGCCGGTGAGAATCAACTGGTAATAATGAATTTGTGCGTTTTAAGGAAAATTGTTGAAAGCGCAACAACATCTCGTTGGAAATCCTTGTTGACTAGTGTTATTGCCAGTGATTTATTCGCATTCGTCTCGTCCGTTCGGATCGTATTTCGCCAGGGCTAATTTGTGAAAAAACCATCCGCGTTGATCAAGTTCACCGGCCCGTGAAACGTATGCGTTTAGTGTTCCATTTGCCAGCTCTGACAGGAACAAATATTCCCCAGAGATTGTTTCTCTTAGCTCTCTGAACCTCCTAAATATTGTCCCGCCCTTGAATTATTAACGTGTATTTGCCAGAGTTCCGTTCCGACGAATGTTTCAGGACCTGGGTGAAAAACGAGTTTATATTATTCCAATGTTGACAACCTGCATTAAAACACAACAAAAACCAAAACCGATCCTAATCGGTTTGATTTTCTGTGAAATTGAATTCATGTTCCCAAAATATTTATTAAATCAATTTTCACCGTTTATACCACGAATTGTTGTCGAATTTCTACAATTATTGACTTTTTCCTCAGGTCAGGAGTCAGTATATCGGTTATCCCATAATCGAAAGGTCAATTCATAAAAGTTATTTACCGAAATTAAAAAAATGAGACAACTTTAACTAATAAATAATCTTGCAACAGTTGCTTTAGTTGCTGCACAAAAACCGTAAAAAATTAAAATTATTAAATATTCATTACTTTTTATTGCAAATATTTGCTAATCTATTTTTTTCGGAGGTTCTCAACAGCAAAGGTCGTATCAACAACCCTTCGGGTGCCGGGCGCACCCCCGACCACCAGGCCCGGCGCGCAGACTTGCTCGTTTTTAAATTTCAATTTCGGCATCTCTGACGTGCTCAAACCACGGCGTCCTCGGTACCATTATAGGGAACCTTGTCTGGTACGCCAGTCCTCGTGCGGATCCATTATGGATCCTCTGCCAGACGCCCAGCCAGCCAAATTCACCAACCGTTTGCAGTTGCTGTTTGTCATTTTGTATTCAATTTTTATACCTTTGGACGCTGCTTCCTTGGCAAGCCGTTAACCATTTCCTTCTCCGGAATGCCTGCGTGTCCTCTTATCCAGCGAGAGTAAAAAAAAAGTTTTTCCTCGATTTGATAATTGTCGGTGTTTCAATAGTATGTCGACTATATATTGTCGGATTCGATTGCAGGGCCGCTTGATTCGAACCCCGGACCTTTACCTTAGAGAGATCAAGGCCGTGGCAAGGCAAATTTTTTCATCTCTAAATAACGATTTATCCTCATTTAATTGCGACTAAAATTAGATTTTGAAAAGAGCTTCATTAACCCGATAACTCGATTTGTTAAGAATTCCCTTAAGATTAAATAAATACGTTACTATTTGAGAAGTATGGGTGTATGTATGAAATTATTTACTCTCACTTGTCAACAAAAACTCATATGATTTAAGATTCTGTGAGCAAAGTTGGGTAGAAAATGGTCAACACTTGATATTTGGGAGTATAAAATCACAAAAAAAATGTTTGGTCCAAATCCGTGACCCAGCAGCAACCTGGTCATACGTAGTGCTCTTGGTATAATTATAACTGGCTACTTTTCAGCACTTCATTATCATTTTTATTCGTGTATTTATTGGACCTCAAATAAAACGTTTCTTACAACACAATCTTTATTATATTTTTAAATAATAATGATATTGAAAATAAAGAGCCTTCGTTTTGTATTTTAACAAATACCGGCATTTTTAGACCACAGTTGAAGGCCAACGAAATTACCGAAATTAGTTATTAATCAGACAAAAAACTTTAATAATAACTCACAGGATAATTCAATGCTTAATAACAAAAAAAATATTTGACATATTTAATAACAAACCAAGTTCTTAAATAATTTATGCATGTTTTTAATATGAAAAACATTCTCTACATAAGAAGCCTAAGATTCGGGACACGTGCCTTTGAAGTATGATTACTAAATTATGTGTAAATTAAAAGTATAATTTAATTTGATCTAATCAACATTGCTTTTGATACCATTGCCATCGCAACCTTGCTCTTCGTTTGGACGTTATAAGTGAACGGATATGTTCGGGAAAGTGTGAAATTATAATAGCTAGGTGGAGAGGACGAAAGTGATATTAATTAACATGTCACCATTTTATACATGCACCATAAGTAGTGAGAATGGGTTTTCCCCAGTTTAATTGAATAAAACAGCTATACTTTTTAAATGAAGTCGATAATGTTTTAATACAGTTGAGAAAATGTTTTAATTGGGCCGCACCTAAAAATTCGCCTCTTTCAGTAGCACAAATCCATCAGCGACGGAAAAACAACACGGGAAATATTTGCATTTGATGAAACACGATGAAGCTCAAGCGGATCCACTCACTAAAGTGGTTTACGTTTAATCAAACGAAACTTCTATTAAAATTATTCCATAAACAAGCATCAAATAACAAAGCACCTCCATTCTGGGGAGCGCAATTGTTTTGAGTTTAAATTCTAGTCATTCTAAGCAATGTAATTAAAATAATCGAATTATATATCAAGTAAATCTTTTACGGATTGTGTTATTAAAAGTAAGGGGCTGGTGGCAAATTGCAGAAAATGCCTGAAGACCCGAATGAATTTCATTGTTTGAAAACACAGTCGTCACTGTTAGTATTCATAAGTTTGCTCTTATAATCGAACCTTGTGAATTATTATTAATGGTATCAAAAGTCTTGACGAAGGGAATGAATATTCCTCGACAGCTTGACGAAGGAACTGAGTGTTTTTCTTTTCTTCCAGGCATTATTCCTTATTTTTAAATATAAAATTATAATATCGATAAAAATATCCAATTATATTGAGAAAAAATATTTTAACTGCATCCCATAACTACCTAATAATATTCAAAGATAAATGCTACGTATTAAACTCTTAAAAAAATAAAAATTAAAAGTATATTTTGTTCATTTTAGCTGGGAAAATCTATTTTAACTCCAATAATATTATTAATGAATAACTGAATTTTTAATACTTAGCTTTAAGAAAACCGAGTAGTTTATTTTATTGTTAGATACAAGTAGTAACCGACTTCCACTGAAGTCAGATATTTACGACCTTCCCTGGACATCAAGACAATGATTTAACAGAAGCAACAAAAATCAACTAATTCTATACAAGACATTACTGCCATACTCTGGACATGCGGAGTGGAACTATCAGGAACTATATACCATTTAACATCCAGCGTATCCAATGCTTCCAATCAAAACTCCTTAGACTAATTGTCAAATTTCGTCACTCCTGCAGCGACCTTTATTTTCAACAAACACATACGATACTGGTTCGAAAACTTCGAACATCAAGCTCTTGATCCATCCTAACCCTACAGGTCCAGTCTTAAACTAAACGTCGATGGGTTGGAGAACTCCTCGCCCTTTAATACTTCATATTGAGCGCCAGCGTTGGCTGCTTCCACTTCATCAATGTACTCCTGGTCCTCGCCATAGTGTCAATTAGAGTCAATGTTGTGAAAGAGAAAAAACACATATAGACAGCTATTCCTAACTCATATTGTGATATATTATACTTTCTATGAGTATTCAACAGTCCCTTTTGTTAACATGGATTAGTTAATTTCTTACCTGTGTAGAAATAAAATCCAATGTGGCTTTTCATGCAATATGTAACGATCCCATCTTACGGGCCGTCACAAAATTGAAATTGCCACGCTGCAGTTTCGATTGGAGATGTAAACGCGGGGCGATAAAGCCTAAGAAAAGGAGGGACCGAGTATAGGCCGTGAATAAAAACATTTGGGACAGATAGAGGTGATCTGCTCACTGGTGAAGACGCTGCCATCCTTGTTGCCCGTGAAATAGTAATATTAAAAAAAAAGTAAAACGAAACGTTCCAGTCTCCGTGGGTAAGTCCCTTTCCTTAATCTAGGCTGTTTATAATTATTACTTTGTTAAAAAAAATTTATTTCCAAAATTCAAAGAAAAGGTTTAATTTCATTTTTATTTAAATATCATTAATATCATTTATAATTAATATAAGGAATATATTTTGTTTTAACAATTGTCATTATTATAGTTTGTTTATGCTTCATTTATCTCATTTCAAGCTTGCTTACTAATAATAAATTGTTTAAAATAATTTCATTTTCTGTCCTTTTATTTTTTATTAAAATAATACTGTTACATTTTATTAAAATAATAGTAGTAATACTTTGTTATTAAAAGTAAAATGAATTAAAAAAAAGGTATCTGGCAAATTTCAAAATTATAGTCAGACCGATCGAGGGATTTCCTCTGGGACCTAGATAAAGTCTAGGTTGGGCCCATCCCTTCCTTAAAAACAATTACTAGATAATTGTGACAAATATTGGAAGAATTACTATATCCTCAGCAATTTTCTCGGTTTTCTAACATTTGCAAAGCAAATGAGACTTTAATATAAGCAGTAATTATTCCGAGACATATAATTTATGTTACAACGACAATTTTGTCTGCGAACAAAGCGCTATTTTTTATTCAGATATAAATTAATAATAATTATTCAGAAATCATGAGATGCGGTCTGGTGTGATGTAGGTTTCAGAAAAACATTTTCTTTATCGAGCCAACGTTTCCATCTTTATTGAGATCATCTTCAGGGCCTGGGATTTACAAACATTGTTTACATTTAACAAATACATTTAGGATGTTGAAAAGTGAATTTATACAATGCAAAATATATTTTATATTCAATCAAAGTATTTCTACTCACTCAAAGTGTTTGTCTTCTGTGTAAGTGTGCGATTCTTGCGTGTCGTGTTGAGAGTGCCAGTGAGATTTTGCTGTTTTTGTTGTTTATATAAGTTGGATTTTGAAGGAGTGGGGAAGGAAGTCGGTATAGAAAAGACATTTTTGTATAAGGGGTCGGAGTCTTTGAAGTGAAAAGAGCCGACGAAGGGAAACAATGTGTTGGTAATGGTTTGGGCAGATTATCCTTTCAGGATTATATAGAAAGGAATAAATAGGAAAAGGAAAGCTAAATTGTTGGACAATTAGACAATGTGAAAAATATTTGGTGTGTGGAATGTAATGTAATGATATATGTATGTTATCTATATTGAATTTGATTAATGATATTGGCGTAGCTGCGACTGAGTTTACATGTGTCTGTTCTGTAATTGATGCTGTGTTTATCTCTGTTGATATAAACCATTTCTAAGAAATTACGTTTATGTTTGTTTTGTTCTGTATGTAATATTTTTCAATACTAATAATACAAGTAATCAGGAAAGAAACGCGTTTTGTAAAGATTTGACAATTACACATTCTTTTTCATTTATTACGCCGAAAATTGTCGATTTTCCCATGATTTTCTTGGAACGCAACGCCCAATGCTAATTTCTGTGCCTTATTGATCGAGTCTGTGCTTCAGGAAAATGTTTATGCAACAGGCAGTGAAATTCCTAACAATCAATAATAAAGCAATTAGATAACTGGAATTATGTACTTACACATCGTTGTCTATAAATTATTTAAAATAAGGCATCATCAGCGAAACCTTGCAGCCTGAGAATAACCGTTCCTCTCTGTGAATATCTTCAAAAGAAATTTTTTTAATTAGATTTTAAACTCTGCGGTCAACTTACCTGACCGCTATTTCGTGTAATAAGGTTGTTCAAGGTAAAAGTGGCGTGCTGAAAATGAGGAATGAAAACCTTGAATTTATAAATAACTGCTATGATGTTTTCTATGTGTAATATGTTGTCAACTATTGAAAACTTCGCTTTTTGTTCAAATTATAATAAGAAAATAAAACATGATGTCTTATGCGTGGGAAGATGGGTTGGATATCGTTACC
Source organism: Cimex lectularius (assembly GCF_000648675.2). Lineage (NCBI taxonomy): Eukaryota > Metazoa > Arthropoda > Insecta > Hemiptera > Cimicidae > Cimex > Cimex lectularius. The sequence goes on along the minus strand of NW_019392751.1, from coordinate 848,364 downwards.
ATAGTTTTACCCTTCTTTTATTCCTCCCTCGTACAAAAGAATACCCGATATACGGAACACATAAGGGGGGGGGGAATTAAAGGCTTCGGATGTGAAAGAAGAATGTTTGATGAATAACTACAGGGTTTAGAGGCCGATAAATACGGTAAGATTAGGCCATGCTGGCGCCCACATAATGCGTGTAACCTGGTTAAGAAAAGAAGATGTGAGACATGCGTCTGCCTTTTACTACCTTCGGAATTTCTCTGCACATGGGGGCAGACTTCTCAAGAACACATGCAATCAACCTTGGCACCTCCGTCACATATGTGAAGAATCTGAAAGTAAGCGGGTTGAGATAGGAAGTTGATGGACGAGCGGATCGAGGTCACGATAGCTCAAGTGGTAGAGCAGCGGCGTATCTAGCCGAAGATCGGGGGTTCGAATCCCGCTCGTGCCATTAACTTTTTTTCATCTCAACTAAAAACCTTAAATAATTTTAATGTATTAATTGGTCAATCGGACCACGAAATTAGTGAATCAATATATTTTGTACCATATGTTTAACGATAATTACGTGTTTTCTACGAAAAATTTAAATTATTGCTTGTTAATTTAGTACATACCATAAAACACGAATCAACTACCCACTTTTGAAGAACGAAGTGTAAACGACCCCACTGCTTGGAAGCATTTTACGGTTAGACGACATGGATAGGGTCGTTTCAAAAGAAATTGACTCAATCCTGATGATATTCATTCGATGAAGTGCACTCGCGGCAGTATCATATGTAAGCATTTCAAAGACATCTATGGATACGATATCGGGTAAATATGATATTTGGGATTAGCGTTGATACGTATTGAAGAGTGCTTTTACTCCAGTTCTACGGGATAACACCGATACGGAACGCTAATTCCATCCGACTCAGGGCTGAACCTGAATTTTTTGCGAATTCAATACAGAATATTTATTCAATAATAGTCAAACGAACGACTGGGTAACCACATGGAGAAACCGACAAAAGAAGGTATAAATACGTAATTCTATATCAAAATTTGCTCAGACACAATAAATACAACAATAAAATAAACTCATAACAATAAACTAATAATTTATAAAAGTGCATACAATATTGTTTAATAAAAAGCCTCGTTTAGAAATCGTATACTCAAATTATATCGAATGATGGTTTTATTGTATCTGTCTGGTTAAACATTTGAAAAATGGAATGCTCATTTTAACTGTAGAAATATTGGTATCTAAAACAAATGACATTGTACAAAAACGTCTAGAATAGCTAATCAGGGCCAACTTATTATTGTAGGTAACTCTATGTTTTATACCATGAATCACGTAAATAATCTATTGGACGTGAGATCACAATTTCAATGAAAAAAGTATTTAGTCCGAGCGTTCTTGCCAATGAGACCTAGAAGCGGATATATAACTTTTCAAATATCGTTTTCTTCCTTTGTTCTACATGTGTTTCGTTACCAGTGATTATATATTTATTGATTAGTTTATTTCGTACGTTAAAAAAAGCAGGATCTTGGCCAGTATGTGAAAATTATGTTTGTCAGCTAGCCATAGAATGGATATAGTAGATATTGAAATACATTATTTGTGACTAAGCGACTTTATATAAAATATACCTTTTTAGCAAGAAACGAAGTTAATGTTTGATTTTTGCACCCAGAATAGAAGGTTTAGGGAAAATAAAAGTTTTTTTCTAAAAATTTTGACCTTTAAAATGTTTTCGCGATTTTTTCGATATTCACGAAAATGTGATAGCTGGCTCCACCGATCGACAATAAACTTTGAAGATTTTTTTTTTTTTTTTTTTAATAATTTGTAGTACATTACAACTACCTTAAAGTAGGTAACAACTAACAGTGAGCAAGGTAATTTTGTCTTGTTTTAATTACCTTGCTCACTGTTACTTGTTACCTACTTTAAGGTAGATGAAGATGTAAGAAAAAAAAGGTTTGAGGAGTTTTATTTGATTTCATCCTTATTTTTCTTACTTATAACGACATAAAATGTAATCATTTTTGACATATCCTGAAAGAAGAGCTATTCAGCATTCCTATTTCTATAACAATGTTGAATTCCGATAAAATCCAGAAGATTTATGCATTTTTAAAAGTGGAACACATTATTATATACGTTTCATCAGTTCTGCTTGTTTTTCTTTTTATATTTTTGTTATAAACATTTTGTTTTTATGCCATTCGCTCCCATATTAATATATCGTAATTCGCCCAGCTCTTCATTTTTTCCAATTTGATCGACATCCTATGTTCATGGGTTTTCAAGAAAGAGATATATTCACGGCCGACACCCCAACCACTTCAGTGTAAACAAAAGGCGGAAAAGACGACGGTTTTTAATTCGAGCCGGGAACAAAAGTTTGAAGTGGCGTAAATTTTGTATGAGGGGAGTTGTATTTACCCCACTCGGGCCGAGGTTGAGGGAGCTTTGTTGAAGAGCACTTACCAATACGAGGTATGCAATTACGGCCGTAGTGCACTAAGGTGCAATCAACCACCGTTCTACCGACCTATTTCGCCCTGAACATTTGCAGGATTATTAATGAGTCATTAATAATCCACGGGAATTAACATATCCCTGCATATATCTTAAGATATAATTAAAGAGTAAATTAACGCAAATTATAACAGAGTTGGCAAAGTTTCTCACTGACAAAGCTCAGTGAAGACAGAGCTAGGGAAATCACAAATAACAATTACATTAAATTATGGATATATATTACCTGACATTGCAACGATAGAAGTACAAAATATAAAACAAATAATCTCCATTGAGTAGTATGAGATACGTCAGCAGGACTTTTATTAAAAGGTCGATACGATAAAATAAGAAATTCTATATAAGTAATAGGCAAACCAAATACATTATTCGAATCGATTGAAGCTACAAATCTGCCACTCATACTCTCTTTTTCTATCTAGCCGTTCATCCATCTAACTGTCACTCTTTCTCTTTCCCCTTACAGACATACCCAAATAAACATGAGGCATTTTCTAAAGCTTTGAAACTTTCACGCTATTTCATAAACTGTTTATCTGTAAGAATAAAATGTTTATTCTTATGCTGTGTTTACAAATAAAGTTAAGCTAGCGTAGGATAACTATCGCAAACGAACAAGCAAATAAACAACATTTGTACTATATAAATATCTACATATTCTTTGAAATACAGATTTAAGTTTCTATCCTAAAGCTGACATTCCCTCTAGTGAGAGAGTAAGTGAGTGAGTGAGTGAGTGAGAGGGAGAGAGAAAGAAAGAGAGATAGAGAGAGAGAGAGAGAGTGAGAGTGTGAGAGAGAGTGAGTGAGTGAGTGAGTGAGTGAGTGAGTGAGTGAGAGAGAGAGAGAGAGAGAGAGAGAGAGAGAATTAATTCCAGATAAGGCACAATTTCAAAGGGAAGTCTATCGACTAACATATAGAGGTTATTTTAAATTTGCCTTACTTTACTAACCACGAGGGGAGTGATTCAGAAGGATTAATAACACGAATTGCCAGATTACTATATTTCATTCATGCGATGAGTGTGTGTGTGTGTGTGTGACGTCTGGAGAAGTTAGTTATTAGCGAGAATGGTGTGGGCTCAACCCGGCCCCGAGGAATATCGGGTATTCTGGGGGGCGGATAAATGCCACCAAACTTAGTCGTTTGTAGTAATGTGTGTATANATATGCATTATATTTATCTTTTATATTATATGTTTTGTATCTATTCTGTAATGGACAACCTGAGATACAAACGAGACGATACCATTTTTGGATATCGTCGTGGCATACATATGTAAGAAAAGAATCAATAACCAGATCGAAGCGCTCAAATGGCTGCAGTTTAAACAAAATACGAGTGAAAGACCAGAAAAAGAAGGAAAATGCAAAGGGAAGGCGTTGACCTCAGCTGTTTGTCGGCTCATAAACCTACCACTTTATACACATCATAGCGAAAAATTGACAGTATTGTAAGATATCATTCTACCAGGAAAATCAGTGGAAACTGCTTTGCATTCACTGATAGGCAGGATGGAGAAATCATTATTTAATAATGAATATACACTAGGCTGCTTCTTCGATATCCAAGGGGCGTTTGAAAATGCTGCTATTTCTTGCATTATATCAGCACTAAATAATTACAATGTTGATCATCACCTTGCTAGATGGGTGAAGGCCTACTTGGAGGGAAGGATGGTCAATATGTGCTTAGATGGTAGCACTCTTAGAATTAATGCCAAAGGACGCTGTACACAGAGAGGCTGTTTGTCACCTATTTTATGGTTAATTACTTAATTACTGTAAGTAAACAGTTTAATAGAACTTCTGAATAATTCAGGTTTCTACAGTCAATTATTTTCAGATGATGGTATATAATGCTCACATGTAGGGTCGTCTGACTCTTTCAGCATTAATGAAAAACGCCATGGGATTGCTTTATGAGTGGTGTTGTGATAAAGGTTTATCAATTAATCCAGCTAAACTGGAATTGATAATGTTTAGTAGGAGAAGAACATTAGGTAATTTTAAAAACCCTAAATTTCAGGGCATAGAATTAAAGTTACTGGATTCATTCAAATTCCTTGGTGTGACGCTTGACAAGAAACTTGATTGGAAAGGTCATATTAATAACATATTCAGGAAAGGCACAATATCAATGGTACTATGTAGGAGAATGTCGGTAAAACATGAGGCAGCACACCATGAATAACCAAATGGCTATATTCAGCAATTATTCTTCCTAGATTATTGTTCGCATCTTTAGTGCGGTGGAAACGTCTAGAAAATAAAGGAAACAGTAACAAATTAAGGTCATTTCAATGACTAGGTTGTTTGATGAAGACAGGAGCATTTTCAGCTACCCTAACACTTGAAATCATAACCACTACCACATCTCTACACATTGAGGTTAAGGTCAGAACACTAATCAGCTGATACAGATTAATTAGCGAAGGCAGCTGGAATCATAAGTGCAATAACGTAGGTCACTCGAAAATCTTATAACTACTGAGTAAGGTTAACAGCCAATTATTAAACGTTAGTGATAAACAGATTAAAACCTCTTCGGGGTAAAAGTACTTTCAGGTAGACATCCTTTATGAATATAATTATACTGTGGATGATGACCATCGCAACATAGACTGCAATACAGATGGTTCACTTATCAAAGGTAGAGGGAGCGGTGCAGGAATGTACATACCTAAATTAGAAACCGGCATCTCCTCCCCACTTGGCAATAACACCTCCGTTTTTCATGGGGAAATTTGAGCCATTAATGTGTGCTGTAGAACATTTATGGAAAATAAAATTAAGGGAAAGGATATCCAAATTTTTTCTGACAGTCTGGCTAGTCTTAGGTCATTACAAAAAGACTTGTCAACCTCCAGGCAGGTGGAGGAAACCGTAGAACTCATCAATGGGATCTCTTCCAGGTTTGAGAACAAGGTAACCCTTATTTGGATATCAGCACATAAATATTATGGTAATGAAAAGGCGGGTAGCTTGGCCAAAGAAGGCGCTTAATACTGCGTTTGTCGGGCCACAACCGGTATTACCTCTCTCTATGAGCACAGCGAAAGAGAGTATTAAATACTGGGGCATGAAACAATTCTGGCAAAACAACACAGGCAATCGAAAGAGTTCGTTAAGGTGATCAAACCAGCAGAATCGAAATGGCTATTCTCTATCTCAAGGAAGGGAATTAGGAGGCTGATAGGTATCCTGATGGGCCACTACCCACTGAGAAGACACCTCTCCGTAATGGGTATTCTACCAGATAATTTTTGCCGTTTTTGCGAAATAAAATAAGCAACGGCAAGGCACCACCTCGCAGTGTGATAGGTATGCAAGGTCTAGATTTGAAATCTTTGAAGGAGCGGACATTACCAAATCACTCCCCGAGATAAAATGGTTCAAAAACTTGGGGTTTGTGAACAAGTCCAAGAGATTTATGCAGGACACGTGAGCCGACCAAGTCCGGGACCTTTTAGGGATGGAGTACGAGTCTATCCAGGCATTTAACCCCTCGGGTCTTGGTCGCCCACCCTGCGTAATATATATATATAAGATATCACTCGTCTTCTACACTAAATTTGAGAGAATGGATACTTTAACCCAATTTGCAGGCTATTCAATATCAACTCATGAATGCCATGTTTGTATTATACAAATTTGTCTAATGCTATGAACTTATTTATTTTTGTAGAGATTTCTCATTTACATAATACGGAAAGAGTTGAGGTGACGTGATAATCGGCGAGATAGCGACTTTCCGTATTTGTAATACTTTCAAGCCTGCGCTCATGTTTACATAACTGCTCCGGAAAGGTATCAAAGTTATGGTTTCGGATCGAATTGTCAACGTCAGTTGTATGTTTGGTATTTTTGTGGGCGAGAATCGCCTGAAAAGCCGTGCCATGTCCTGAAGTTATGTTGGCTGTGGGCGAGAATCGCCTGAAAAGCCGGCCATGCCCTGAAGTTATGTTGGCAGTCGGCATGACAATGTTTCATTTTTCTTCCATAAAAACTTTGAACACAACCCCTCGATACCGTAATTCCTGTTTGAATACAACTATAAATATTACCAAATTCGCAAAAAAAAATTATTTTAGACAATTATATCTTAATTTAATAATTCTGTATAGATTGGGTTTTTCCACCATATAATATTGACAATCATTTAAACATGCGGTGTCTTCAAGTATGACACTTTTACAACATATTATATATGCGTTAGGTATATGTATTATATTTAGCTTTATGTTAAGCGGGCTCAGTCATATTTTGAAACAAGGCAGATTTGGCATTTATTAATAAAGAATTGTACAGCGTTTTTCATATTTGGCCATTAAAATATTTGCCCAATTCTATTATAGGTTTCTTCGACTCCTGTGTGGTTTCTTTTTCCAGAATGATAATTTTCAATTATTTCTAAGATTTTTTTCTAATTAAACTACGTCAATACGTTTGTCCGTACATCTAATAAAATTGATTTCAGCGTGTTTGAAGTAGGTCATTATAACATTAGTAAATTTGTCGTTTTTGAAATACAAATCATATTTAATTTTAAGTACTATAAAGAGTATAAGTACAACGAAGACAGATTTCAGGAATTTGTGGCGTCCATTTTCACATGTTTTCACAGCTTTCAGCTGTCCAGACGGGCCTTCGGTTCCATGTATGATGCACGTTTCCTGCGTCTTTCAAATTTCGATTTAGAGGCGCTAACACTATAGTCGCGAAAATTACTGAATCGATTATAGTTGCAAAACTACTGATACATTATAGTCGCCAAAACTATAGAGCTGGTTTCGATGATGTAAAGATAGAAATATACAAACTTCGTTGTATCTTTACTATAGGCACCAGTGGTGTAAGTAGGAAAACGAGCTACCGGCATGTGGCCTGACAACCAAACCATCCCAGTTGAGAAAAGTGCTCCAATTGAACGTTTAGCGTACAAAGATGAAGACTACAAAACCCGATTTTGTTTTACTGGTATGTATATATAAACACTTATAAATTATGTAAAATATTATTAAACATTGTTTTATCCAAGTTTACATTAAATGTGTAGTGCTATTTCAATGTTTGGACATTACTGAGATGATTTTGATGTATAATGAACTATGTTTAATTCTGTCTTTTTGACACTCCTGTTGTACAATAGCTATTGGAAATGCATTTTGTTGTTTAAAATGCCTCGAAAACGACAAAATACTGGTCATCGGACAAATATTGCAAAGAGAATTCCAGGTGAAACAAAAAATGAAACAGAAGAAGAAAGAGCACAATGAAATGAACAAAATAATTATCATATGTCATACTCACCTGCTACTAAATCATCACAACATCACGAATCACGAAATGAAGCAAGTAGAGGAAGAATTAGAGAATTAAGACAATCTTTCCGTGACAACAGTCGATTACGCATGCAAATGAATCGATTAAATCAATTGGTAAAACTGTATGGTATTGCATTTCTGTATAATTCAGATTTTGAATATAATTTGCATTTAGTTTTGGTTGTTGTAGGTATGAATAAAGTTTGCACATGTTTAAATGTTTAAACTGCACATTGACTTATGTTCATTTAATTTATATATACCCCATCAAGCAATTGCATTATGAATACTCAAAATAATGTTTAAAATAAAATTTTATATTATCCCCTGGGCAATGTATGTACTAAAAAATACACTTAAAAATCAATAAATAATCTTAAAGTGAGGGTGTGAATTTTTTTTTTTAAGAAGTGATTGCGTTGTGGGATGAAATGACCTATAACCTGTTTGCAGCTCCACGAGCTCAACCACGGTAGATGATTCTCGATGCCTGCCGGCAATTTACTGTAAATTATGAACTGGAATTGCTGTGGAAGTGATATGCGTGTGTTTATGCACAAATATTTGAGCTTAAATAAATCAACAATCAGATACTGTTATAGATCAAGATGAAGTAATAAATTATCTTAGTTTCGTAACTTTTGTCTATTCAGTATTAATTGGTACTGAATAGATGATGTAGTATGAATTATGTTTAATCTTACGTTCTGACTTTTTGACTCTCTATTGTAGAATTGGATTTTGCTGTTGATTAAAATGCGTCCAAAACGACTACATACTCGTTCGCAGAATAATAGTAATATTCTTACTAAAATTCAAAGGAGAGGATGTGCTAATAAACATATACCAATGATAACAACAGAAGTGGTGCCTTTCCAATTCTAATTATTGCACTTTACAATTAAACTACCTTTTGCAATAATTATAAGGAAATCACCAAATCAAGCACTGCTATTATGTGAATTGAATGTGGTTTTCTCATGGACAATTATACAGTGCATACTCCAGGATGGGAGATTTGTTGTTTGTATATATGCCAAATGGAATCACTAAAAACATTGTATTTCCAAAAGCATTGCAATAAATTTAACGCTGAATACAACAGTAATTACAAATTATGCAATCCAAAACAAAAATAATATCACAAATGTAAATATTTAATGATGACTAAATACAATCATTGATATCAAACATATCAATAGCAGTATGTACACTCAAAATAATTTGTTAAATGCGACTTTTTATTATTCCCCTGGGCAAAGCTGCGTTACAAAGCTTGTATACAACAGTATACAAAATAATATTATTTTAATTCATTTGGCATGCTTCTATTTTTGGATGGTGAAATCGACTTTTTTTAGGCAATAATAAAGATGTAACAATGACTAGAAGACAATGAGGAGGAAGACATACGTAGAGTAGCTTCTGTTTTGTATAGCAAAATTGTTGTTATGACAAATGTGTGGTGATTAGTGACCGTTAATCGATATTAATTTAGAAATCGTGAGATGCGGCCTGGTGTGATGTAGGTTTGAGAAAAACATTTTCTTTATCGTGCCAACGTTTCGATCTTTATTGAGATCATCTTCAGGGCCTGGGATTTACAAACAAAGTTTACATATAACAATTACATTTTGGATGTGGAAAAGGAATTTTTCCCGGCAATAATTTCATCTCCTTTTCAGGGGGTAAGCACATTCTAGGAAAAATCTTAAGAAGCAATGTACATCCGTGGCAGCCGGTCTCAAGTGATGACTGTGCCAATGGCTTGAGGAGCCTCTACACAAACGATTACTCAAACAGATTGAATTTTTTAGCCTAATCAAATAATCCTCCTCCGGATAACGTTTTACGCTATAACAGCTGCAATAATTTACATTTAAATCTTTTAAGTATGGAGAGAATGTAATACAAACTAAATCCTTCCAAATATCCCAGAGGAGGGGAAAAGAACATTCTTATTCAAAATAACAGTGTAACGAATGAACCATAAAACTACTGAACACTAAATAGCCACGACTCACAATGAATTTCTGTTTTATCTGGTAAAGAATCGTTGCTTGGCATTTTCAGAAAATCCATGAAATTCTTGTTACCAGAAGAAACAACCCTAGTTAAGACTGATGTAATCGAAACCAAAAATAAAGAGTATTTCAAAAATCTTCTAGGTCAGGGGAATCATATTCCAGAGACTTTTGTTCGAGACCTTGCGACGGCACAGTTCCTAATTCGGCTCAAAGGTCTACCCAGCCAAGGAGAACGGCCCATCGTCGCTCGGAAAGGAATATGATGTCATACAAAGCCAGCTACGACGGCTAAAGAGAATAGATGGCTTCATCGAGATAAAAAAATTCTTCCCATCCAGTCTTCGAAACGGCCGAATTTCCGACGGGCCTTCGTCCAGGAAGGAGCGACGCCCACAAAAAACAGTTGGACAAAGATAATTATGTTAGAAACCCGGAACTGAAACCTAGCTTTCTATTACCCAATTTTCCTTCAGGGGAAGTAAGACAATTAAATCCTACTAGTTCAATACTTCTGGCGGTTTCCATCTAAATCGGTCATTCTGCGGTTTGACGATACGCACATGTCACTTGGCCTACTTTACAACTTCGCCTTCTTTGTTTTTCTACCGCTTTATGCCTAGAAATGAATACTCATTTCCATCCATAACTGAACAGGTAGCCTCACTCGCGCGATCTATTGATAAATATGTGCAATATGTATATAAATACACAATGGAGTTGGATGGTTGATGCAATCTAGAAAATCATCCCTGATTACACATGACAGACGACATTTTTCCAGTTATTAATCCCCTAAGGGTTTTATAGGGATATGTTGTATGTGTATGTAGTTGGTAGGATAGATACTATGGGTGGGGAGGGTGTGAGAGAGAGAGAGAGAGAGAGAGAGAGAGAGAAGAGAGAGAGAGAGGGGAGAGAGAGAGTGAGTGAGAGAGAGAGTGAGAGAGAGGCGAGAGAGAGTGAGAGAGAGGCGAGAGAGAGTGAGAGAGAAGTGAAAAATAGAGAGAGTGAGAGAGAGTGAAGGGGAAGAGAGTGAGAGTGAGAGAGAGTGTGATATATATTAGGAGAGAGAGAGAGAGAGAGAGAGAGGCGAGAGAGAGTGAGAGAGAGGCGAGAGAGAGAGAGAGAGAGAGTGAGAGGAGAGAGAGTGTGAGAGAGTGAGAGAGAGAGAGAGAGAGAGAGAGAGAGTGTTGTAGAATTAGAATTACGAGACCTTCTACGAGGCCTCTGGATGGATCAGGGGGAGTCACCCACCTTGGTGCCTGAGCGACTCGGAGGTTGGGCTCTGATCGGGCGCCATCGACTTTTTTGGTCATTTCGGCCCCCTTACGTTTCCTAAAACTAGTCATTCTCACACTCACTCATACCATAAATACATACATACTCCTATATACAAACCCAATGGGAGACTTGTAATTTTTGTTTTCATTTAATATTATTGTTGAAGGCTGATCTCCGAATTAGCTATTGTAGATATATCGACGGAAAACGGTCATTTCCTAATATGAGAATGATATTTAAAAGGAATTGATTGATATATTATAATTCAAACTTCCGCCGGGGTGTCGTCGGCCTCAACAACAGTAAGTAATAAAGGGCCGCTGGATTCGAACCCGACCCACAAATGTTTTTTTATTTTTTTCACAAATGTGGTCAATAAAGTAAAAGATTTCGAACAAAATACACTTGAGAAAGTATAGTTCGCATTAATATCATTATAGTTTCACGCTTAAGTTGAGTTGTTTTAATGTGAGTTAATACAATTTGTAGTATGTCCCAATATTTCTCATTATTAAGGTTCAATATTGTTATAGACAGAAATCGAGAAAGATTGAAAGAGCAAAACAAAGAGGAAATGTCGCTGCGGTTTCTCCTTTTAGCAGAAACCTCGTTAAATTCTAGAAGAATTAATGGACCTATCGCCAGTATTTCCAGTTCCCCCTTCTGATTGTGAGCTTAGCCGCCTAATCGCCGTCCTAATACAACTTCACCCCATTTCCCCCCAATGAAAAAATCTCTTTTTACTTTACGTACTACTTTGAAACCTTACAGCTGTTATTTAAAAATCACTATTGGAAAACATTAACAAAAATTAAGGTCGGATAAAAGTAAATGTTGAAATAAAACGGAAATATTTTCAAATTCTTCAGTTCATTGAAAAGGTATTACATATTTCGCTACATAAATAAAAAAAAAATCATTGCATCTTTTATTATAAGCGTCTATATTATAGTGATATCACAAACGGATTTCTAAACTGAATCGTTTTACTTTTCCCGACAATTCCTACGCTTGCACTTTTATCCCGTTTTCAAGGGGAAGCACATTCTAGGAAAAATCTCAAGAGACAATGTAGATCCATGGCAGCCAATCTCAAGTGATGCCCGTGCTAATGGCTTGAGGAGCCTCTACACAAACCGATTACTCAAACAGATTGGATTTCAATTAGATTAGCCTAATCAAATAATTCTCCTTCCGATAATGCTGAATAATATCAACTTCAAGCGCATAACCCGCTGAAGCTCAAGACAAGCTTAACTATATTACTGGTCCTCAATTAAGGCTGAGTCGTTACGCCGTTTTTCTTTAATTTTTAAACATATTTCGAAAGAATTAAAGAAAGTTACACAAGTCATACAAAGATGCAAAATTAGTACACAAACAAGAAGTACATGATCGCTGAAACGTAAAAATGATAGTAGAAAAAACTGAAAACCTATGTAACACTAATAAGAAAACAAAAATCTAAACATAAACTATATAATATCTTAAAGAAATTGATACCATTATTTAGCCGTTTCTTAAGGTTACTAATTGTTCGTACAATTTTCTTATTATTTGAAAATACCAAACTAACTCAGGATGTCAAGGCTTCTATAAATTTTACTGTTTTACCAACGATTTAAAAGTTTTTGCTTTTATGTTTTATTGAGTGATTAAAATATTCTTATAAGATGTTGGCAATTTTTATTTTGATTCATTATGAGTGAAGTACCATAAAGTTTCGTGGCAATTAGTATTATTTGGGGCAGCTTCCTTTTGTAGCAAAAACGTTTAAAAGCTTTCAGCCAGTATTGTATATCTTTATTATTTTGTATGTAGTACAATGTCGATAAATGCAAATGCCTACCTTTAGGTTTTTAAATTAATTGTATTGTCAGTATTTTTAAAAATGTGCCAGCAAAAAAGACAAATTAACACCTGTAATTAACGACAATGTATCGGAAACAGCTATTGTCTGGCTCATCTTTTTTGTTACCTTAATTTATGAAAGACTTAAACGCTCGAATTAACGACGGGGGAAGGTGAACCTGTATTTTGAAAATGGAATATAGTTTCAATTATTTTTCACTGTTTGTTCCCGTTTGAAATAGCTATAGCGTCCCATCTTAGTGAGCCCCCAAAAAATTTCCAGTTGCTGCCAACAAAGGTTTCCTGCCAACTATTATCCTCTCCATTAAAGATGATTTCTCTGTGAAACGTATGAGACAAAAGTGCAAGCGATGAGGTGAACACCCTAAATGGGCCAAACTCCAGGAGTTTATTGGCAAATTCCAGTAGTCCTGTGATTATCGGGCCCACGCCTATAGATGGATAAGGTCATCCCACGCCATGGATCAGTTTTCTACCGCCTCGACTAATGAACATAAATAATGAAAGGAAAATTATTGTACGCCGTCATTTAATCAGTTTTAAGATTGATAAAATCCGAGAATTTTCAAAATTACTACTAATTGTTTAGGTTTCAATATTATTATAACATTAATTCACTATTTTCGTGGTCCGCTTGTCCAATTAATACAAGACAATTAATTAAGGTTTTTAGTTGAGATGAAAAAACCTTAATTAATTGTCTTGTATTAATTGGTCAAGCGGACCACGAAAATAGTGAATTAACGCTATAAAGTGAACAAAAACGAAAATTGAAGACTGTATCAAACCGAAGGTGAACAGATTTTATAGATTTTAAGAGAATCATGATACAAGTTTGGAGAGAATCAAAATGATCAAATTAAACAAATTAGAGTACAGTTTAAAATGTGAAACGTTTAACAAACTTTGTAATATTGACATTTTTTGGTTGCGTTAAAATATAGATAACTGAGCATTATTACAATTTGCAGGTTGGCCTTTTTAGTTGGTTCGGCTGAATTTCTCTTCAACCAAAAAACCTAAAAATACGTGTTTAATATTTTTAATCTAGTTTCAATTTTTTATTTTTTTGGAGAAATATTATACAGGGTACCTCAGGCCCAGTTCAACTTCAAACTTTCAAATTCGACCCTATACATCCTGAGACATAATTTTAAAGGAGATTTGGTGCTGAAAACAATGGGGCAATCGGTTTTCATTGGTCAAAAAATGACAAAGTTATGACAAAAAGTTAACACGTATTTGATTTGCTAATTATTATTCAAATTTCATGATCGAACTGTCTGCCTGGTATAAATAAGCAAAGATTTGCTTTTTTAACACTCCTCACCGTGCTCACAGCGATATAGTTAGGGGAGATGCATTGACAACCATTTTCTATTCTTCGACGCAGTTCGTCAACGTTTGTGGTTAGAGGTATTATATACACTGAATTTAAATAACCTCACAGAAAATAGTCAAGGGGAGTTAAATAGGGTGAACGCGGAGGCTAACAGATCGGGCCATATGGACCACCTATACCAGAAGATTCACCGGCAAAGAATTGTGTGCCGGGCATCAATTATGCTGGAGAATCATTCTTTGTTGTTGTTGAAGAGAAACATCATTATGTTGGTAAAACCTCCCTCAACAACTGAAGAACTGAGCACCATTTAAATTATTTTCGTAGGAATTTATTTCTGAGAAATCCACACTAAACGTTGATACTGTGAACCACCACCAGCTGGTTGAGACGTGAGTATGAAATTCTCGGATTTTCCTCTGCCCACGTTCGAAAATTCCAACTGTTTAACATGCCATTAGAGGTGAACTTGGATTCATAAATCCATAAGATGTATGGAAGAACGTTTGCTTCAGCCTCCCAAATCGACATAACTTCATAATCCCATAGTCCCGTAGTCCTTGGACAAGATGAGAGTGATACGGTTGAAATTGTAAGTCCGGAATACATCTCTAATTTTATGTTTTGAACAACCTAAAAGCCTTTCAACATTTCGGAGAGAGGAGGAATTTGGATTTTCGCGAACAAATAATAAAATATTCAGGGTGAAATTACGCTGCCGGTTTCTTGGTGATGGAACCGAACTGATCTGTATCTCCTCATATTGCGAGCAATACGAATAAACGTTTTGTGGTTTACTCTAGGATCAGGAAATTTCTGGGAGTACAACTTTACTGCACGACGCGCAATACCACCACTATCAATAATGCAGTGCATATCCATCCAGAGTACTGTTGATCGGAAAATGTCTTCGGTTCATTTTGAATGGAATACTAATGTAACGAATAGGCTATTTTAAAATTTATTTACTTCCAGGAATTAAGATTTGCTCTCATAATGTGACAACAGTGACAGACAATAAATGCAATAATTAATTATTCATGTTTACTTTGGTGAATAAGCAAATTATCGGAATTAAAAATAAAACAAACGAAATGCGTTTTTTCAAACTTTTTGCCTTAACGTTATCAATTTTGATCAATTTTAAAATCCGATTGCTTTCAGCGTAAAAATCCTTTAAAATGGTGTGATAGGATGTGTACAGTGGTATTTGAAATTTTGAAGTTAAACTGGGGCTGAGGTACGCTGTATAATTTTTCTCCAAAAAAGCTAAAAATTTTAAACTGGACTAAAAAACATTAAACACGTATTTTTTTCATAGCGTCATTCGATCAAGAAAAATTCAGCCGGGCCATCTAAAAAGGACAGCCCGTCTTTCAAAAACGAAATATATAATACGATTTATTAAAGACGTCTTTGTTGAACAAAATTTGTCAATCTTTTAAAATAAACAATGAAAAGATGATGTATAAGATACTCTAAGCGAGCATAAGGTGCATGTGAATGTGTTCTTTATATTAAGACAAACGTGCACCTAATGGCTTCATCCGTTACCATCAGCACTGGCCTATTTTACCATTTTATTTGAAGAAAATTAGCTCAAAGGCCAAAAGTGTGATGAAAAATGAAATTTAAGGAAAGAAGAGCTTATTCCAACTTAAGACTTAATATTGAACATAAATAAATGTCACTTTGGGTTCATTCAGATTAGTCAAATAAAGTAGGTAGAATATTTTATTAAACATCTGCATATTGTTATATAGCTTAATATATAACTGTGAGGGAGATAACGCTGTGATGTAAAGGTGGCTCCAGACATGCAGGATTCGTCGATGCCAACATTCGCTGCTCGCATTGCTCGGCTAATTGTCGATTTCCTTGTCCGCATCAAAGTGATATTATTCCTGAAGTAGGCTAACTCAAAGCATCCACACATTCGGGAATCAACTGTACTGTACTTAAATCAAGTGTCAAATGAAACAACAACACAGCGTTGTTTCTGTTCGTGAAGAATGGATTGGCCGAACACAACAGTCTTCGAGTTCCTCGATCGAGCTTAACCAATAATTTGGAACGCTTCTCTTCCGAATCACAAATCTGAATAAGGTTTCAGTTGCGTGGAAACGGATCGAAAGTATGATGGGGCCACAGTACTCTGTGAGTGATTTGTGACTGAGCCACTATACAAAACAGTAACCGCAACTGCAGCAATGACAATTTCTCTGCTTTCACCACGATTGGTAGTACAAAGATCGAAACGTTGGCAGGATAAAGAAAATGATTTTCTAAAACCTACGTCACATCAGAACGCATCTCACGATCTCCAAATAATCATTGGTAGTACAGTTGAGGACTCACACGCCACATGGTGAATATTTGCTGATTCCGCAACAACCAGGAGGTTACACTAACTCCGTATGTGTGTATACGTAAGCACGCTATTTGGCGAATCCCAAGACGAGTATCTCGAGACGTGGCAATATTCGGCGGCAATCGGCATTAAGCGAATTCCGCATGTCTAGAGCACCATCAAAGAAAACGTGTTTTGGTGAACATTTGCACTGCACTTGGGTTTATATTAAATCTTTCTATATATGGTTTAGAAGTAGTCATTAAGTAATAAACTAAGCGCAGTTTGATTAACCAATGAAAGCATAAAGACAAAATTGTCGATCTATTTTCATTGAGTATGAAAATTATAAGCAATGAATTGACATTGCGGATCCCAGTATTATCTCGACTCTGTGAAAGGAAAATTATTTTGGTAAAAATTAATACTGATTAACGACTGGGAGTCGAGTATGAGAACTAGTATGGGAAATTTTTGAACTATTAGATAATAGCAAGTCGAATGTGCGAGAAAATAAAGCGTTCATACAATATATTGCAAGAAATATAATTATTTTCAAATTATATCGAAGCTTATTAGTATGTATTTTGAATAAAATGAATTGACTGAATGCATCCAGTTTTATACACGATGGCAGCCGCTAGTTCACATATAAAAATATATTCATTCCAACAAGGTATTTGAAGGGAGCGTGGAAGGAGAGCGGGATGAATTCAGGATTCAGGATTCACGCCCACTTACTCGCAGTAGGGCCGAGTTGCGTGCGAATGTGCGCCTTTGTATTGGGACACGTGTGTGTTTCTGATGGCTTCATTCGAATCCCATCAGGTGCTGATGGCACCTGCCATTCCCTCATTCACCGTCTCGGCGCAACACAGATCCAACTCGGCCGACTCGAACCCGCCGGCCCCAGGCGTGGTATCCTCATATCGTCACCTGCCTTCCTGACATCTCGCCACCCTCTGTCCAATTTCCATTTCGAATATCTAATATATGAACAGGGCAAAAATTGTTTCTACCGCGCCCACTCTTTCTTGACTGTCACGTGTCGCAAGTCGGGGCGGTTCAGGCACCGGTGAAATAGGAAAAGCTCCCAAAAATGAAATTGGACTCGTATGAGGAACAAATTTCGCCCTTTCCAAATTGAGATAGATAGATTTTTTCTAAGTTAAACCTTAAGGGAAAGGTTTTTAATTATCCCTGGAAGCAAGCAAGTAGGTACCTCCACAAATGATGATATACATAGAAACCGTTAAAATTTATGTAGTTTTAATTTTATGCTAGTTAATGCATATTGTACGTACGTTCTCATTACCCCTCACAAATATAACCGCCTAATTTGTTTTAGTGGAAAAGCAAATTATTGATAATTTCTTGAAAGAGTTCTCTAAGAACCTAATAGGGATGGTTCGTCAGAATAAGTCAGGCTTATTAATGAGACAATATTTGGGCTAAGTACAAAATGTGTGGTATAAATAAATACAAACTGTTTTAAAGGACCGATTATGGTGAAACTACTTTATCATTCCAATTTTGTTCGAAGTGAATTGATTACGTTCTGGAAGGAAGAATTATTTATTCTTAAAGCCATTCATTATGTGCAAATTGCCAAAATATGTAAGAATATGCCATTTAAAATCGAATAAAAGTAACATTTTTTAAAGTACTTAAATACATTTTTTAATAATTAAACAAAATCCATTATATATATACATATATATAAAGGATTAAATGTTATTTATATATAACACACATATATATGTATATATAACATTTAATCCTTTTTTATCAATTGTTCGTTTTAAACAGTTGCACTAATAGTACGGTCAAGACCGACTTTATTGTCTAATCAATAAGATAATTTCGAGTATCTATTTCAAATAATCGTCGGAGATTAAATCAGAATTTGAAAACGTTTCAAGGTAGTTTTTTAGATGCCACTTTTCAGTTCTAGAATGGAATGACAGTGTTAAAGGTAAGAAAGATAATCTCATAAATTTTTGCCAGGATATGCTTAATCCTCACTGCTTTTAACTTCTGCTATTAGAGGGTCGATGATCATACTGGATAGTACAACTTTCTTATTCTCTAATGGATATTCTTTCATTTACCTGACAAATTACGAGTTCTATTTGCTGATAAAATCCATCGTGTTCATGTTATTAAAGCATTTAATTGTTACGATAAAAATGAGAATTTTCTCTACATTTAAAAATGAAATATATCCAGACATGACTTAATTTTAAATATGTCGGGTTGAAACCAATAACCAGAATAAGAGTAATGATTGCGAAATGATTGGGCTATCCTCGCTGGTTTGGTCTGCCAGAAGCGGTCGGCACTTCGCGTCTTCAGTGTTGGGCCTCTTGATTTTTGGTATATTTGCGTTCACGTGTTTCCTAAAAGAAGTTGATGCAGGCGTTATCTTTGTCTGTCGGTGTTAATATCAAATGTTCATCACCGGAGAGATCGCACAAACTAGATCTATTTCCAGTCTCGTTGGTCTAAAATTATACAACAAAACATTCCCAGCAAACGAGGGCAACTTACTTTTACCAATAGTGTAGAAACATACCTTTTGTATATATATCTGCCGAGGGGAGAAGAGGATGTCGAAAAACAAACAAAAAGGCAGGGAAATGATGGGGAGATATCACTGAAAGAAAATTGTTATCTACCGGAAAACAGTGAATATCTCTAGACGAGGGGAGTGGGCGTCGGTGTCATATCGGCCACATAATACTGAACAATTCATGGCAACTCAAACTATAATCGTGCACACAATTCAACGATTAGTTTCCGTCTGCAAGACGCGCGTTGTGGTTTATTATAATACAGCATGTTATGATGCTGATAAGAACGAAATCGCTTTGCACCTCTTCACAGAAATGAAAGCAATTTGATAAATATTCGTAGTAACATTAACTTTAGTCCCATTACATTATTTTAACATGGTACGAATACGGCGCAATAATGCAATCTCGTCGTTCTTTCTTTCTCAGTGCTTTCTCTCTCTCCCTCTCCCTCTCCCTCACCCTCACCCTCTCCCTCACCCTCTTAAAAAAATGACAATGAAAACATCGATTTTATTTACGGTTACTTCTGAAATAATTAATTTCCGCATTGAAAGATCATAAAATAGAATAATGATTTTTATTCTGATTTTAGATCGGTTTTGTACAAAATGGCGAGGAGAAAATGATAAAAAAAGGACTTTTAGGAACACACGTTTTCAAATCACGATATGGAATTTAGTAAGGCGACAAACGGAGGCATTTTTATTTCGGTCGGCAGGAAAGCGAGCCTAGGTCAATTGAGAGGTAAATTAAATTTTACAAATTTATGCACACTAGACGGTGCACCTGCGAGCTTACTCTCAGCCATGAGATCTAGTGCGGTCTCTCGTGGTTTGGTAAACCCGAGCGGCCTACTAGTCACTAGTAATGTTTTTTTTTTTTTTTTTTTTTTTTTTTTGCATGTCAGTGAATGGATGAGTGGTGGTGTGAGTGGTTGAGTTGCATGGGATGTGGTAAGTTTTTTTTTTTTTTTTTTTTTTTTTTTTTTAAATGAAAGCAGTTTTCATTTCAAGACCAACGGCTAGTACAGTGTTCCATTATGATTTATATATGTTGAAAAATGAGTTTGGTTCAGAGTTAACCGGTACAACTGCACCAAACCCCAACAAATTGTGGAAACGGGTGCTTTAAGCCTGTACTGAGAATTGTTATACGTCGAGGCCCAAGCCTTCAATGTCGGATCAAAGGAAAATTAGTCAATATATTTTTGAACTTGCCCTTAGGAAACGATAAAATAGGGTTAAATTGTCGTATTTTTGCGAATTTGAAAGAAACAGTAAGTCGTTCCGTCCACGTCGGCTAACTGGAGTGTTACAAATACAGTAGCCAATTTTTTTCATATTCCTATATAATAATATTATATATGTAAGTTACACTTCTCGCAAACACACGATCTATTATAGTAAAGACCTTATCAGCCGTAATCAATATGGTCGTGTAGGAAAGTAGTAATGTAGAAAAGTACTAGCGAGGCTATTATGGCGGCGAAAGCGATTGTACAGAGTGCACCAACAGAAGAAAAGGGCCTGGTGATATTGGTGGATGTTCAAGGGGTTTTCTCTGCGTCATAGTGCCCGGTAGTACTTACCAAGTGAGAATACCGATAGATTTTCTATCTCCGCAAATGAGGAAATGTCCGAAAGGTTGTCCTAGTTGTGGTCCAGTTTTTGTGCTCTTCCGTCTAACTCGTTAGTCGTACGTCAATTGGTGGTTTTTGTGGATGATCTCCATTGATATTAGTATGAGCCAAAACAACTTTGGAATTAGAGGCAGAAGCTAGGTCAATATTGAGTGAGACTTGTAGAACTGGCTAGTGTAAATGAATTGAGGTTTAACCCTTTCAAAACCCAAGGTTTTCTTGATAAGTAGAAGTTAAACAAACGGTCGGGTTGCAGTGTATTTTGATGATAGGTTTCTTGTAGAATATATTATATACTACTATTTATATATATTATATTATACGTTAATATGTTTCCACATACTGAACAGGCATTCATATCAGAAGAAAAAATATAAAAAAAGTCACGTTCTTTTGTGTATGAGATGTTGATTTAATTATCAGATGTTAACTACATTGCTCTAATATCGATCACTACGTTTTTAGGCGATATTATATGTAATATGTAACAAATGTAAATTACGTAATATTATATTTACCAACATAGAATGATAACCTGGTCCTTCGAATCAATATATTTAGATTCTTAGTGTAAAATTCATCGTTATCTCCTCATTTCTCGGAGATCAATAACAGAGACAAGGTGAAAATCAAATTACTTGCATTTTGAATATTGACGGAACACGAACTAAAAGCGCCTTGCTTTTAAGTGTGGAAATGAATATTCATTTGCACGAAGGCTCTGAATGTGCGGGTTAAGTTTTGACGCAAGCCTTCCGATCTTTAATAACTAATTAATTCTCAAATTGAGGGCTGAGTTTCATCGTATGGGGCGACTTTAAACCCCGGCGTAATTGATTTAAGGATTAAGAAATAAGGGAAAATTTCGAGCAGACTGACAAATTTATAATATACAAAAGGAAAGGATATGAAAAAATGTGTGCGAGGCACTTAATTCTGATAATGAATTTGTTCAAAATAAGAGGGCGAAAAAACTTGAATCAAGGTTGATTTATTTTCTGACAAGTCTATATACTCTATATATTACAGTATGCATGACAACATCAAGCAAACCTATGTAATATATAAAAAAGGAACATAGAGTAGTTAGAATGTGTAGTATAGAAACATACACTATAATTAACAAGTATTTTGTACTTCGTATTTTTTCATTTATTTTAATCGTAAAAATGCCGGTTTGAAAGAAGAAAACCGTGTCCTATCAGAAGTAATCTTAAGAAGCAGTTTAACACTGATTGATATTAGCGTAAAAAAATTAGGCCCTGAAACAACGAGGATAACTCACAGAAAAATTTATTTTAGCTTTAGCTTTATTTACTTTATATAACTTATTCACAGGTTCAGCATGCCAGTGTACAAGCCGATTTATTCTACAAATACAAATCCACTTATTTTATCTGAATAAATATACCTTTGAAATTTACATTTTGGGAGTTTCAATCTCCTTATTGCGTAACAGTGCCTTTTCTCAAAAGAAAAAAATATCAAAAAGTGAAACGATTGAGGAAAACAATTATCTGCTTGCATAAGGCATTGAGTTTTTCTGTGGACTAAAGGGAAAAGAAACTAAAAGAATAATTTTAGATATGATTACGTGATGATGCTAGCAGTTTTCTCAGGTTTAGGCACGTTTCGGCTTTACGCCAGCTTTGAAGGCTTGTCAACGTACGCAAAAAATAAATAAAACATAAAATTAAATCACTGTGATAATTGAACTATGTAACCAAACCCAGAAATTAATCTTTCTAATGTAATAACCCGGTACTTAACACATTAATTTTTTGCTATAAGTGGACTGGTATAATTAAATATTTTTCACAAATGTTTACATGATGTGGATACTAAGTTTAAGGAAATCTGGATCTGGTAATTTTATGTAAACATTTGCAAAACTCTCTTACAGACTTATTATTATTAATCGATGTATAAAAGATAACAAATTCAATTCCAGGCAAGATCCAATATTAATCATAGGTTCACTAAAAAACACTTTAATAATGTATTTACAATGAGAGGAGAGAGAGAGAGAGAGAAAGAGAGAGAGAGAGAGAGAGAGAGAGAGAGAGAGAGAGAGAGAGAGAAAGAGGAGAGAGATGAGAAAGACAAAGAAAGAGAGAGTGAGAGAGGAGGGAGGGAGAGAGATCACAACTAACAATAACAAAATTATTTTTCATTTCACAATACGGTAGAGAAAACACTACATTGTTTTGAGAACGGGAATGGAAGTAAAGTTTTGAAGATTTTATTTCTTCGAAGAGATAGGGATGATGGAATATATTTGGAGAAGAAATAGCTACTGAATACGAAGCACGCAATTTTATGTTATCTAGAAAACGGCTATAAACCGAAAATAAAACGTTATGCTCTAACTTTTCCCAGTAACATGTTAAAGAGGTAAAGTTTGTTCCCTCAAGATTTTAACATTACGTACAGGGAGTGGAGGAGGAAGTTTGAAACGTTATGAATACCCCATACTATCTTAATTACTTTCGCCTGCCTTGGATGCAAAAAAAAAAAAAAAAAGATTTTTTTACCTAAACTTAATTTACAGCCTGGGCCGGGTCGCTCTAATTTACCTGAAACAAATAAGAAGCTTGGGTTAAATTAAAAGAAATCCTAGCTTGTACAAAAGTTGTTAAAAGTCACAGGATAATTTAGTAAATAAAAAGGTTTAATTCCATAACACCCATATAACCACATTGCTATTTAGGAAGAAAATAATAAATTTTGATTAGAGTACTGTATTATATTACTTTTTAGTGAATATAAAACAAAAAATAAGTAAAAAATAAATAAATAAGACAAACAAATGAAAAAAAAAAAAAAACCTATCCTAACGTCATAAACTGTTTAAAATTGATCGGTAAAAGAACTGCACGTATTTATTTAACCTCAAAACGTCATAGTCTTTTATTGATACTAATCCTCAACATTAATACATTGCCTGTAATTTTCACTCGTCTGCTGGTTCAGCTTAAGTTTAGTTTTCAGCTCTGTTAGAATCAAAGCACGGTTGGCACGGTCCAACCACCGCTAATGTCGTCTACTGAGCAAGTGTTACTGGGCAGAATTAATTGTTGTTCATTTCATTGTTGTCGTATAGCAAAAAATGTAAGGTACCAGACCATAGTTGTAAAATAAATGTTTGTTTTGTATTTCTCTCTTAGACCAACAAATAAAAGTATATATAAATAAATATACTATTTCCTTTCTATGTATATAACTGCCCGCCTGTATGTCGCACCAACTCAATAATACATAGGAATAGAAGATAGCCATCTCCTCTGATCAGGCAGTACTAAAGTCCCTACCCTCTTGCGAAAGGGAAAGAGTGTTTCAAGCTGCATTGAGGCCGTGACGGAAGTTAGCGACACTAATGACCTGAGCCTGGCATGGGTCCCGGGGCACCTGGGGCAAAGAGGCAACGAAAAGGTTGACATGATGGCCAAAGAGGGAGCCAACATGGAATCTAGGTCCTGAACCCTACTGTGCTTAGCATCCTTAATGTGCCCAAAACCTGGTGGAACAATACCACAGGAATGAGGCATGCGAAGAGGCCCAAAGAAGGGCCATCCGCAAAACTTACAAACGAATTACTGGAAGGCGACCGCAACCGAATTCTAGTTGGACCCTTAAGGGCACTGGCTCTTAAGAAAGCACATGTACCGGATAGGAGTACAGACAGAAGAAACTCTGTGCAGATACTGTCAGGCAGAGGAGGAGACCGCAAAACACATTTTATGTTTTTGTGAAGGTCTATGTATGTGCAGATTCTTGCAACTAAGACAGGAAAAGCCACAAGCAAGATCCTACACTAAGAAGCCGCTGGCAAGGCTATGGAGATTGATTAACAACCTGTAGCCGGCCAGTGAGTTATAATAAAAACAGAGGAGAACAATAGATCTACTCAGGTCGAGGTGCATAAGGCCTTGTGGCAGCCTCTTTTATCCCTATCCCTTATCTTATAAGTACAGTTTCAGTTAAGTGTTCAAAAAGTACTTAAATGAATAACAAAAATCAATCAAAACAATGGCAACCGAGATTCTTACGCTGCACTCTGGCATAGGAGTAATACAATGATTTAATTTTGAATGCACTTATTTTTCTGTACGGAAAGTTGAATTTTCATTAATTGCCGAATGTCGTGGGTTCCAACGCCGTTTGTGACACTAACTTTTTCATCTCAACAAGACTTTAGGTAAAGCAGTATAACTAATTGAAATATTATTTAATGTTGTGTTTAATTTTTAGGTTAAACATTATTCATCTAAGATCTGTCTATTTAGAAGTGACATTTAAAAATTATTTGCCCAACTAGTATAGATAAATGGGACTTGCGGTTGCCGTAACAATCAATAATACAATATTATGGTAAATGTCGTTAGGAGGTTGCCTAGTGTTGGTTCTTTTATTTTTGGTAGTTTTTCCCCCCAGAATTGAACAACAACCCTATCACTATTAACTGGAGTAAAAGTGTATATCGTCACAATAGGAATTTTTATGTGGATGGAAGCAAGATAAACAAACAGATATATTTTTACTCACTCTGCGCATAAATATATGGCAGACTATACTATAGAAGAGATATAGTAGCTATTACTTTTATACACACTGTTTTCTCATTGTGATTTATATTAATTTTAATCTGTGACAAAGCATTTGTCTGTTTTATTCACACGATCTATTTGTAGAGATAATAATATTGCTAACTTCAATACTAAAAAATCAAGTTTTAATTTTTTTTAAATTAAAAGATGACGTCTGTTAACGACAGGTTCGAACAGCAGAAAGAAATTGTTTATTGATAACTACACATATTCATTTGTGATTTCACAGCGTGTCTATGAATAATGAGCTTTAAGAAATATCTGATTGATGCCCCTGGAGTTTTCTTAGTGCCTATCTAGGCTATCTATGCATTCTTTACGTCAGCAGGATTACTTTAGTCCTGCAAGGGTAGCTGAGGTGGTTGGTTAAGTCGCTCATGCATTTTTGATGCAAACGGTACACTTCTCGGAAGAAAACTGGCCATGAAGAATTTATTAGAGTAAGTTGCATAAAAAATAAAAGAGATTGGAACATAGGGGAAAATACAGAACACATTAAAAATCTCATGCACATTATAACTCGAAGATATGACGTGGTGACAGCAGTTATGAACACAGAATGAAGAACATTTGCCTTCAATTCAACCAAGGCTTATTAGATGTTAACTGGAACCTTTCCTGCATGTCTGCTAACAAGTATCAGCGAATATCATATTTGTTTGTTGGAAGAGTACGTAATAACTAATTATACTTTTAATCTCAGCTCATGGGTTCGAATCCCGCTCGTGATACTTGCTTTTTAATCTCAATCAAACCTTAGATTAAAAGTATAATTAATTTAATAATCAATACAGTCAATTATGACTACTAAATACATATATAGTACGTAATAACATTGTGTAAAAGTGAGTTCATATAAAAAAATCGTTTGAATGTATCAAACCCATTTCTTTTACTAATAAATTTTGTTCAAGAGAAGAAGAGAAGTATAATCATCGAGCCAATATTGTCTTCCTTGAAGGAAATAAATTCATTTTCATATTTGAAATAATTTGAGTCTTTTGTGTCTAGACACAAAAAGAAAGATGTGATAACGAAACGTGGCCAGCCCGGTAATTACTGAAAGATGCACGATCGGTGATTGACCGTTCGACAATACCCATTCAAGAAAGCAATGAAATTGGATGAAAGTTTAATTTCGTTTCTCATTGTCGACTTACCGCATTATTAAAATTCAAAGTAAAGTATTTAAAATGTATACAAGTTTATTTTCCAGAGATTCCTTTTCCTTTGTCAGCTGTACTTGCGTTAATATGAAACGCTCAATTAAGACTCTTTAATAAAAAAGTGAAGTGCAAAGTGAAGAAGGGCTTGTAATGCATTCCTTGGCAATCCACTGCAGTCTGTAGCGTTTATTTAAAATCTCGATTCACCCGATCACAACACTTCCATTTTCAGTCAAAGTAATAATTAAACGGGCGTATCGCATTAATTAAAATTTACCAAAGCGGTTGTAACGTACAAAGGGAATTTCTCGAGTGACTACACTAATTGGACCTACTTCGAAACGAGACAAAACTACTTGAAAGACATAAAGGATTAATTAGTGTCGTACGCCCTCAAAGGGAGGATGTTTGTAGTTCACGATTTGTACAACTGTCCATGGATGCCATTGATTTTTTACTTTTTGTTTTGTTTAGTTGAATGGACTGTTGAATAAATGAACAAAAGGACCCCATGGCGAACGATTGAACGAATGTCTCCTAGCGAAAAGGAAGGTGTGTTTATAGGAGAATTGCGTAAGTATAGGAGAAGGGAGAGGACGATTTACCCTGATATCGATCAGGGCCATTTCCTTTTGTAAACCTTCCTAGGGTCTTAACCGAACCCCTCCCACCGTCACAATATATTTGCAATGGGAATTAAACTAAAATCGGTAGAGAGGAGAAAAACGGTAAATGTAAAGCACTAGAAAATATGATATACTTCCGACCAATTATTCTTAGGAAAATGGTGTATTAAAGTGCTAACGCCTCTTTCAGGAAAGAGAAGTTTTAGTTAACTAAACTGAACAAATTGTAAATAATTTTTTAAAAATTTGCAAATTTTTTGTTGAACTGATATCATATTTTATTCTTTAGGGAGAGGCCATGTCATTTATATTTATACTAAATGTCACAAAAGATTTTTTTTTCTTCCATATATAAAATGCATTTTTTTTTTGGGGTCGTTTTGTGTTGAACGGCTATTATATTTTTCTCAACCACTGTTATATTGTAAAATACCAATAAAGCTTTTTCATTTTATTTTAATTTTATGTAATGTCTTAAGACGCTATAACTATTTCTGCCTGTTAAATATTAACCTTTCAAGGTCCAAGATAAAAATTCACTTTCTCTCTCCATAACAGGCTTCCAAAACGGTTTCATTACTCAATCGATCAATCTTGCTCAGTTGTAAATAAAGATAAACAATCATCTCACGACTTTAACATTTTCCAAATCAACCGGCATGTCACATCTCGACGAGGCATCGAAAACTTACAAAGACCGGCGTACTTAAGTAACGTCAGTCTGAAGATAATTACTGATTAAAGTTTAAATCCGCTCCGTCATGCCAGCGATGAGAGAGGTCGTTTGTGTAATTAAATACATTTTTTCAGTTTGATGTTTCCATTATCATCTAAATTGTATTTATGCTTCTCTGCTATATACAGAGATTAGTAATACGTAAATAATGTAAGAGAAATTTAATTTATATTGCTATATTAAGTTAGGATCATTCTTTGTAATGCTAAAATAATCGAGGCAATTGAAAAATTTATGCTTCAAACTGTATCATTATTGAACAACTTGTGTTTTACCTTTTAACGATCTAACAAAAATGAATTTGACAAACTATTTAATTTTTTAAAGAGGTCGTTTGTGTAATTAAATACATTTTTTCAGTTTGATGTTCCTATTATCTATCATCTAAGTTGTATTTATGTTTCTCTGCTATACACAACTGAGATTAATAATGCGTAAATAATGTAATAGAAATTTAAACAGTGATATTGTTTTCTTTATAATTTATATTGCTATATTAGGTTAGGATCATCTTTCATAATGCTGCAATAATAGAGGCAACTGAAATAGTTACGCTTCAAATTGTATCATTATTGAACATCTTGTGTTTTATCTTTTAACGATCTAACAAAAATGAATTTGATAAAATATTTAATTTTTCCAATAGTGATGACATTATTTATCAGCATCCCATTTACAATATCTGATAAAACACAGGTTTTTACCATCCGAAAGAAAAATTTCTTAAAGAGATTACTTACTTAAAAAGATTACTTAGCTGGGAGTAAATGAATTAAGTTCTACAGTTTCATAACAATACATTCGAAGGCAGGTACAAAAAGAAATCATTCACATGAAAGTCCATGATCGTTATGAATATATTTTATTGTTATTATTATTTATTTTTAAATAGACCTCTGACGAGGTTTGATCACTTCGTAATCTCTATAAATAATTGTAGGAGCATTTTGAAAATGAAACCTACTATAAATGACAAATAACCGTTCTTAACCGTTTTTCCTTGCCTAACATCCAATTTTTGTTAAATAAAAATTGCAAAACTTATCAGTAGGCCTATTTAAATAAAAAATTGACAAATGCTGATAATTACGAAATGATGTTAACGACGGGCGGTGATTAGGAGCAAGGCCTGTATTTTAATTTCCTTCTTATTTGAGAATTTAGGCAACCTCGACAATTATGCCTTCATCGAAGGTCCGTGTGTAATTTAGAAGAGGAAAAAATCAGCCGGACAACTACATAGCAGTTTTCTATTTGAGAAGCGGATCAGAAGAAAGTGTCCCAGTTCCAACACGCAACAGCCTTGTGCTATCCGTACTCCGTCTAAAGTGTGTACGTTATTGTATCTCGACAGAAAGGACTTTGTTGTCCGTGCAGGTCAATAAAACCGGGGCGTATTTCCATTTCCATTTTTCCAACCCGTGCTACGGAAAAACTCTTATGTTTCAAAGACATATTATGTATTATACTTTTTCCTAAAAATAACCACTCTGATACTATTTGTTTCTATTGTAAATCATCGTATATTTTGACGAAAACGAAATAAATGTGTAATCAAATACCCCAATCCAAAAAAAGAAAAAAGAAGAAGAAAAAATTTACGAATCATATCTTCCTAGCATTATCATAATCAGTAAAACACACATAATAATTGAAAGTGAACAGACAGAGGTGAAATTGCCACTCTGAACAGTAACTAATTAACAAATTTGTACAAACCGATTATTTAAGTATTATACGTACATATAATAACTAAAATTATAAAGTACATGCATATTATGTAATAGAAATTGAACAAATCTCTTCTCTACTAAGAGTCGTCCATGTGTAAAACTACCCGAATAGACCATAAAACATCTGAAATAAAATCGGACTTCAAAGATAATATAATGTATTTTTGTCGTTTTCGCGTAACTGCAAGTAATTTAATTTACCTGTTACCTCAATTCTAATACGAAAAAAAAAGAACGAAAAAATACTACTTTGTTAAATTAAAGTTGTGTTCCATCCGTCTTTTATACCGTACCTCGTGTCATGTTAAATCACGAGAATAACTTTCTACAGTGAAAGATTGTTCTTTCTATCTGCCCGAACATCCACTTGGGTATCGTTTATCATTATAAAAACCTGTGAATCGAAAGTTTTTTAAATAAAAAAGTTTTAGTGCGGTCATAGTACAAAGTTGTGTCCAATTATGTGGAGACTTCAATTGGTTTTGTCAGTCAAGAGTTAATCGACGTTTATAAAAACATATGCATATTTATATAATAACAAACCACCACATGAGGTTGGTCTGGTGAAGCAGTGAGACAACCTAATAACAAACTTTGAAGGAAATTATAATTTTTAAAACGTAATTTTGACAATTTAAGAGTGTTTGTGTTTAATTACGGAATTTAATTTTGCACGAAACGTTTCATTTTCACTATAATTCCCTTATATCCAAAGTCAAAACAAATAAAAAAAGAATGAAAGTAAAATGCAAAACAAAGTAATAAGTAACATTAAATATTAGACGAGGAATGACTTGTATTCAAAACAACAATTTGGGCTATACGATGATTAACATGAGGTTGCTGTTCATGACCTGACAATGATCTTTATAATTTTTATTAATGTAATAAATAATACTTCAGAAAGTTTAATTATATTTCATAGCAAAATTGGATTGGCAGTAGTGGCACTTCTAATGAGATTACTGTACCTTCTAATGAGTTTACTTTATTTTTCAAGAACCATAAACGTTGAAAACGTACTTTTCTAAATTTAGTAGATAATAGATATAGAAAGACAAGACAAAACCTGCTGTAAGTTAAATTATTTTTCTTGGATGATATGGTGAAATATTTATTAAGATTTTGTATATTTGAAATCATTTTTCAAGAAATCAACCACGTAAATAAGAATCTTTGGGCCAGATAGCAGAGGGGTTAGGACAAGTCTAGTGTTCATTATTTTCCAAAAATCAGCTCATCGACCAGCTTTCC
Organism: Cimex lectularius; assembly: GCF_000648675.2. Classification (NCBI taxonomy): domain Eukaryota; kingdom Metazoa; phylum Arthropoda; class Insecta; order Hemiptera; family Cimicidae; genus Cimex; species Cimex lectularius. The sequence goes on along the minus strand of NW_019392751.1, from coordinate 817,296 downwards.
TAGGGAATGAAGGTTACTATATTCTAGGCGTACTGTATCTTCATGGTAATATAATTACTATTGAAAATAATGAAAAATACTATATAAAAATGTGTATTATAACTATTATTTATAGTATAATACTTTTTGTCATGTGTGCTTTGGGTGGTTGATGAGTCTTGTAATAATTTTTTTTGCATACTTGCTATACATGGATACATACTTCTGGGCGAAAACCAGTGCGGGTGTCCTGCTCTTAAGCCTTAGTACACACTAGGGCTAAAGTTGCTCGACTTTATTGGGAAAGCCCCGATTCAATGCTGCCCGTCTGTCTGAGCTCCCCCGCAACAATAAGTTACGTCTACACTAAAGAAGCAGTTCCCAAGAAAATGTCTAAGGAGTTAAGCCTAGCGGGAGTTTCTCTGTCATTGTTATTATTAATTTAAAAAAGAAATAAAATAATACATGCCGCGATCTTTTGAATACATTAAGGCTAGAAGATGGAATGGGATTTGTCAACTTGTTATAGATGACAGTAAAGATTTTCAAAGTCGTTTGCAAATGGTTGCGCTGAAGGTGTTTAAGGAAAGCTCAAAATTTAGAAATTCAATTCCCCCTTCCGTGAAACTCGTTGTCCCCAGAACATGCGTCTACACATGCAATATTGAGCAACATTGTATCTACTGAATCCCGTTTTGATGGAATTCAAAATCACGGAGACCCGCAATACACTCATGTATTGTCAGGGGACATGTGGGGCTGAATCTCAACACACCTGATTCAAAGGAGATTAGCCCCGTAAGAATGATGCGCAACATTGAATCCAAGTATGGTTTAGGCTTTAGAGAAAAGATGTTCGGCGTGTCACATTTAATCGATGGATGCCTTGACTCCTTACAAGGAGTGAGTAGACATGTCACCAGACTGCTCGGGCAAGCGAGTCGACTAATGGGTTCCCCTGTTCCGGTTGCTAAACGAGGCTGGGGGGTGGCCGCACATTTAGTGGTTAGTTACGGTGTGTATTTATTGTTATCTATATTGTATCAATATTGTAATAATAAATTTATTACATTGTGCACTGCTTGCATTTTGAATGTGTGTGTGTGTGTGTGTGTGTGTGTGTGTGTGTGCGCGCGCGCGCGCGCGCGCTATTGTGAATGCCGATGGCAGAATATCGAGTACCCGATGGACCATCATTGCACGTTAGATGGATGAAATGACGCGGCCGTGCGTCGTTAGCCCCGGGAAAATACACACCCATACAAGCATATTACCGTATGAAATTTGTGATTTAACAATTTAAATTGCAATACCTATATGTAAATTTAATGATAAACCTAACTGAAACTTCTGATCCTTAAGTATGATAAATAGCGCGAATGGACTAACAATCTTCTTATGGTTCAGAGTTGTAAACAATTTTTTGGAACGATAATTGTTAATATTCTCTTTCAAATTTGTGCCTCTTTTATAATTAGTGTTTTCCTACGTCGAAATTGAAATATTTATTAAACCTAAATGTAAATTGAAGGAAAAGTTAGTTTCTCACTTGGAATACGGACATCTACATAACTTCCGATTTCTGTTATTAGTGCTATGTGTTGCACAAGGGGAAGCTATTATCATCACAGACCACCTATATGACGCATGCGTCTCTCCCGGGACGCGCCCACCCCAAACCACTCTTGCTCAGGGCCCAATCTGTTATTTCTTATCGGCCGCGATTAATAGCAAATAATATTTCGGTCCGTCTCATCTCGGCCGTTTCGTTATAACGGAAAGATAGCGGGCGGCTCTGGTCTATATATAAGGCCGGTTGGGGGCGGGGTTGCATGATGGACAACCGGCAGACACCTAAGGGCGTCATCATCAACAAGGGTGATCGATGGTTCTCTCCCTCGTCCGGTAGATCTTTATTGAGCTTTACGCGCCAATAAAATTTTATATCAACTCTACATAATATGTCAAGGGTCTATAAATAAAAACACGGGGAAAAATTGTATCTTGAAGAAACGGCCAAAACTGTCATGGGAGTGGTTAAATATTCATTTGGTATATTTTAAAATATTGGAAATGTAGCCTTAGGAAATAAACATCACATTAAAGACACAAGCATTTTCTTTCGATATCTGACCTTATAACAATCATTATTCTTTTCATCTACTGTAAAACCGTGTTGGGGTTAGGACAGTATAACTTTTAGAAAGAAAGAAACACACGATTCATTATGTATTGTTGTACTTAATATTAATTAATTAGCTTTTGGATATATTTTATTTTTTATAATACTGTTAGTTGTTCATTGACTGAGGGAACTAAAAGAAGCTTCCGAGTCATAAAAACCGAAATGGGATAGATATGGGTTATCGATGAGAATGATCAAAAAGGATAAGGTAGTGGTGGACAAAGGCCACAAGGCAAAAGGCACTGAGGACTCTCCGTAACTGTGGTTGAAGTAGGATACACGTGGAATGCATTTCATTTTTGAGATTGCCTTAAGTAATAGGTTAAGTTAATTTCCGTTTTATTTAATTTTCACTATCTGTTTAAATTTTATTGTTTAATTTGTATTGTGTTTTGTAAAAAACCTTTATCTAATTATTTTTAATCTAATTTATCTTTACAAGATCAGATATGCATTGTATAATGACAGTCGACACAAACTGCTTACAAGAATGATGGATAAATCGTAACGTTAATAATATTCAAACCGACCATTGCTTCATGTTTCAAAAATACTACCGCAAAAAGTAAATTACAGTCTTGCCAAATCCGGATAAATTTTATCTGTTTGTATGTTGATATTGTATATTTTATGTTAGGTATTCGATGTTAATATCTTCTTTATTCGATGTTCGACATTGTGGATGCTTTATGTTCTATGTTACGTTCGGTCTATCTTCGACGTAAAAAAATTATGCATGTTATGAGGTGTCCTATGTTCGCAACCACAAACATGTAATAATAAATCGACCAACCAACAACATCATCGCTATCAGTAAAGCACCGTCTTGTCACTAATGAATGTATGGTGTTTATTGACCGTTAGCCAATGATTATTTGGAGATCGTGAGGTGCGGTCTGGTGTGACGTAGGTTTTAGAAAAATATTTTTTTTATCATGCCAACGTTTCGATCTTTATTGAGATCATCTTCAAGGCTCAAAGTGTTTGTTTTCTGTGTAGATGTATCATTTTGTGTGACTCTCAATACGACACACAAGAATGACACATCTACTCGGAAAACGAACACTTTGGGCCCTGAAAATGATCACAATAAAGATCGAAACGTTGGCATGATAAATAAAATATTATATCGAAACGTTGACATGATAAAACATTGTTTTTTAAAACCTACGTCACACCAGACCGCACCTCACGATCTCCAAATAACTAATGAATATATTTTTTTTGACACTATTGCCATGTTACAACTAGACTAACTTCGAAATTTATCATCACTGGCCAGTGATCCTGTTATTAATCGGCGTCAAACAAATTTTTGTCTGGCAATTGCTCTTGAATTTATCCTTTTAGGAAGATAATCGTTATTATATCGTTATTATCGTAAAGATGAATATGTTCCTTCATTTCTAACATTTAATTTTTTGGAGTTTCTCACTGCAATAACGACTAATTTGTTTTCAAATATTAACTATTTTATATTAAAGGAATGGGAAAACAGTTACGTGAAGGCAAATAATAATTTTATCACATGTTGTCACGAACCATGGAAATTTATCAATCTTGTGAATTGCGTTTCTTTCTACGTTCAAAACTATTGCCATCGATTTCACAAGCTTGATTTAAAGGATTAAGTAAATTAGTATAAACAAAAAATTCATGCCAGATTATTTATTAATCAGACTACTATGAAGGTATAAGGACCACCCCTATTATCAACAAACTGGTGATATTACCGTTTACCAAAATTATTAATGGCACCGGTCTTGAACCGCATGGTTGTGCTTAGCCCTCACCCATTTCGCATTAAGTGTAGGACGCGGTTTCGACAAACGAAGAAAGATTCAACTTTTACAGTTAACCGTACTTGTCGGCGAATTCGGCGCAAATTTGCGCTTTCAACACCCCATGCAGACAGTTCTAGCCACGGACCAACACATGCACTGTCGTCCGCAAACTTAACCCACCATACACGTGGACCTATTCGGCCAATAAATCCCTAGTAAAGTTACATCAATTGCCACCGCTAATTGTACCCTCATTTTGAATATAGAGACAACTGCACACCTCTCTGATCATGGCCATTTATGCGCTCGAATGTGAATTCTCCACACTTAAACCACACTTGAGAAAGAATCTGTTGACTCAAACCGTATAGCGGCTCGGCTCTTAACTGGACAACATATAGACAAAGAAACCAACTTATAATTTCAAAAATACAAATAAAATAAAAGACAATTTATCCATTAATAAGGATGAGGATCATTCAAAAGGAGCAAGATATTACCATACATTACCGATGTATACAATATTTCATTAAATAATCACCGATTGTCGACTGTCGAAGATAATAGAGAAAAAGAATTCACAATTTTATCATAGGGATAAAGTAGAGAATTCCTTCGAGGTATTTTGTAATGGTTTATGTATTTTTAACTCGTGCATTTGAGACAGATGAAACATTGGTTCTAATTTCTCGAGGGAAATATATATTGAATTATATAATCCGAAGGTTTCCTTTTCCGAATGATTTTCCCAACTAACTGGATGGTGCACGAGGACAGCTCGGCAGCCTAATCTGAGAATGTAGGAAAATATAATTTCGCATTGCCGTAGAACTCACTTACATCCCCCTTTTGAAACCAATGTGAATTGGGTCTGATGGCATTTTCTTATAAGCTGAGGAGGAGATCCGCCTCCACTCAGACAATAAAAACAGAAAGAAAAACCCATCCACCTACTTTCAACCTGAGAGACATGCTTTTATCACTGAAGGGACAAATCCCTTTAAGATGATTGTATTTAAATGAACGGGGGAGCGGTGATTGTTACCCTTATCGCAGCATAGTAATTGATTTCGAGGGGATCCATTAGCCTTCCTAACTGCCGACGTAATAACTGATGGCATGATCGTGCAGGGTGGCCTCTTTCGCTACCCCGAAGGTTGTGGTTCATTTTTACAGATTATCTACCGAAAGATCAACAATTCAAATCAAATGGACTGGGAGCATTGCATCACTAACCAACCATCACTTAAATAAAAATATAAAAAATGAAATCGCCATCATTAAACATTACCTAATCCCTTACGTTTTGACCTTAGAAGTTAGTTGTTAAACAGTTCAGACGAAAAAGAATTTCATTTCAAGATTATCATTACAGTCGTATTCGATCGCAATGCTTAATCAAAGAAGCTAGAAAATTACTGCTACTTGTAATTTTTAGAGAAGTTTAATTCATTTTCTAAAGTATTGAGGCTACATAGCAGATGAATTCATTGTTTAGCTGAGTTGCTTTTGTGTTATTGTGGTGCTGGATAGTACGAATAAAAGGATAGTTCCTACTCACAGTAAGTTGTTTTGGAACGATCCGAATTTCGAGCCTTTTAGCTCATCATCAGGTTGAAGGACTTCTACAACCACGTCTCTCGACATGAATTACCAAAGTGAACCGCTGATACCTCCGCCAACGAGACGTTCCAATTATCAGCTGTTTTTTTTTTTAATTTTTTTTTATTTTTTATTAATGACGCTCAATTTGAACGTGCGAAACGCGGAAATTATAACACAAATAAATATTAGAATAATAAATACTTACTATAAAAATAATAACAATTAAATTAATTAGATTAATTATTTGGATGTTTGATATTATTTATGTACAAATTTAAAATGGGAGGTAGATCAAAATCTGTTATATTATTAATCCATTTATCACCATGTTCTTAATTAATTTATACTAATATTAATGTATTTATTAATGTAATATTTATTTGTGTTATAATTTCCGCGTTTCGCACGTTCAAATTGAGCGTCATTAAAAAAAAACACACACACCTGATAATTGGAACGTCGCGTTGGCGGAGGTATCAGCGGTTCACTTTGGCAATTCATGTCGAGAGACGTGGTTGTAGAAGTCCTTCAACCTGATGATGAGCTAAAAGGATCGAAATCCGGATCGTTGCAAAACAACTTACTGTGAGTAGGAACTATCCTTTTAAAAAGTATTGAACACCACACTCACTCCATCATTTATCATTTCTACGAATAAAATGATGATCCTTCCAAATTTTTAAACGTTAAATGAGCTACGAAAGTTCGAATGTTTTGTGAATTTTTGTTCGTGATTAATTAATTTAAAAAGAAATAATTTTATGGCAAATGAAGGGAAAATGGCCACAGTGCTAGATTAAATTTTTAAAGTTCTTTGTTGAAAGTGTTTCCTTGGAAATAGTTTGATGTAATTGATTTTATAATGCTTTGACCATCTTTTGATACTTATTTTTCTAATCTAACTTGTTCGATATAAAATTTCTTTATAAACAACAAACTTGTTGTATGACCTAAGCCTAATCTTAAAAGAATATTTGAAATAGCACACTAGGACACGGGTTACCAGACCCCAGGCCGTTCTAGTGTCTAGTGTGCTATTAGTTCCGAAAAAGCACACTTGTATCGAAAAACCAAAGACACTACACATTTGACACAATTAGCACAGTTTGCATGAATATCTCACACAATTAGCATAGTTTGGGTGAATATCCCACGGCAGTGGAAATGAGAATTGCATTAATTAAAAATTAACATGATAAAAGACATATAACGTTTATTTGAGATTGACAGCTGTAATAATTGTATTAAGTGAATCTTTTCGTGATAGTCCTATCACTGTGACTATCAGAAGGTCTCGGCCACTTTTCCATTATGTGGTAGGCAGAGAGCGTAGTTTATGTCGGGCAAAAGTGTAAATTGTGGGACCTATGGAAATATGTGCAATGGCTATTATTTATGTGTGTTTCTTAGTCAGCATAAAAAAATAATAATAATAAACTATTAAACCTTATTTTTATATTTTCCTTTTCTTCGTTATCGACCTTAATAATTAACTTCCTTTCTAATACTGAATGATGAATCGCAAATCCAATCCATAAAATCCCCTTCTCGACTTCCTATGAGTTAAATAAAACCACCTTTGATCCAAGAAAATTTCCTTTCGCGCGTGTTTTGTTTGTAACTACAGCAATTCGATCGTGGAATTAGCCCATTTAGTAATTAGTTTAATTTAATTTAAATTAAATGACAAAATCAATCCCCTGGATCTAACCTGTTAATTTATGATGCACGTTTCTCTTTCCATATATTGATCAAGTAAGTTAGTTGTTCTGATCTTGTCATCACCTCGGATATCTTGGTAAAAACCATATTCTGATAGTGTCATCAGCTCGGATATCTTGGTAAAAACCAATCAAATAACAGTCATCGTTGTTTATTACGTTATTTTCTTTTAGCGTGAATTATGTTCCAATATTGTATTAAAAGCACTGTTTATTTAGCATTCATCTCAGTTTAGTACTCCTTTTATACTGTTTTATATTATTTAAAAAGTAAATTCGAATACATCGACGATCCTTCCGATCATGGTTATTGTCTCTAGTGTTTTTTCCACTTTGTGGAATTAGGCATAATCGTAAAATTTGGAATTTCATCAATGGATTCAAAGCGTAAATATTTCGACAATACTTTTTTCAGAACTCTATATAACTGAACAAAATACACATTAGGACTTGTTGAATTACCAACTTTCACTAGACAAAGCGGCAGTCAGCAATACCGTTATGGAAAAATAGCCAACGCAAACCTTTGTACAATTTAACACACGGTCAAATTAGAAATTGTGTTCATTTTTTTCAAAAACTCGATCCTTGGTTGAACATGCTATTTAAGCCTGGGAGCAACAAAAGATCTGTCAGATGTAAGCTGTAAGAACCGAATAAACGCACGTTTTCTCGTGTCATTACCTAAGCTTTTTTTGCCATGTGGAACCGTACAATTCTACCACCCCGCAGGCTTCTACAAAAGAATAATTCAGCGCTATATATAAGTAAACACTAGGCGGTCCAAGAGTTTTTCTTTTTTGTGCAACACTGTCATCTGCTTAAAAATTACGTAAAAAATTATTTATAACACATTAATAGAGAACCACTACCGTCGATAAATACAGACATATAAATATTTACAACAATTCATTGAATCAACAATTGAGTGTCCCTTTGTACATGATGTGATATATATGCACCTTTAACTGATGCCAATTCTACAGTACAATCCCATACGAGATAACGAGGTTCATCGAAAAATATACCATAATTGAAAATGCCTCCAGAGATATGTCAATATCAAATGAATTGGTCTCTAAGGGAGAACTATTGACCATACAGTAATTTAATCACAGTCCCTTTAAAAACGATAAACATGTATTAAAATATTAAATTACATTACTTTCACTGTTTGTCCTAATAATACCGTGATTTCAAAGGTCTGTGGGGATGTTTGCCCCGATGCCCCGAAACACGTCTTCACCGTGAATAATAACCTCATAACTGTTCATAAATGTAAGGGTTCATAACCGAGGGCTTTTTGAAATGGGGTGAAATTTATATGATTTCCCTTTTCATCGTTTCAATTATAACGAGATGGAACGCACAGGGCAAACAGAACGCCATAATACACAACCTACGAACTTCCGCAGCTTCTGAGAAAAATACACAATGTGAGGAAGGAAGGGTCTTTCCCTTCCTATTTTTCACAATGATGGTAAGTTCATAAACTCAATATCTACGTTTGAATTAAATGGATGAAAGCTCTACTGTACAACGAAATCTACCGGACAATTTTTCTGATATTTATCTAAAACTCTTAAAAAAACTCGTACTTAAAATTAAAGTTAGAAATATCAAATTATTTCACAGATTATTAGTAAGAAAATTAAAATAAACAAAAATGAAACGGAAACTAGGAGAGATCATAGAACAGAATTGATAGTACAACAGGCCGATTAGTGTGTTTTGCACTATAAATACAGTGTACCAAACAATACTGTTAGCTAGGGTCTATCGTCATTTGGATTCCACCAGATTATCTACTGTGAGCAATTTGGGTTCCGTTCAGTACTCTCCACTACCGCCCAATTAGCAAGATTTGTTGATGGCGTAACTGGGGCGTTTAACCGACGAAAGCAGACTGACTTGGATTTGACGGACATGACAAGGTGCTTCACTCCCTTTTGCATGCTGGCGTGATAAGCAGGCTGATAGACTACAGCTTTCCCCCATACCTCATTAAAATCATTCACTCATATTATTATATAAGAGGAAATTTGGAATCTCTCTCAACTCAACTCTCAAAGTTGTGACACGCCTGCTGGTATCCCTCAGGGACCAATAATAGGACCTGTTCTTTTTTTTTTCAAACAATGCCAAGACCTAACGATTTAAGACTGGCCTTGTACGCTGATGACATTGCGATGTACTCTTCGTTCAGGAGAGTGGATACAATAGCCAGCAGACTTAGAAAAGCCATATCACGTATTGTCAGGTTCTATAACAAATGGAAGTTTAAAATGAGAATCCCACAAAAACGAAAGTTATCCTTTTAACAAAGCGCAAACAGACTTGTGTTTTTTCGGCATTTCGATTTCGGGGGCCGAGTAATACCTTGGTCTGCTACCATTAAGTACCTTGGAGTAATACTTGACAGTAAGCCAACTTTTGCCGCCCATGTAAATGATAGAATAAATAAAAGTAAAGCTGCAAATCGCATCTTGTTTTCCTTACTGTGCAGAGACCCTAAACTGCCCTCAGTTACGTTCTTAAACCTCCTCCTCTATAAACTAGTGGCCACATCAATTCTCTTGTATCTTACCCATCATGAGGTTTGACATCTCGATCGAACTTCGCCTCGATCGAACAAATTACTAAAAATAAGTATGTACGACCGGTAACCTCATCACCCCGCTACACGTGCATTCTTCTACACACTTTCACATTAGCACAGACATGGATTAGGTTATACACCACAAAAAACCTCAAAAAGAATTTCTTTAAACGATGTGAGATAAGGAGTAATTAGGCCAGTCAGTTAGTTCGACAAATTAGAGACTACGACTTGGACTTTGTGTACGATGTATAGGAGAGCGAAGAACTCAAGTTTAAACCTCGTCTAGTACCGTGGTGTCAGTCGGCCTGGTGGGTTACGCGCTCGCCGGAGAGATGGCTTCCATCTAGGAATGCACATAACGCCGAAGCCAAAAAAGCCGTTTCCTGCTTCGCCGAAGCAAAAAAAACTCCCATAGTATTAGGGATTCTCTTACGTTTTTACCCTTAAATTAACTTAAATTGTCTTGTTGATACACTCTATTAAAAATTAAATCCTGTACCAGGCGATGTAGTATAAGCTGGCACACTCCTATGTAGTATGTGTAAAATGTTGTAAATATTGTGACTAGAGATTCTATTGCATGTACAGAATTAATAGTAATGTGACAAAATCTAGACGGAGACAGTCGGAGCCTAGCAACGTTTTATTTTAAAATATTATAGTTCTCTCTATATAAAAAGAGAAACAAAGTGCTTCGAAATGAAAAATGTGCAAGAACATATTTCTTACGGTAAAAACGTGAGGAGCGCAGTCCCACTAACATACTAACTTACCGAGAAAAAATAAGTCAGTATGTCGGAACAAAACATATTAGCAGAAACTTTTTTTTCAACAAAGTTGCTTTCGTAGATGGCTCTTTTTGCTGTAATTAATTTCATGCCGTTCTACCATTGTATGTAGTTCTGAAGACGGCCGTTATGTCCCTGAGAATAAAATAAACGACTGCTCAGTGTATTTTCAATCATTTTTCCTTAAACTCATTTGTCAAATCAATGAACAATCAATGACCTTTTTACTTTGTCGATTCAAGTAGAACCGTAAGATAAAACAGTATATAAATTTAAGTCCTTCAATAAGCCTTTCCAGTACAAAATCGCAAGCCTGAATTTTATTTTTTACTACGTCAAACAATTTTTTTTAATACTTTTTTTAGTGTAACCTATTCAACCAATTTTGACTGTAAGATTTGGTCTGACGCCTTGGCCATCTTCAGTTCCAGTGAGTGGGCTGGCAACACACAGTACTTAATTTTTGTAAAATTAACATATGCTAAAGTTTAATGACAATAAATCTACACTCAGATCATAGAAAAAATAGATTTTAGTCGAGTTCTTCAGGATAAACTTAACAATGAATCTTGAGTACTAATAAAAATCCTATCTTTTAGATTTTAGATGAAAATTACAAAAAGAACTTTGTTGGACAGATCGGCATCAAATAGCCCCCAATACAAAAACTGAGTCCTCTAGAATAACAATTTAATAAAATTTTGATGGAAATAATCTTTGAGAAAAGTTTCTTTTAGATGAACTTCAGGTAAAGAAAAAGTACGTACTACACAACAATGAATATCAAAGAACTTTAATCAGAAAGTAGATAAGTAAAAAAAAGTAGGCTAAAGTAGGAAAAATGATGATGTACAAAGAGTTTTAGTCCAAGTATATTCTTAATGAATCCTTGATGAAACGTTTATATCGAATTTCTATTTTTAAAAAAGGTAAGTCATTCAATTAGTTCATTGTGGGGAATTCATTGCTATGTCTTCTAGATAGAAATTGGTTTTACGTTGTGTGTCCAGTAGAAATATAAGTTGTAAAATAGGTCTCTGGACACAAATTATGTTTTATATGGAGTTAGCTGTTTAAAATAGATTTAACGATCAGAACATCGTTCAACAAAACGTAGGTGAAATTATGATCGCTCGAATTTTACAAAACCTTGATGTACGTTGAATTTTGGCAACGAAATAATTTACGGAGAAATAATTTTCTCTTCCTAATTGAAAATTTAGAACTTTAATTTTGTTTCTATCACCACTATATAACCTAAGTTTAATTTTTTTTTAAACTTATTTTAACGGTCATTCTCTCTGTTCGGATTTGTGCGGATAGCGTTGACCATATTAAGTGAATGATTTTTCTTGAGCTGGGGCAAATGAAATTTAAGAGAGCATGAGACTCCCGAGTTGTCAAGATAATATTTAATTCATTCATTAGCTGGAATTACCCCAACCCCTATTTATATTTCAGTAATTTTTATATCATGGGCTTAGCACTTTATTCGAATATTGAATAACTCTTAAACAGTGTACAGTATTACCTATTTTGACGTAAAATAAGAAGATAAGTCAAACACAAAACTGTAAATTTGACGGTAGCAATTTGCCTAGTACTTAGGTCAGCGTTATTTCCGAAGGGCAGAGCTTTTTTTTCTCCAAAAATGTAACCACGGTCTACATACCTGTTTGAGTTTAGGCGAATGGGTCTCATGTGGGGAGATACTTTTTGCAAGAGGAAGCTTTTAGTTCCGCTTCTGCCTAAATTATATACCCGAGGCAGTACAGAAAAAGGCCTCAGCTCCCCACTGCCCAAGAGCCAAACGGGGCTCAGTACGAATTGAAAATCACCATGTACATATACAGACTTCGGTCGCTCGTGCCGACATACTGTCGTCTAGCTGTACACCTGATTTTCATGCACACGACATCCAAAAAACTGTCCTAACCACCTATGTGCCAATTCTAAATACCAATTTACTTATCCGGGAATCGAGTTACATTTCTTGGCAATTACCAGGGAAAAAATGTACTCGCCTAGTAAAAAATCTTTTGTAGGTATGAGACAAAATTAACCTAATTGTTCTTACTGTCCAAACTACGGCTATATAGCAACCATGGGAATGAATAGGTCCCTTCAAACTTCAAGAACCTTCACGAAAACATAAGAGGAGATAGCAAGGTTGTCTTTTAATCACCGTAAACATTAGTTTAACATAAGCTTAATTCGTGGCGACAAGAATAGAGAGAGTAAAAACAATTTTACGTTCAAATTAAAACTTTCGTCTTGCATTATTTCAGCTGCGATCCTGTACGCTTCAGTATAAGGGTTTTCAGCCAAAATACCATCAAAGGCTGTCGAAACTGCACGGTCTAGTTTTTTTATTCTGGCCATCCTGACCGTATATCCACAGCTCTGCAGGAATCTATAAAATATAATTGACAGTTATTCAAAAATCGTGAGATGCAGTCTGGTGTGATGTAGGTTTCAGAAAAACATTCTGAAACCTACATCACACCAGACCGCATCTCACGATTTCTGAATAATTATCGATTAACGGTCACTAACCTCCACACATAACTGACAGTATGACTTCACTCACAGGTGGCAACAAATCAAATCAGTGAATTTGCCCTTCACTAAAAGAAGTAAGGTCCAACTCCTGTAATTTCTTTCATTGTGGCAGGAAATGAGATAAACGTTATATTGTTCATAAAAACTGGACAATTAAGGAAAACTCCAAGCTGATTTGTCGTTTTGGGAGTGAAACAAGGCCATTATGGCAGCAGGAGTAGTTTAAGTTTCTAACACAACAAAATTTTTAAGATTTTGTTTATTAAAAGGAAAAAGATTTTCATGATTCTATTTAAAAAGGTTGTATGGTCGGTTTCTCTTTCTGTCACAATAGATATATTAATACATATAGAACATGGATGATTAACAACGTTCGGCGTTCATGACTGATGTAATGATGTTAGTGATACAAAAACATCAAATAGAGAATTTCGAAATTCCTGGAAATTGAATACTCTATGGCTTAACTGTAATGTATAAATCACAAAACGCCAACAATGAGTCCAAAGGGCCTAAGAAAACAACAAAATTTAATGGAGCTCTGGGGTTAATTAATCGTTCTTGCATGTTACAAGTGTTATTAACGCCACAATTGACTTTTCATATGTTGTGCGTCGTGACCAATTAATAATTTGTTACATATCACTCACTAATGCAGAACCTAGCTCTTCTTCTCTTCTTTACTAAACACTAATATATTGTATACAGGACGCCAGGGTGGGCGCGGGGGATGAGAGATTTAACCACATCTCAGCTTGGCTGAAGGTTCATGTTAGCTTAATAAGCACGAGTTCCAACCGAGCGCCGAACCGAGTTAAGTCTCACTCTCCGCCTCCTGTTCTAGATTATTGTTTGTACTGGTGGTGAGGGGATGATTGCGTGATGAGGGTGCGGAAGCAGGTTTCCACTTAACCGTAAACAAATATTTGTTCATCGGCCACGTCTTGCAGAGAAGCCACTCGATGTTTGCAGCAGGTACCGGCCTGAAAAACTGCCACCCCTAGTTGTATATACATATATATATATATATATATATATATANATTTCCTTATTTTACTCAGCCCCATCTAATCAAATATTATGTGATCCCTGGATGAGTGTTATGGTCATTCATTAAGTCTTCGAATTTCATAATGGGAGCTGTTTTCAATTCAAAATACCAAATATGGTTCATACATGGAAAATCCTTTCGGGAAATTGTTATTAGAGATCAACTAAAACTACGGTTTGAAATTATACACCCTTATACCACTACTAGCATTACTTACTACTCCTATTCGGGAAACACGCCCGACGTCTTACACTTTTATATCGGCAAAAACTTTGAGAAGAATATCACATGTCGAGCGAATCCTCTTGTCACCCCTACCTACCTCATATACAAAATATTGGTCAATAGAAAAAGCAATGTTTAAAACTGCCAATGTACCAAGTTTCTTTGTCAGAAACAAAATTTAATAAAACCTCGAGACCTCTTAAATCCACACAAAAAGATCCGCGAAAGCGCAAACGTTGCTGAATTAGCTCAACTCGATTTTTTTTTAATGGTAAAATGTAAGATCTATACTAATAAATAAATAAAATTTAACACCTTAAAATTAACTTGTGGAATGCTACAGATCAAATAGCCTGCTAATCAATTAAAACAAAACAAAAATCGACAAGCAATCTCCTTCTAGCATTTTATCAGATGTCAGCAATGATGGCTCACTGATGTGCAGAACTGCCCATCAATTATATGTAATTCAAGCGAACTGGAAAATCGTTTGTAAAATATTGATTTCCCCCGTCAAGAAGTTTTATTATTTACCAAACTTGCTAATCTATCTGTTACATTTTATCTTTGAAGTATTTGATGATGTGGAATGTGTCAAATAATTCTTTTTTGCTTTTGAATACAAAACGTGGAAAGACAAACCACAAAAACGAACTATGTACTAGATTTGAACATTTTTGAAGTTATGCTCGTATTTTAACTAACTGGGTGTTTTATCCCTTCCGCAGCTACTTTTCCAATTGATCTTCCAAGATTAGGTAATAGCCGATTATAAGAATGATTTATCAATAATATTAAACAATAGTTTTGACATATTTCCCACAAACCTTTATGTGCTCCAAGAGTTGGATTTGATCATGGCGCGTTGGTTCTTAACATAAAGCTTTTTAGCCGACGAGAGAAGGAAGTAGTGATAAACTATCTATACGAGTTCCTGATCAATTACAAAGGAGTCATTTTTTAGCTAGACTCGGAATATCTATAAAATACAGCAAAATATCACAGAGTCCTAAGGCAAAACAATTAAGTCGTCTACCGTTCCAATTTTTGATATGAGTGAAATCCAAGCAAATCTGTTTACTAATTTTCGTGGTATTTGCTTCGGACTGAACCGACCAGTTGTTATAAGTAGTGCCAACAATGCCACAGTCTATAGCTTTGTTTTAAGTTGCCAAATATCTATGATCAATTATTATTTAATAAATAAGGTTAATAAAACAGTATGCACAATATTTGTTCAAGTGCTTAAAACTGTCAGAAAAATTAACATAAAATTGGTAACTGTCCACACTTCTAAGGTTTTAAGGGTTGTTTTATTTTAAATTTCACCATTTTTATCCACCATGGATGGGACTTAACAAATTTGTCAGAAGAACAACCGCGAAGAACATAGAAGGAAAAAACTTGTTATATACGCAGAACGTGTTCTCTGGCATGAGGCCGCGGTATTTTTAGACTAAAAGCATAATAATCTTCGGGGTTTATGTTAAAGGAATCTCTCGAAAAGCTATTAAAAGGAGCGGGGCCGACAGCTTTATCAACAATTTACCGGAAGGTGATAATTTCTTTTTCAACAATAAATTAGAGCAGGAGCCCCAACTATTTTAATTAAAAAAAGTTCAAAGAAAGCCCTCTTGATCAATAAAGGGCACGGAAAAGAGGCAGGATCGTTATATATACACAAGAACGGGTTCTGATTTAAATCGTCAAGCAACTTTAAAACCAGTTAAAAAAATCGCAATAACATGCAACATTTTTAAACGAACTTCTTCCCCAAATTAGGTGAAGACGGAAAGTTAAATAGTATTTGCTCCTAATAAAAGACTATAACTTCATTAAAATTTCATCATACCCATGTAAAACGAAATTTTAGACTTTACTCTGAGGAAGGGTTTTCATTCATACACTTGTTTTAAATGAAAATAACTTTAAAAAAAACAACTATTTAATTCCTAAGTTCAAATAAGTTTATTAAATTCCAATAGCAGGAGAAACATTTAGAAAACTTGACCTGGAACAAGATAAAAAATAATTAGCACACCCCACACGGATGTTGCCAAGGGGTGGAAATTTACATCGTTAATCTCCATATTAAATTACATCTGACTGGGAGCACGATATTTGCACAGGTAATTATGTTGAGTGTTGGAAAGACTAGGGAGACACCAAATTAATTCACCTCCGAGCGGAAAGTTATAAGACCCACTCCAAGGCACTCCAGTTGAGATACTCTACGAGACGAACCGCCATTACGAATATTGATGGCCATAGTTAGTAGAAATTAATTATATCGAAGAACGGTCGAAGTTTGTTAATAAAATCAAATAAGGATTAACATCAAAACTGGATGGCCATCCATTAAAAATTAATACCCCTAACAGATACATTAGATTAAAAAAATACTTGGGTACCGATCCAAGTCGTTATTTTTAAAACAAATTTAATAAAATATAAAACCTGGTGGCCTGATGGGGCAATAGAACCATTCAATAGCCAGAATCATGGAACGATATGATTTATGAACGGGGGAAAAAGGACTGCGAATAACAAGTCGATAACATGCAAACTGTAATAATGTTTGTCGTTCATGATGGTAAAGTTTTCTCATGTCGTTATGAGTCATTTTGGAGCCCCGTACTAGCTCACCACAGGGATAGATCAGAGGGTACTACAACATGGGGACACAATGAGGACTTAAACAGAAATTACCCGACCGCATTGACGATAGTGCACAACTATTTGACGATGACCTGCCGGTTCTCTGTCTGAATAATGGAAATTTCGAGCTATTTCTTCTGCTGTAGGCTTGTTACATCTACGCATATCCATCGGTACACTATTAACAAAATACAAGTTCAAGTTAAAACTTTCGTCTTGCATTGTTTCAGCTGCAATCCTGTATGCTTCAGCATAAGGTTTTTTAGCCAAAATACCATCAACGGCAGTTAAAACTGCTCGGTCTATTTTGTTTCTTCTAGGCACCCTGAACGCACATCCACAGCTCTGGAGGAATCTATAAAATATAAGTGACTGTATGACTTCACTCTCAGATGGCAACAAATCTGATCGGTGATTCTGTCCTTGTAATTAAAAAAGTAAGGTCCAACTCCAGAAATTTCTTTCTTTGTAGAAGAAAAACATGCAAACGTTATATTGTTCATAAAATTTGGACAATTAAGGAAAAATTCCTTTAACTCCAAACCGATTTGTGGTTCTGGTAGTGAAATAAGGCCACTATGGCAGCAGGAGTTAAAATGCTAGATGGTTTTCTCGGCCTCAAAGTGTTTAGCATTGCAGTACACACACCTAACATCCATTGAACCTACTGTGCTCGGGTTTGGCGTTTTCGTTCAACACAGCTTGTCCAAAATCGAATACAGAGAGAGTAAGACAGCTTTTTCTTTTTTTCGTGTTCCGAACTGAAAAAACTCCCCTTGCTTGGGTGGGCGGCCAACTCTTCCTTGATTATTCATTCCAATTTTGACTGTTAACCTTAAGGTCGCTGTTGGTGGTTAGTACAACAAATACAGTACAACAAGACGAAGAAGATAAAGATATGAATGAACCCAGGGTGGAACCCAGGTTCAAGTGAGTACTACAGTTTCAGTATATAAGACTCTTATTCTTCTTCGGTTTCAATATACAAACAACTTGTGCAATAGAATGAGTAAGGGGAAACGTCTTCTCAAAAATCTTCAAAATTAAGCCTTGAAACGTGTCAACCTTAGCATTTTTAGTTTTAAGCTTTTATTAACAAAAAAAAGCATCCTGTTCAGGCCTAAATTAGCTAGAGTAAAAAAAGTATTAAGGAAGGGGCCTCGGTGTATGTGGGATATTTTGACGATGATAATAATAGTTAAAACTTCCTTTGTATGCATTTTTAAGTGGCCGTCAGTCCATAACCTCTACCGAAAATCTATTTTTCACGTCTAACGGTTTGGTATAAAACTCTAGACATCACAATAAGACGTAAATATTTGCCCGTAGCAAGATATGATGGTCTGCAACTATCATATC
Source organism: Cimex lectularius (assembly GCF_000648675.2). Taxonomy (NCBI): domain Eukaryota; kingdom Metazoa; phylum Arthropoda; class Insecta; order Hemiptera; family Cimicidae; genus Cimex; species Cimex lectularius. The sequence goes on along the minus strand of NW_019392751.1, from coordinate 798,777 downwards.
ATATACTTAGCTCAAAATCTTTATGTATGTACCTCCAATTAACTCACCACCCTCAAGAAGGACTTATATACATGTTGAAAATATAATTGGGCTAAGTATCCTAGGGCCATCCCGGTTCCAGTTCGGACAGAATACCACGGATGACACATAAACACTCGCACTTATAACATAATACAGGCATTCCTCTTTTGTAGATGTCTTCTAGAGTTTGCAATGTGATGAACTTGTAATCGAGTTAATCCAACTACTGATGGCGAAATGCTGAATAGTGAAAACTAAGAAAACGGTTCAACTACAAACCGTAGTTGGCCGGTGTTGGTAACGCGATTAATTACAATGGTGGCCATAGTATAATTGAGAGGGAAATATCGCCGGTTGTCTTCATGGGGAGGTTACCACAAGAGCGTGGATGTTACTGCAAGTCCTGAATGTGCAATTCAAATCCAACTCAAGTAAAGGAGGATTTAATTGGAGGGGCACCCAAACAGTCCATTTAATTACCGGTGTAAATATTCATTCGTTTTCACAGACAGGAGGGCAAGGCGGCGATGTGGGGAGACCAAGGAGGGAAATCATTTCTTTTTAAAAAGGTCCTTCTTCAAAGCAGGCCCGAGTCTTCGTGACAACGCACAGGACGATTGTGATTCAACTGTTGTGAATTTTGATTGATGAAGACCCTTGACAAAACACGATTAATAAAAGATGTGAAATTGTATTGTGTAGACCACACAGGTAAATGAACTTTAGACGTTAGTTTCCGGTCTTTTAGAAGAATACAATGTTATAGTGTTTACGTATTTCATCGAATACAATCTCGATGAATTATCAATCGCTATAATACTGTTTTATTTATAACGTTTCCTTGTTTAAATATGAACTTAAACTTCTCAATTCCGACGAGAGTATTCTGAAACGTTCGTTAAAACATGCAAAGTCCGTAAGGCACAATTTTGGGCTGGATGTAGCTTAAGGCCGTGTTCAAGATGAGTCTCGATTGGGTCAAAGGTGGTTATCAGAAAGTAAGCTAGTAAGTTAAAAGATCAGAGGAATACATTAGCATATTTTGAAATTTTAAAAGTAGATAACCAAACGATCGAAAAAAAAGTCAAGCACAAATATAGATAACAAAATGAAACAACGAAAGCGTATTGTACAAGTAGTTTGACTACTGCCGAGACTATTAGCTTTATATTCAAAACAACACACGAGTGTATTTAGTATTAAAAGAAAATTAATCCGCTTTGATCAAATGCTTTTAGCATGAATTAAAATCCAGAAACAGGGTCCAGAAAATATTTTTCCTGGCTTAACTCTGACGTTAAGCTCCAAATTCGTTTGAAAAGTTGGACTTTTTTGTAAAAATAAGTCCCTTTACAAAACCGTGTAGATGTAAAAATGAGAAGTGAGAGCCGAAGATCTCCTGTCACGAAATTCAAATGCAGAATTTAAGAGGAGTAAAAATGGTGGAACACACTGATATTGGGATACAATTTTCCTGAGCTCTGCACGATGTTGAATCTGCTCATCAGATAACTGCCATTGAAGAGGATGAAACGATAAAATGCATCTTATGGATAAAAGTAGGGAGGAAGGCAGATCAGGTAAATGCTCTTCACAGTTTGATGTTATTTATACATAGTTTTAAAAGAAGGCAATGACTTTCTTGTCATTTTTTTCCATCAACTAGCCAATGTTATTCGCTAAATATCAGCAATATTGTTTTTCAAATGACTGCATTTACTGAATTTAGGATGGGGAGGTTTTTATGTAATGGTATAGTTTTTGCTGAAAATGAGTAACCGATCTGGAAACCTTCAAAATATAAAAAATAATGATAATTATCTATAAAAATGTGGTCTTTTCTATCCCATCTATATTGATAAATATCGTTCTCGGTTAAAAACTGTGGGATAAAAACTTCAATACATTTCAATTTGTTACTAACCAGCTCTGTCAACTCGTCGTTTTTCTACATAGAACGTATTTCCACGCCGGCCGGGTAAGGATGAATAGCGGCAGCCAACAGATGAAGTGAACATTATCTGCACGGGTAATAAGTTTCCACCATTAATTCCCTGTAGTAAGGTAGTATGTGATACTATCCTAGTTCAGTGAGGTAGACATACTACCACCCAGGCGATAACTTACTTGAAACAATGTTTCATACTCAATATACACTTCTACCGACCCAGGCCGCCATGTCGATAAACATAAATTACGAGGATAGCCACATAAAACAAACGACAAACTATTTGTTAAACACGTTGTATACCAAAGCCAAGAATTTAATCCACGGATATGTGCCTATTATTGTCAATTGTAGGGTGGTTTTCAGATTTCGAAACAAGAAAGGAGGAGCACGTGCAACAAAACCCAATTAAAAATCAAGCCAAAAATCGGAGCCACCCATTCGTCCTGTCTTCTAATCGTATATCTAGTTGAACTATTTCTCCCTTTCGGAATCGCAATCTGTGTAATCCTACAGTAAATGTTTGGAAAGTTGTAATTATAGAAGGAGAGATCTTTTTGACAGGGGTTTCTTGCCCGAACGAAATCTTATCTCGGCATCCTCCCTCCGACCTCCGGCGGCAAGAAGTGATCCTTCGTATTGATGATCATAGCTACTATCAATCGCCCCCTTCACATTCTGACTGCCGTTCATCAATCAGTCTACTTGCCGATCAATCATTCCGCCCCCTCTCTTCCACTAGATTTGATTCCAGTATTAATTACCTCACCACCCCGCATCGCGAGGTCACTTTTATAAAATTAATGACTGGCGAGATCTAATTATTATCAGTTGCCCGGATGAACCGTTGAAGGCTGTATATATTTAATTTCGATCATGAAAAAGAACAACGTAATAAGCATATTAAAACCATATGTGCAACGGTATTGGGGTTGCGGGCACTGCAGCCAATGCTACTTCGAAATCGTTATTTTTGAAATGTAATAGGAAATTATTTTAGGTTTTTAAGTTGTTTTGGGAAAAGTATTTACATCGATGTTATAAATAAATCAGAAAAGAGAATTTCTAAACTAGTTTACTATTATCATTATTAATCGAGTATAATATTACTACTTAATGAAGAGGTTGCTGCGAACCATTGTCTTTATTTATATGTACATTTTAAATTGAAAAAAAAAAATACATATGTCCTATTATTAACTAAAAGTTCGTAAGTAAGTGACTGTATTTTACTCTTTACGTTAAACAGATCGTTATTTACCGTTTATTAAAAATTAAAATTAAAAATGTTACCAATTCGTCTATTGGCTATTTTTTGGTTTTCAGATGGTGTTTTTAGATTATCTTCTTTCTAGACGATAGGTTAGATAGTTAACTCGTTTTATTTATAATGCTTTATTGTCGCTTACATAACCAAATCAAAACTAAAAAAAGGGACTAATTATTTTTGGTTCAACTATCCTCGCTTCTGTTTGGCTGTTGTTTTCCCGTAAAACAAATGGCAAATGGATTGTGTGTATGGGGTATCTTCCCAGACGGGTTTCTTGCTAACCTTTTATGCTTTTGACGTATAATTCAATAGAATGAAAGTGTCCATCAGTAAGTTAATGAGAGAGCCTTTATTTAGTAAATTATCTTTACATTTGTTTTTTTAGTTTGAAGGTTATGTTGTAGCAATTTGGAGATTGCCATATAATACAATTGGTTAAATGGCATCGACTCCAGCGGATGATAATCGGTGATTTCGTTAATTACACCTCCCGTCGCTGAAAAACCGATCGTACCGTGAGCCCGGTCGGTCGGTCAAAGTTCCATATTTTAATAAACTTAGGGCTGTTTGGTTCAATCTGACCAGGACGTGATTCCATTAACATTCAGACCGCACAACCTTGCACAATGCCACCCGGGAATATTTGATTAAAATTAAATTCGCTACCGGGCTCGGAATTACGCAAAACGCCCTAAATCCCAATAGGCCCGGCCCAATCCGGATCGGCTTTGGAAAAGTGTCACGTTGCTGTATCGTTCGTGTTGAGAGCAACCGAGGGTTGGGCGACCGGATAAAAAAAAGCTCCGAACATGAAAGATGAATGTGATTTGCCCGATATTGGGAAGCTTTGGTTTGTTTATTTACGAGAGAAATCTGTTCCAAAATTTTAAATAAATCGCTAACGTTTTTAATTGTTTTGTTTAAAAAATTACGTTACTCAAACTAAAATCTAATTATTATTTATACATCTAAGATCATGATTTTATTCTTTCCAGTAAAATATTAGAAAAAGCACAACATTAATTAACACAATAAGCAACCCTACCTTAATCGAATATACACATAATTACAATAATACTAAATCCAATAATTAAATTACACAATAAGCACGGTGACTATACAATGTGGGCTACGCTAAACCTTTAATTGTGCTATGGTTATAGTAATCTACATAATTTCCTGCCTGAGGTTAGCAATGGTGCCAACAGTGAGGCAGTGTCAGTCATAACAATATTAGAGGAAGGATACAGCCAGGGCGAAGTCGCCAGGAGACTGAGTGAAAAAATCGCATCAATTTTTAATTTGACATAACAAAGTTAAATATGGAAATATATACATATACATACAAACATGCATACATGTACAGAGTGTAAGTTAAATATTTTTTATGAAAAAAAATTATTATTATATAAATAATGAAAGATAATTTAACGTAAAACATATTCACGAGTTAACTGTCTGCACTTCTGTAAAATGAAGAAAAAATAAGAATTAAAAATTATTAAATTTTGTTATGCTATGTAAGTTGGCTGAACGTATCATTTTGTCAGATTTATAATTTCACAGGCGAACTTTTAAAAATATTTTAATTAGTTTATGAATTTTCTTTCTTATTAGTTTTTTCTGTTCTTATTAAATAATTGTTTTGTTTTTAGAATTAAACATTATTTTAAATGTATTATTATTTACAACGTGGTGTAGTGGCTAGTGACCGTTAGTCGATGATTATTCAGAAATTAAATTATCACTTTTTTCCACATCCTACATGTATTTGTTAAATTTAAACAATGTTTGTAAAACCCAAGCCCTGAAGATGATCTCAATAAAGATCGAAACGTTGGCACGATAAAGAAAATGTTTTTCTCAAACCTACATCACACCAGACCACATCTCACGATTTCTGAATAATCATTATTTACAACCAAACCTATTTTTGGAACACAAAACACCTAAATACAGTAAAATTTAAGGTGGTACGTTTATTTGGTAATCAATACATCATCAATGTAGTTTGTTAAGCTGAACGTGTCCGACAACATTTTCACAAATTTAATTTACCCTAATTTGAAAATTTCGAAAAATACAACATTCTTGCCCAAAAATTGGGATGTCAAATTGCCAACGTTTCTGTATTAAACTTTTTATTAATTATGTTTTTTTGATTAAAAACAAAACCTAACTTAACTTCGTACTGTTAAACAAGCGACTATGGGGCACAGATCAATCAGAAATGTTTTGTTTTTTTATACTTTCTTTCCGAAAGATCATGTATTAAATTGAAAAATACATTAGATTGTTAAAAAGAACATACAAATTAGGCAAATTAAAAATTTACTGAAAATTTTATCAATGTCAACAATTCATCTCGTTCTACGACGTTAATAATGACTAACTTTCGCTTTTTGGTTCGATTTCAGCGTTTATATGTTTATTTATTTTTTAATTGTGTTCATGAACCTCAATTTCCTGAATTTTAATCCACAAAAATCTAAATAAATACTGAGGCTAATTTAAATGTATTTGAAATTGCATATCTCATCCCTAACTTTGATATTAAGGCGAGTCCGGTTTTGTAGAAATCAGATTGTTTTTTCCCTGAATTAGAAATATATGTTATAATATTTTATTATCAAGTTTCGAAGACTTCAGACACGGTGAACGAACCAATCTCACTTTGGATGTAGTTAGTAGTTTGTTCCGTTCAAGTCGACATCCTGGACAACGATAATGTCATGTTAGGCTTAGACCAACGAGGAGATAAGGCACGTTCCTTCACTAATGGCCCCCATCTCTTCATAGAAATCTTTTTTACTCTTACTTTTCATCAGTGCTGGCGTTTGATTAACATTCTTGTTCGGTCCTGGTTAAGTGTCTTAATGACAAAACAGAGTGTGACAATGTCGTTTCATAAGCCGTTTAACATTGAAGTTGCCCAGTTTAATAGAGGCGCCATTTTAACAAGGCCACGAGAGTTTCTCCTCGAATCTTTTGTCTAGTCTTTTGTGGAACTGGGAAACGGCCCTGATTTTTGAAGGAGTCCATGATCGCAATTTTACACGATTTTCTTATGCTGTCAGTCTTTTCGAAGGTGTGCCAACATTTTATAAGGATATAGCCCACGGAGGATTATTTTTAAATAGTTACGCACAAAGCTTATCCGATCTTAGCCTTGCAGTAGAAGCCTTTGTCAGTAACTTCTTAGGCCCTTCCTTTTAATTTCGTTGCACCCTTAGGCAATTTGAGTTTCCTTACAAATAAAATCACTTAATTACTCCCTACGAATGTGTTTAAATCCCCTTTTATGTCTGTCTTCCAAAAGACGTGGTTATTACAGGTATTTTCAAGTATTTTACCAACTTATTTTGTAACAAAACCCCTCTTATGAACAGTGATCATAAATGAATGCATCTAAAAACTGGTCAAAATATTTGAACAATACCTCCGGATAAACTCCACGGCAGAATTTAGACTTAAACAAATGTCAAAAGCTAACTCATTTCATTGAATCACTTTCTAAGATACGTAATATGGAATCTAGTACATACTTAAATATTGTTGACGTACTTGTTTTATTATCCGATATGTAAGTTTTAAGAAAACAAAATGTGTTTTTTTCTCTCTCTCTCGTCTTTGTTGTAAAACTGATATAGTGGCTAACATGACATTTGTAAAATCAATAAATGGGTAACAATTATAATTGTTGACTGAAAGGACGATCGATTTCCACCCATCATGAACTACAATCCACTGAATGAATAATTCTAAACTGTCAGTTTATTACAAGCCGAATTGCCTGCTCTTATGGATTTTAAATTTGGCTTATAAATAGCATATGGGCAGATAAACATCTACAAGGAAAATACCAACGTGACATCAAAAGCCATGGGGGAGAAGAAAAGATGAATATTTAATTCAGGTTCGGTCATTTATAAAGTAATTCTAGACGGGCTTATTTTCAACTGAACATACTTCAATGTACCTATAGGATGTGAACTAACCTTTATATGATTCCTAGTCAACACCTAAGTACTGAGCCGATATCGTCATAAAATTGCAGTCTTATGTTTGCTGAACATCAGGTAGAAGAAAGAGTTAATGAATCAAAGTTTAGTCCGCGATAATTATATACACAGTTACAATGTTGTTTTATAGTGATATGTATCACCGATAAAATTAATATTGCCTTCAATATAATAATTTTTATTAAAAATCATAAATTAAACCAATTTTCAAGAAAGCACAGTTTCTCGCCGAACTTTCGTGGAATTAAATTTACAATGAAAGAGATTAAACATGAACTGTCCATTTCATATTATAATTATAATTAAATATAATGTACATTCGGTTATGCTATACTGTACATAGAATACACCTACCTGTAAAATTTCCATCATCGGAACAAAAGTCATAGTTCACAGAGGATTACCTTAAAATTGAGTAGTGATTAATCTGTACGCCCTTGTTTCCGTACTGTCTGGCTAACAGGTTGTACATACCTATAATTTTTAAGATATAAAATTCCTGTTTATTTAAATTGAAATAAAAATTGATTATGGAAAAGAAAAGAGATTTAATTTGTGTTAAATATTATTATTTCCTTGTCAAATTAATAAATTTGTTTTGAAATGTTGATTAATTTATATTATAAAAGACTTGTTTCTTTTAGTGTTTCACCTGAAATGTGTATATTCAGTTCCGATTAAGACCTCTGGGGCTCTGCTTTTGTTAAGTATGATTCAGGGTTGTGCCCATCTTGCTTGAAAAACAAGCGTAAAAATATCTAATTTAAATAAAATAAATAAATAGAAGTAACAAGCAATAAATCTAAACTATGTTGGTTTTGTATTTTATGGGCCATTACGCATAGATGAGAAGAAGAAGAAATATATGTTTATTGAGCAACGGTTCCCCATTGAATAATACAATGTTTAACTGGATGAAAGTTCCCCTAATCATAAAGTGCAAAATAGAACAGAGTGAAAACAGCATAAAAACAAATATCTTCTTGGCGGGAAACTGAAATGAAAATAAATGTATACAAATCAAATAAACTGACAAACAAAAATATTACAATTTTTATTTAAAAAATTATGAAAACTACTCTGTTTGAAGGGATAGGAGGTGATTATGCAGGAGGGATTTGAAGGAATTAAGAGAGGTGGCTTGTCTAAAAGAATGAGGGAGGGAGTTCCAGAGTTTGGGGGCGCGGAGGAGGAAGGATATTTAGAAGGAATGGGTTTTTTGTTGGGGGAGAATAAGGTCACTGGGGCTCGCCGGGTTTTGCAGGAGTGATGAGAGGATTTGAATTAGAGGGATTGGTCGCTGAGGACGACAGGTGTTATCGATAACAATGAAAAAGAAGGATCCTAGGAAGTACTGAGATCTGAAGGAAGAGGAGAGGCAGGAAAGATCCGAATACAGACGAGACAACCCGGAATCTAAGGGGTGGCGAATACTAACCTTCCAAGGAAGATCATGATTGTGTAGGATTTTAACGGAGCGCGTTTATCAAGGATCTGAGGAGATTGGATGTTAAGAAGAATGGAATCGATGGATGGATGAGCCCAGATAAACGTGGGCCCAGTCGATCGCCTCCAGATCCGGCTTCAAAACCTTAAAGGAGAAGGTATCAAGGGGGCGAAGCTTATGGGTTTTGGTTGTAGTCGTGTGGTGGGAATATTGGTGCTGAGAAGAGGTTAGTAGTTCGTCGGTTGAATCTATTCCAATGAGGTCGAGCCAGGTAGATCAGGAGGTTGTGTGATGGGTGGGTTGAAATGGTACACAGAAAAGGTTGAGGGAGAGAGAACCATAAGCTTTAAAGGAGGCTTTTATCGTACGAGTCAGAGAAGTAATACGCATAAATAAATCACCTGCGATGATTACGTTAGAGTAAATAGAGGAATAATAATGTAGAGGAATAATAAGGATGGATTGAAAATCATTGGGGAAAAGAACTTTTGGGGGGGTCGGTAAACAATTACAAATAGGAGCCGGTGGGAACTGAGGGATATTTTGGCAAAAATAAATTCCAGGCGTGAGTCGAGTGTAGGGGAAGTTTCAAGGATGCGAAGATAAATATCGGTTTGTTTTAAGATAGGTGGTCAGAATGTTTGGGCCGAACAATTCGTTGTGGTTATGCAATTCCTAAAGGGCGTTTACGGCGTAAATTTAATACCCTACTTGAGAAACGGATATTACCCGCGAGGATAGGACCGTTATATTTGGCCTCACTTACCCACCATACTTTATTCCCCAGCACACTTCGTCGAAATGAACAATTAATCCAGAAATTCTCTCAACAACTGATTCAGTACACTGTAAATTATATAAAATACCTATCATAATATAAAAAAGAATTATTATATTAACAATGCCGCGTTAATCCCACGACATAATAAATCGATATGCAGCAATGAATTTATGTTCGGCATTTTAGCAAAAAATTTAATAATCTATATGTATCCTAACAAGAACTAACAAAACACATTAAACAACCTACGAATAACGTTTCTCAGTAAGTATATGATATATGAAAATATGGAAAGATACCATACATATACATATGTACTAGCATAATAAGCCAGAAGAGCGCGCAATGTTTATGCAACGAAACTATGGACTAAAAAAACTCGTTAGGATGAATTATTGGAAAATTATTAAAACTTTACTGAGGAAAAAATGCAGAATTTGTAGTAGTTCCTATATTTTTCCTTATACAAATACTTAATAAACTTTTTATTCTGTTACGCTAACATTGAATTAAGTCGTGAAAATATTAAGTGAACGAGAAAATTCAATTGTTCCAACACATCCAGCAACGTGTGTAGTCCTTTTCGAAAAATAATCCTTCACAATCAGTTCTAAACTCATCAGCTTAAGAACTGTCCTTAAGAAGAGCATCGTTGAGTCATGTGTAAGACTTGAGCAATGTAGATGAAATATTACTTTTAAAGAGGAACATTAATTAAAGTGCTAAGGCGGCGGCTGAATTTGGGAAGGGAGGATTCTAGGGGATTATTCAAGAGGGATGAAGGCTGATGCTAACCGTGGAAGAGTGATTAGGAGGAGATAGTGTAACCCTGTTATAGCTCTGGGGGTAACAGAGGTTGGTTGGTTCTCATCCTGTCAGAACTAAACCCTTCTCAGCCCGGCGGGTAAAGCTGCGAGATGTATCGCCCTTCACTTCCCGCAGCTATCTTATATGCCCTTAGATTGCATGCATTTCTCAAACGGGCCGCCCCCGATACGCCTTCACTCTTTTGCCCTGCCTCGTAGTGATTGTTCTTCCAAAATGAAGACGGCGTCTTACGATAAAAACATACATACTGATATACATCCCCTTGCGAGGAATTCTCTTTTGGCGAATTATTGCCAAGCTCGGGAAGTTTAAGAAAATTTGAACCTCATATTTTTACTTTTTGCTTTACGTTGAGTAATAAGTATTTCGTTTTATCCGCACAAACCTCTCTGAGATGCTATGTGACGCGATTTTTCAAGCACACTACAAAAATATATTAATTTAAACAATAACGTTTTAGTAAAAAAGCGTGAACAGCAGGACAGGCCTAAATCAATTACTGTAAATCTTAAAAACAAAATTTATGTATATAACCAAACTTTTTTTCGCTTTTCGTTGAGGAATAAGTATTTCGTTTTACCAAAAAGAGTCCTGGATTTGATTTGATTACGTGTCAAATCCTTCGGTATCTACGTATAAAATCCCTCGTTTTACTTATTTACTTCTTTAATTCCGTTCTGCGAACAACACACTTTCCAATTTTCCAATATAATTCTGTTAACTCAACCAAACCTGTCAATCTTCCTACATAATCTTCCCGCCCTATGTCTCCTTCCTGTAATGAGTTAAATTCTCGAGAAACTCCTATTAAAACGCTTATATCCTATCATTGAATACTAAGAAACTATTCCGAGTCACCAGTTAGGATTTATGTCCCTACACTCTACAATCCATCAATGTCATCGCCTTGTGAACGTCATTTCATTCTCCTTTGAGCAGAAACCGTCCTATCCGGGCGACTTCCTTGACATTCTTAACGCCTTTCACAGGGTATACCCGTTGCTTCAGAGTTAGTAGCGATATCCTCTATGTATCCAAGCTGGCGTGTCCCACAGGGGAACATTCTTGGACCCCTCCTTAAAATACGCTGACATTCTTATCCTTCCAGAAAGAATTCTTTCGACTTCTGCTGACGATACAGCAATCCTTTCCCCGCATACAGAAACCTTTAAAACCAGTGAAACAGTGCAGTGAAACAAAGCAGCGGCCCGACGTTGGTTCAAAAAGTGGAGAATTAAAATAAAAGAAACTAAGTGCCAATATATTAACTTCTCACTCAAATGTATAATACTACCACCTATTTACATTAACGGCATTTCACTACCCCCTGTCGTACACGTACGTTACTTTAGACTTCACCTGGACAAAGGACTTACTTGGAATCCGCATAAAAGACGAAAACAAAACGACCTCAAGATACGTTACAAACTGTAATCACGACAACTCGACAGACGATCCTCCCTTAATTAAAAATACTAACATACGGCATGATTCTCCAACTTATGTAGACTTAAGCCTAGTATGCACTGGGATTATTTGTTCGGACTCTTTGTCGCAGACTCATTGCCCCGCAACATTGTCGCTCCGGAAATCGTGTCCGAATCTAGTTTGAGTCTGAGCCATGTCGAATGAGGTCGCGCTCTCGGGGATTGCAATAACACTTTACGTAGCTCTATGGAGTAAGAAAAGAACTAACATAAAGCCACCACGTTGGTGGGTACGTGGGATATTCAAGGATCGGAATAAGCATGGGCACGATCTTCTTGACACGCTTAGATTGGAAGACGGAATGGGATTCCGAAATTTTGGTCGGATGAGTCCAGTCAACTTCGAATGTCTTTTAGAAATGGTTGGACCACAGATTTCGAAAAAGGAGACGAATTTTAGGGTGCCAGTTTCTGCTACCAACAGGCTAGCAATCATTCGACGTTTCCTCGCAAGTGGAGACTCATATGCAAGCCTCATGTATACTTTCAATGTTTCTGAACAGATAATATCCGAGTTCGTTCCTGAAGTCTGTACAGCCATCACCAGTGCGCTGAGAATGTATATAAAGGTAAGTCTATTTTTTTCCTATCGAGTAGGTAAATACTTTACTGCTCAATTTAATTTCATAATAAAATTTCATTTTTTTGGTAATTATTTATTGCTCATGTTATGTACATTTACAAGAGGAGAAAAAATAGGAAATTTAAAACTAAAAAAATTTACAATTAACTAAAGTTGCTCAAGTATGAGGACAATGAATGCGTCCGAAATCTTGTGTGCTATTACTATCGGAAGGTGACAGAGCTGTACCAGGGCCATCAGAGCTGGATAGGATGGAGTGAGAAGGCGTAGCTTTCAACATGTGAAGCACTAGCGAATAAACCATTTTGCAGATTAAAAATAATCTGTGTTATTTTCTGTTTTGCCAGAATTATTTCTCATTCCGGTCTATTGGCGGTTCGTAAAGAATCACTTATGAATTCTGCAAAAATTGTATGGCTATCCCTTTTCAACGCCGCTTCAGTCAACAATTTCATTGCGAAGCCTCAACATGTTACATCATTTAAAAAACCAAAATTAGAAAAACAATTATTTTGTTTAATGATATAACATGTTATAACTGCAATGTTTTCCTAAAATAAATAGGCGCTGGTGAGGACGATATAATCGTCGAAAGCTCGACAAAAACTTACAGAATTGTCGTTCTGTTGTGACCTCATCGAAGATCCTTTTTTGCAAGTTGTTCAACAGCAGGTCGATACATCATCTCATCTTTGATTTCTTTAATCCTTTACATCCAGTTTTAGCTTTTTCTATGGAGGATCACTACAGTGAGTAGGAACTTAACTGAGAAATTCGATATTCCATATAGTAAAAACATTTTTGTAACGGAATATCAAGATTGGGAATATAAGTTATTTTTTATTTATTTTATTATGATCAATAATTTTGAAGAAGAAGTTAGATGAATGGGAAAGTTACCAATATTGAATTGTTGTCCTTATCTGTCATTAATGAAATTCATGTCTTTATGAGCTGACGTTGGAAAGAAACTCCGCCGTTAAATAAATCATCGCCTGTTTGTCGTGTCGACGTCTTATAATGATAGTTGTGGGAGCGGCAATGCCCCCCCATAAGGCACACCTTGCATGAATCATTTTCAAGAGGCTTCCAATAGCTCTTGCCTGCGGAGGGGATAACAAGAACAAAACCTAGGAGAATAGGCGTCTGTAATTACTGACCAAATAGACAAGGTCGTACCGTCATTCCCCAAAGAGTTTTAACTCCTTGAGCCCATATTTTTTGTTCTCGCCTTCAAAGCCAGTTCGGACTACAGACTTTAACTGTCTATTCGTAGAAGAACTATAGACAGGGGTGATTATCTTCTTTTTTTGTCCATAAAGGTTAAAAAACTAAAACTAATGGATTCGTGACCTTTTCTTTGTGAGGCCGCTGCTTTTACTTTACCCACTAATGTCTAAAAAAAGATAGACGTTCTTTAGAAAAATAGAAGTGAACGTATTCTATACAACGATGGACTACTCAATAACGTGCACATTTGTTTTATAAAAAAATTAAAAACGAATATGAACAGATATTATTCTCCGTTATACAATCATCAATATCATCTCCCTCTATTGGTACCAATTTGTGTTTGCATTCACGCAACAATACCCCTAATGAAATGCGTCTGATTCTAGAACTTAAGCCAAGGACATAGGCAGGCAGAGATAAATTGGATCAGACTATGACAACCTGTACTGATCATCTCCCAACAATTGAGTTTATGTTTATGTTTTAATGGCGGCTGTTAATTTAAAAAACGAAAAAATATGGTTCAGGTGTTAACACGGTCACTCATCCCTATTCTTTTTTTTTCCTTTTCGGGAGTATTTCTGCTATATGGTTTCGTCCTTTTGAGACATTTGAAACATTAAATCATTTGAGATAAATATTGTCTACTTAGAGAATTAATAAATGGAGGAAATGATTTATCCTCTTTGAGAGAAACTTTCTTCAGTTCTTTTTAATGTTTAAATTTAACTTTTTCAAACATAAACAAGCGAAGGAGAAGGAATGTGAACCTTCTTTACATTGAGGTTGTTCGTTACTTTACTTTGCAAAAGTGTCGAAAACGAAGCGTAGTAGCTCGTCAATAGATTGAACATCGAGGGAAGGTTGAAACAGATTTTGAGCGATGGATCTACGCGGATGAGACGGCCCAGATTTGATTGTTTAGCACACAATTAAACAACACTTTCAAAATGTTATACGGAAAAAAATAAGGAAGAGCGAATGAAGCAGAGAACGCAAAGAAACAGTTTCCAATAAAATTCTAAATCCGAAATGCATATAAATAGTAGCGTGTTACATGTAGAACGTGTTTGATCTAGTACAGAGTTTGCAAAATGTATGCTTTCCGAGTTGCTTCGACAGAGAACTCCACTCGTCAACCACTTACGACCACGTGTCAAATTATTAATTTAAGTTAAGAACCTAATCGAATCAACCGCCCAAAATAATAGTGCCTTATTACACCTTAACAGGTACCCTATTTTGTAGAAAAAAACTTTTATATTGTTCTTATCACTATGTTCATGATGGGTGCAGGTTCTACAATTCATTTTATCTATTATATTATTTAATATTGATTTATTTCGTGCATTTTCGAGTCCCGGGTGTTTGATGGGGCTTTTCCCCGAATTACCCCGAAGAAATAAAGAGTGCTCTTGCCCGTGTGAACAAAGTCTAGTGTGTGAATGTAATTTATTAGCGTGAATGGAAGGGTATGTTCCCAATTCCCACAAGGAATATTGTGTATGCGTATGTATACGAAGTAGTTTAATTAACGTTAACATTTATAATCGTTTAAGTCGTACAATTATAAGTTATAAATTGATAATTCATGGATTTCAGTAGACCGAAGAACTAAGTAAACCTTTCTGGTGTTCGATGAACATAATAAAGACAACACTAATATTCCTAAACATTCCATAGAATTTCATTACGTAGGTTCGAAACTCTTACAAAGGGGTGAAACTCCCCGTTTTCCAAATGCAACGTTTAAATTTTATTGTTGCAAACCAACGGCAGATTTAGGGGAGGTTTAATACAAAAGAAACGCCTGTACAGTCGGAATGGGCTGATGTAATTTTAAGTGCCTCGCAATTCAGCCGGCACGGACAAGGCTGTTTAACATTTCTAATCGTTTCTACATACAAAAAAGAGATACCCACATGGCACCGGGGGTCCGGGAAGATCGGATATGAAATTAAATGTGAATACAGCTTAAAGATAATATCAAACAATAAAAAATAAAGCTTGAAAGAAAAGCACGGTAGTTCAATATTATTCAATTAACTTCTTTAAATCCAATATATAAATATATTTTGTTTTTAAATATCTAGCAATTTCTTTTACAAGAAAAGATGACGTAACAGCAAACATGATATTTTATTACAGTTTGAAACCATAAAAATCAAATGGTTCCATGACTTTTGCATTCAAATATCAATTCTCTGAAAATAGACTACTTTACTGAAAGCGATTCTCCAATTCAAATTCCTTAGGGGGGGGGATGTATACAATGTTCTACCACTTTATCCTTTACAACTGATTATGTATCAATAAATAAATATCTAATCTGAAAAATCCCTTTTCATCTTTTCTGAAAAATATATTACAAAGTTCTACAGCTTTAACCTATATAACTGAATATGTATCAATAAATTAATGTCAGATCTGGAAAACCTAGTTTTCATCTTTTGTGTATGCAGTAATATAACTTCATTGTTAGTAGTTAGATACAGTTATAGTCATTACCTGGAGATGTTTGGACTATGCTTTATAACTAGGAAATTCTCACCTGAAACAAAAAAAATTAATATAGAAGATAGTGGAACCTGTGCACAATATAATATTAACAACAAGGCAGGATCATTGTTTGTTGACAAAACGAAGTACCCACTCGGGGAAAATACTTTTGAGTCCAATAACAGAAGGAATGATTGGGAAAATAGTTCAGAGGTGTTGCTGAGAAGGCACACATAACCTGTTTGCTGACCATCAAATACCAATATCTCATTCTTTGAAGGTTGCTGAAGAAATATTGATGGGAGGAGGAAAACCTACTTTTTAGCGTTTACTACCAGCCAGTAGGAAGTGAAGAGGTTTTATAAACTCCATTATTACAAACTTGAAGAAACGCGTTGTAAGGATGTACATAAAGCAATGGAATGAAACAAAGAAGTAGTTTCATGCGAATTTGAAGAAGGTTTAGGTAAAGAAATAGTTAATTTTTATGAGAGATACATTGTGATTATTTCTAAAATGAGATTTTATATATATATATATATATATATATATAAGGGATATGGAAGAATGGATATTGCACGTGTACACTGTGCAACCGAGAAAAGGAGGATATTTTTCATTTTGTTGCCCAGTCTCCTATTGTCAAAGCTTCGAATCCAGTATCTAGAACATAGAGCACTTTCCAGGTCTCAGCTGCTTGATTGAACCATACATATGTACATGTATGTATGTGGTGATTTGTTTGTATGTGTGTATGTTTGTATGCCAGTACAATGTACAAAGTCTGTTTATTGTTCATTTACTAAAAACTATAATTGTTACAAAAAATGCAAATTTTGTAATTAAAAACTCAATGAAATTAAAGTTGTCAGGCTCAAATTTATGAAGAGCGTAATAATATTAAAAACACTGGAATATTTATTTCTGATATTTGTTTCTCCTGCTAGGTATGCTGCAGATTCCTTTCTTACCGATTAATAAATGCACGCTATAAAATTAAAGAAAATTTATCGTAAAAATTCAATAACCTTCCCGTACTTCTAACAACGTCGGTCTATCTTTCACTCCAATCTAATTAAATCGAGCATCTATTAACTAACTGTCAGCTCGCTATTTAATAGTTCAGAAGAGTAATTTCGTAGCTGCCAGCTGGTATAAGCCAAAACACGCGTGAGACGGGAAAATAACAAATTGGAATCGTGTTCTTTACCCATAAAGAAACAAACCCCTCGCCCCACGGAATATAACTTGCGCTTGCTGGATCAATTCGACCCAGTTTCCCTATAGGAAGCTTGTGTGTTCAGTCTCTGCTGGACAATACAATTGTGATATCGGAAGTCGTATTTTAAATATATGTTTATTACTGATAAAAACTTTTGTTAATTGTGAGTGAAAGTAACGAATGTTTTAAAATATTCTAATCAATTAATGTGTGGTGGTTAGTGACAGTTAGACGATGATTATTCGCGCGCGCGCGGAAATCGTGAGATGCGGTCCGGTGTGATGTAGGTTCCAGAAAAACATTTTCTTTATCGAACCAACGTTTCGATCTTTATTGAGATCATCTTCTGGGTCTGGGATTTACAAACATTGTTTCAATGTAACAAATACATGTAGGATGTGGAAAAAAGTGAATTTATACAATGATATATATATATTTGTTATATATATTTATATTCAAACAAAGTATTTCTACTCACTCACTTTGACTGAATATAAAAAAATATTTATTGCATTGTAATGTAACATGAAACATGCAATGTAACAAACACATGTAGGATGTGGAAAAAAGTAAATTTATACAACNTATTTTGCGTTGTATAAATTTACTTTTTTCCACATCCTACATGTGTTTGTTACATTGCATGTTTCATGTTACATTACAATGCAATAAATATTTTTTTATATTCAGTCAAAGTGAGTGAGTAGAAATACTTTGTTTGAATATAAATATATATAACAAATATATATATATCATTGTATAAATTCACTTTTTTCCACATCCTACATGTATTTGTTACATTGAAACAATGTTTGTAAATCCCAGACCCAGAAGATGATCTCAATAAAGATCGAAACGTTGGTTCGATAAAGAAAATGTTTTTCTGGAACCTACATCACACCGGACCGCATCTCACGATTTCCGCGCGCGCGCGAATAATCATCGTCTAACTGTCACTAACCACCACACATTAATTGATTAGAATATTTTAAAACATTCGTTACTTTCACTCACAATTAACAAAAGTTTTTATCAGTAATAAACATATATTTAAAATACGACTTCCGATATCACAATTGTATTGTCCAGCAGAGACTGAACACACAAGCTTCCTATAGGGAAACTGGGTCGAATTGATCCAGCAAGCGCAAGTTATATTCCGTGGGGCGAGGGGTTTGTTTCTTTATGGGTAAAGAACACGATTCCAATTTGTTATTTTCCCGTCTCACGCGTGTTTTGGCTTATACCAGCTGGCAGCTACGAAATTACTCTTCTGAACTATTAAATAGCGAGCTGACAGTTAGTTAATAGATGCTCGATTTAATTAGATTGGAGTGAAAGATAGACCGACGTTGTTAGAAGTACGGGAAGGTTATTGAATTTTTACGATAAATTTTCTTTAATTTTATAGCGTGCATTTATTAATCGGTAAGAAAGGAATCTGCAGCATACCTAGCAGGAGAAACAAATATCAGAAATAAATATTCCAGTGTTTTTAATATTATTACGCTCTTCATAAATTTGAGCCTGACAACTTTAATTTCATTGAGTTTTTAATTACAAAATTTGCATTTTTTGTAACAATTATAGTTTTTAGTAAATGAACAATAAACAGACTTTGTACATTGTACTGGCATACAAACATACACACATACAAACAAATCACCACATACATACATGTACATATGTATGGTTCAATCAAGCAGCTGAGACCTGGAAAGTGCTCTATGTTCTAGATACTGGATTCGAAGCTTTGACAATAGGAGACTGGGCAACAAAATGAAAAATATCCTCCTTTTCTCGGTTGCACAGTGTACACGTGCAATATCCATTCTTCCATATCCCTTATATATATATATATATATATATATATAAAATCTCATTTTAGAAATAATCACAATGTATCTCTCATAAAAATTAACTATTTCTTTACCTAAACCTTCTTCAAATTCGCATGAAACTACTTCTTTGTTTCATTCCATTGCTTTATGTACATCCTTACATATCCCAGAATTGTATACATGATATTATTTTATTATATAAACGAAAAATGAATTTATAAACAAGGTGTATGATTTGCTAAATTCTACGTAGAAGTAGTTTATAAGAATATGTTTTTGAAGAATTAAGTTACACAAAGGTAAAAGGTTTAACAGGCAATAATATCAAATATGGAAATGAAAGAGAGGATTTCAGTCTAACAATTAATATTACAGTGCAAAGAGAATTGTTTGTAAATGTATCTATGTTTATATAGTCATTTTTTCAAAATAGATTATAACATACCATGTTGGGAGTTATAAAGCCTTTAATATACAAAAACTCAATTCAGTATGTGTAAAGGTTTTGTACACTTGCACATCCCATTATATTGGTAACAAACTACATAATTATGACCCAACATATAATAGTTATCATACATCCGTCATTTTGTTTATTAGTCCAATCATAACGTTGAGCTCTAGAGAATTCGCAATTTTTTCAAGGCCGGGCTAATTGAAAAATGAAGGTAATGGGCACGTTTCCTGCGTTTCGTCGTTGTTAAATCAAAGATATTGGTTAAGCGCCGACGGCATATTATATTTTTCAAAACGACGTGACCAACACTCTCATGCCTTATTTATCTGATGACAGACTGTACAGATAAGTTCTCAACGGGGTCATTTTCGGCAGAAATATTTCGCCAGATGTTCTTCTAAGATCTATGGCATGCCTATCTCTTCCGTTTGATTTATAGCCCTCACGATGTAGTTTGTTCGAGTAAGATAACACTTTGGGGAAAATGTTTACTCCCAAGTTGCAAAGAAATCTCCCAAGAATAAGCAATAGTAAACAACTTAAGTCCACTCTAATAATATCGGTTCATACTATCTACACAACCGTAGTTCAGTTGGTTTGCGTAATTCTACGTCTGCATCTTTTGTATATTGCATTTGTAGATCCGAATAAATCTACAAAGAACGATAAAAGATAACTGCCGTATAATTTATCCATTTCTAGTCACTTATCAACATATCAGTACCATTTTGAGTTTATTATGCATTCGATATATATTCCAGACTCAATGGCTATATCGTTTGGACTTCTTATTTAAAGAAAAATAGGATAATGAACACTTCAGGGCAGTATACATCGGATAAATGTGTACACTGTGCATTCAATTTTCTTTACCTACTTACATGTGACACGTTTACTTTTAAATGTACCGTCATGCCCCTCCACACACATCTGACAGTGAAAGGAGTAGGGGCTAGGGCTAGGAAAGGGCTATTTTTTTCAGTCCCTAGAGCAATTCCCTTTCTGTCCTCCGTGGGTTAAAGAGCTGTTTTTGTAATAAAGAAAAAATTTTCTGTGCACACTTTTCAAGTGAGTAAATTTTATATTTTGACGTCAAAATAAAAAATAATAATTGTACGTTAATTTAAAAAGGGTTGTAACAAAAAATATATTTTTATAAAGAAAAATAAAAGAAATAACATAAGTTGTGTTAAAATTTTAATCCTATTTTCGAATTGGTGGTCAAAAATTAATAATAATAATTAATAAATCGCTATTTAAATAAAAAAATAGCTCCCTAAAAAAAAAAAAAATCTGATTGTTGCTAGTCTGACTCCATTACTATTTTCATTATTAGCCATACAAGCCTATGGGAAATGTTTAAATTATGGAACAAAACATCACAATTATAATTTAAAAAAGAAACAGAAATAAATTTAATATATAATTTAAAATGGGATTTTTGCATACATTTGGCCTTCCAAATTAAGAATTTTAAAAAGAAAAATTAAAGCTTGGATGGCAATAGGATAAATTAGTTAACGTGTGAATGTTTGGAGTCAGAGCTTTATAGCACTAAGAAGGGATATAGGTAACCTAAGATAGAAGGTTTGGATGTTAGGGCGTGAAATGACTTTTCTATATAGAACGAGAATTAAATTCGAACTTAAAATTGATGTTTGTAGATTTTGAATTAGGTTTTATTATAAAATAAAAGTCTTAAAATTAAAAATAATAATTAATAAAGAAATTGTAATTTTATTTGGAATTAAAATTCCAATTCCTTTTATTGTAATAAAAGATTTAAATTTAATTAATATTTTGGTGTCGTATTTATTTTGGTTTGAATGGAATATATTAAAAAAAGATGCCTGATCGATAAATTAAATAATTATAGTCAGGTCCGATCATAAAAAATCTCTGGGACCTTGTTTTCGGTTCTCCGAATTCTGGGTTGAGCCCAAAAAAAAAAAGAGACAAGAGTACATAATCATACATGTACATGTGCTATACATGTACAACTACGTCTGTTTCACAATGTAGTTGGTTGATACGGAAAATCTTAGTACCAACGGTTATTGACACCAAACCTATGTGCACCATCTAACCTCTGCATAATTTATCTAGCTCTATCATACCCTGTTACAATGTATATATGTATATATAAACTGCTCATTTCTAAAAATGATTTTCAATTGTTTTATTGAACAACTTTATCTGTTTGTGTTATAAATAATTAAACAATTTTGTTTGAATTTGATACGGCTTTGTTACGTTTAAGAACCTAACGACAAATAGCTTGTTCATGGTTGAACATATTTGCGCAAAAGACTAAAATTGACCACTATTTTGAAAGAAGAATAAAAAACTAAGTTTTTTATACCGGATTCAGAGGGCACACGTTTTGAAAAAAGCTCATCTGGGGTTGGAAGAACTGTGGGGACTGTTGGCAGTTAGAAGGGGGCAGTTAAAAGAAGTGGACATTCTAATGTAATGGTTTTTTTTTTTTTTACACCTTAGTGTATGAAGTTTTAGTAATACTTCGATTTGAATAAGTCAGTAATTTATTGACGTGCCAGAACGCCACGCTATCCAGCTGTAGCTTCAATGGCACGGCGGTCAAAACATAAGAATATACTTGCTTTCATCAACTCATAACAACGAACAGTAGTCGGACCAGGACAACGTCACAATGAAAGATAATGTCTTGTCTTCGTATGCCCTGATGCCCGTTGTTTGGCTGATTTTTCTAGGTAATAGTCAACATCAGGACGTAGTAAGTAGTAAGCAAAGTACGTTTTTGTCTCGAAAACTAATGAGTTCGCACCAAATAAAAACGACGTTTTTGGGTTGAATGGCCTATATTTTGAGAAGTAAACTGGTGTATGTTTGTATATTGTTTTAATTTTTTTATAAAACGGCTTTTATGAAGACGGATTCCAGTAACGGACCTGGTTGGTAATGTTTTAGTCAATAATGGAAATGAGTAAGCGGAAACCAATAGCATTTGCACCAAAATTATTTTTTTATTTTAAAATTATTAAATTTTTTATTTTCTTACAAAAAATAAAGCGAAAACCTACTACTTTTTTCAAACCGACATAACCTGCTTATTCAATGATTGTATTAAATGGGGTAAAATGAATTGTACAGACATGAAAGCTGAATTAACTATGGATCGTTAAAATTTCATTGTCATTATAGGAAAGAATGTGCGAATCAGCTTTTATTTGCTATTATTTTTAGTGCTTCGCTCCAAATGGCAGAATCAATGGCCCTAAAGCCATAAGCTCCTTATGGAATTTAAGACTAGGGATCCATTATTGTTAAAATTAGCATTTATATTGCCCGGAGGCCATAGTATTGTCACTTTCGCTCTGGGGAGTTAGCTTCTATCTCTGTTAGAAAATCGTGCCCGTCCTGTGAAAAATCCAACAATATACGTGTATATGTAAGTTGGTTTCACGAGAAGCAATTTTTTGTAATGATACCGCCAAAGAGTCGAAGGAATTGCTCACGTCGCAATGACTGCAATAACAGTAACGATTTCTGTTAAGCCGATGCGAACACGTTATTATTATTAGGAGCAATATGGGTTTGAATACATGTGATCTCTGATAAATAACTAGGTCTCGGAGTGATAGGGGTATTAACGTTAATGTAACAACTTGGAAACCAGGAAACCGGAGCCTGGCTGAGTTTGCGTGGGGGAAAGTAACTTGGATAAGTTAGATCCGGCTATTAAATTAAAGCCGTGTTCAATATTTGGAGGACGTTCTAGTCAAAGATAACGTAATTGGAGGGAGATCGATCCTTCGAAATGGATTGGCCGGTCAATCGTGAATGTTCGAAATCGCACCGACGTCTCGATGCCCCCTCATCTCCTAGGACTCTAAACACGTTGGACAAACGTGACTGATTCAAGTGTTAATTGCATGCGGTAATAGCCATGGCCCATTCTTCTTCTGCAGATAACGCCCTCGACTGTCTCTCGAATGCTCACTCATCCGAGAGGGGCTTCAGCGAGCAGGGGGTCAAAATCGTTTCACGATCCGACCATAAACCTACGGTATAACCGGACGAATGCACACCAAACAGTTTCTACCGCCTTTTAGGTGCTCGTCGGTGTGCACACAATTGATGTTCATCGTAAGAGAGGAACTTGAGTCGTAGGTAACAAAAATTGACATCCAAGAGACTCTTTAGGCCAGTGGTCAGAACTAAAGTAATATCTCTTTTAATTTATTTTTTTAAATAATTTCTATTAAAGTAATATCTTTTTTCTATAAGATTATTTAAAATTATACCACACTACTGCTGAAAGAGCTGTCAATATAATTAATTTAGACAATTAGTAGAGTTGTTCTATAATTTATTGTGATGAAGTATCGACCAACAGAAATGAATCGTTTTTTGGGTATTGGGATTGTGGTCATACACCACTTGACCGATATTACTGCATTTACTATCATGATGTAGTAGTGAATTTTAGTTTTAAAATACAGAAATATTTAAATAATGTGACTTACGGATTATGTATATAACATCCAGACAGTGCTCTGGATTAAGTGTTATATATTTTATTTTTGGGCTTACCATTTCAATATTTTCCGTCAACACTTGCTTTCATACAAGTTCCTACTTTTAAGCAAATGGAGAAGAAACATTTTCGCATCATGAAATTAGATTATAAAAAGAAAATAAATGTGACTTTATAATCATTTTTGTACTTTTATTATTTTTATAATAACGAACTATAGGACCACACGGGTCACAGCAGCATGCTCAATTCTTTCGAATATTTCAAGTGGCAATGGAAAGTTTCTGTCTGTGCGTGTCCAAATATAATGTTCAGCAATGGTAAGTTCGTTAACTGGATAATAAAAAGAGAGAGAGAGCACAAGCAAAAAACAAATTGAGCAACCTGTTTCGACAAAATAAAACAACATACGAAACACTAAGGCGTGAAAAACCACAAGACGCAACATCTCTTATCAGGCATCCAAATCGGCTTTTTATAAAATGATCCAAAAATTACACAAACAAGGTTTACAATCGACATGAATAATTTTATTCAGAAATAAAACATATTCACCGGCCAGGTACAAATTCATTAGGACGGCACAAAAAGAGAGGATAAGAGTTATCAGACTTCCAAAAATGGTTAACTATTATCGATCTGCATGATACTACTTTCCCAACGGAGTAATTTTAAAACAACCCTAGCATGGAAGGGGACTAACGATTCTGAAACTCCAATTTTGGGCATTAAGTATTCCTTGCGTTATGTCTTCCTAACGTGAACCCTTGCCGGAAGTGTTGGAAAATTGTTCTTTCTCAAGAGTAGAAAAGCGCATTCCACGAATAAATGCCGCTGAGTTAAGAGGAATGGTAATGTTGATTCTAGACCTAGGGTTTGTTAGTCAAGCCCTCCAAACCGTCTCTACCGAGCGACCCACTCATCTGAGCACAGTTTGTTCTGGTCTGAATGTGTCCTGCCAATGCATTTGTTTCTCACCCTGTTTACTTATATGGGCAGCCTGCCTAACTTACTCAATAATGAGTGTAATAAATCAATCAAATAAAAGAAGTACTACAAACCCCAAGATCCAATAACCATGACTACATATTATGGATTTAGCAAACTAAAGGTTTTAAACCGACAACCTTTAGCCTAGATTGATAAGAAAGATAAACAAAGAAATAGCAGACCAGAGAGTAAGATAGAAAAATGTGGAAAACAAAAGAACGCAAGATGCCAGTATAGGGAGAGGGCTGGATGATGATATGATTTATTCAGCAATGCAAAGTTAGATCTCGTTAACCTTTCTGCTACTCAACGAAGATACGCAGATAGTGTTATTAATTAATAACTAATAATAACGTGTAATGGTGTGAGTGAGAGAGAGAGAGAGAGAGAGAGAGAGAGAGAGAGAGAGAGAGAGAGAGAGAGATAGAGAGAGAGAGAGAGAGAGAGAGAGAGAGAGTGAAACACGACCATGAGAAGAGAGAGCGATAACGATAAATGAACTGAAAGACANATATATAATTTTTTTAATTGACATTTTTAACCGAAAATTCAAGTAAATGAAATTTGAACAAATGAAGCATATAGATCCGTGTTCGAGGCAAAAAGCCCATTGTAGACTTTCAAATGCTTTTATAAAAGCGTGTTATTTTAAAAAAATAAATATTTTTATTGGTTGTTATTATTACGTTAGGCAATTAAGAAATTACACTTTCGCAGGAGACAACAGAGGAAATGGGATTTTCGAAATAATTTATCGCTTAGCCCCCTTCAGAATTTGACGACTACTGGCTATTGACTACAACCGTTTCCTACTTTATAAAATAAGCTCATTTTTACACATGCAAGAGCTATATATAGTTAAGGTGGAATGAGTACGTCAATTAATCGTTTTCAGCCTACCATGCATGGTCTACTTACTAAAAACACTACTTTCCTTCCTAATATTATTGTTTCTGTTTTTAAAAGCTGAAATGGGTATAAATGTGTATAGGAATTAATAACTGACTGAGCGTCAAAAGGATTATGATAACCGTAAATAATAAAGCGGTAAATTTTAAGTCTAGATGTTAAAAATTACAAAATTTAATATAATTTATTCAACAAATTGACAAGGCCTATTGTTTTCGTTTAGTGGAATAGCGTCGTGTTTAACCAATGTTTGTTTTCTCTTTCAGTTTTGAGTCAAATCCACTTAAGATTGTCAAACGCCTAAACAATATACAACAAAGGAAAGAGACGAAAGAAGTCAGATAGTTTGAAAAAAAAAAGCCTCACATATGACAAAATAACATTCTGTTAAATTCACTAATTTCGTGGTCCGCTTGACCAATTAATATATTACAATTAATTAAGGTTTTTAGTTGAGATAAAAAAGTCAATGGCACGAGCNTGTGCCTTCGATTCCTAAATAATTGAAACTTCATAAATTATAACTGAGTATGTGACCCTGTGCCTTCGATTCCTAAATAATTGAAACTTCATAAATTATAACTACTAAGGAGAAGCGGATGCCACAACGGTTAATACGTTGACAGGGCATTCATCTCTGTAAGGTAAATTGTCACGGGAATGAATATACTTACAAATTGACACTGACACCGGCACCCCGAGAGTTGATATAAAAAAAATTTAAAAAAACACTAACAACTAAGCACATATTGTTAGAGAGTTCCATGAAAAACAGGTTATACTATTATATAAAGAATATCGTTAAATAAAATCACGCAAGTTCCGCATTAGCAGAATATAAGGGGAAAATGGGAAAGCAAATATCCCAACCGTGAGAAACTAATACGAATGAAAGTTGTTGGAACAATGATAAAGCACAGGGGGACACACCTCCTGCTCTGAAGCTTGAGACGGGACGTGACGACCTGAGGATGCTATCGGCATAGTTTGTCGTTCATTCGCTTTCTGTAGACAATTAGATAATTACCTATCTCGACTTGTCAACCCAAGAGAGACTACATAAAGTGCTTTATCTCCCGTGGAGATAGGAACATCGTTGCACACGCCTGGATACTAAATTCTAGTTACGGCCGCTATGCACGTTCTACCGTTTCTACAGAATCGCCAAATGTTTTTCCCTCTGGGTCCTCTTTTTGCATAACTCCCCCGAAATGGGACATAACAACTCAACGCGACTTACAGCCGCTACGTGAAGAAACTGAGGAATAATTAAGTGCCCTGTACTATTTCTTTAAACGTGTTAAACGGCCAAAATGTCCTTATCGGAGCCATATTCTACGAAGACCAAACGTCCAATGTATAAATATCATCGTGACAAGTTAACAGAATTCTACAAAACATGTATTACTATAAACATTCGTGTTGTGATTCGGACTCATTTGGGTTCCATCATTTCCCCTGATTTCACTGATTTGGCTAACCAAATTGTCTTCATTTTTTAATATATCATATTTTTTATTACAATAATTATTTTTGCTCAATCAACATCCACTATTTATTAAAGCTTCTTGTTGGCACTTACACCATAATCATATCCTTTGTTTTTTATTTATTGAATTGAAAATTTAATTTTTGTGTTCACCAGCGGAACAATTATGGTTTATTATATTTTTATACAGAAACATTTTAATCGAATATACGCATCTTTTCAATAATTCATAAGACTGACACAGTCCTTTAATGAAATAAAAGTTTGGTTAATTAATTAGATAATTAATAAATAACTCATGCACGTAATTTTGATAAGAACTCAGTGTTGTCATACGTATCCTATACAGACCTAAACATATTAACATTANTATATATATATATATATATATAAAGTTATGCCTGCACAAAACCATTAATTCAGCAACAAATGATATTATCCCTGTACAAATTCAAAGAATGTATTGTAAGCATGTGTAAGCAAAAGACCCTTCCCTGTTCACTATTCCATTACTACAGATTAATCATATCCGTGAACTGGAAAGGTTCTTCTCACATTGTAAGTGTGTTTAACTAATAAAGTTCTTTTTAAAAAGACTGTAGTATAGTCAACACACGTAACTTATATAATAAATCTTATCGTACAAAAAAAAGAGAGAGAAAACAAAACCAATGATTTACATTATTGCCGAAGTTGAGATGAATGTTCAGACATCTCAGATATTTTTGATGGAGGATTGCTAGACATGTATGAATATCTATTGTCCTGACATAAAAAATAATATTTATTCCCTCGCTTTCTAGTTGATAAAAATATAGATTGATACATTTTTTATCTAGTAACTTGGATAAAAATAAACTCATTTATCCGATCTATTCCATGGTATCGATATACATAATTCTTTGCCTAAAACATTTTTTTTGTGTGTGCTAAAAAACATATTTGTAAGCGTGTCGGGTTCGAACGGAGGGGCGCTGGTTTCGAGCCCGGGACCTTTACCTTGCAGTGATAGTCGCCGTATCAACGATTTAAGCGTGAACACACCGGATACAACGCTACGCGACTCTACCCGACGCTAATCTAAAGTACAATTTTCCATAAGGATGTATTACCGCAGTGCACATCTGCCCAATGCTATGCTATGCTACCCTACTCCTCTACGCTCGGCGATCCCCAATGTACAGATTTTCTTCGGGTACATCGAGTACAGTCGAAGACTAAAGAACCGGGCACACATATTTTTATTTCATACTATATGTATTACTGTCCTTCTATTAATTACAACATACTTATTTTAATACAAACCAATTTAAGCGAGATCAAAAATTCGTTCGTTTTTATTTAAAAAAAGAATAATTTTAATGGTTTGGCAGAAAATTGAATACCATTTATTGATAGAATAAATTTATCTAACAATTTATTATATGATTGTGCTCATAAAATTTAACTAACAATTTATTACAAGGTTTTCCTTATTAAATTTAACTAACAATTTATTTCATGGTTTTGCTCATACAATTACACCATTTTCGTCGAATAGCGTCAGAACAGGACACTCATATTTTTTGTAGTTTATTTCGAACTATGTATATGTAATTTTGTCGTTATATTAATTACAACATTCTTATTTCAATATAAACCAAAAAAACGAGATCAAAAATTATTGAGTTTTTATAAAAATTATTTAATTATGATGGTTAGGCAGAAATTTTATCAAAACACCGTAATAACTTTAGTTAACCCTTGCAGCCATCGACACCCCTCGAAACATCATCAAAGCCACAAATCTTTTTTAAAATTATTACTATTTTTTATAGGAACTAATTGTGATCTTACCATGTTAATAGACATAATCTAGTTAATGTTTTTATAATTAATTTAAATTAATTTAAACAAATTAAACCACACATCACTACGTCATCACGCAATGTTGTGACTTGACATTAATGAGATAATGTCACTTACGAATTAAGCAGGTGGTAACAATTCATAAGAAAAGACAGATAATAATCTTCATACATTTATTACTCCCGGTCGAGCTTCTTTGAACTTTATTGCAAACTGTTTTAAAATTGTTAAAGCACCTAAGTGCAATGAGAATAACTTGGAAATTCCCAACTATGTGCCAGGTTTCTGTCAGTCATTTGGGCTTATTCCACGGTAAACGGTTAAACGGTGAAAAGCGGAAGAATTTCAGCAGACATACTTTTAATACTTTCTCCATGCCTCGCAAAGATTTTCAGTAATATACATTCGAAATAATTTTTCAAAATGTTTACATCTTAAAATATGTAATTTTGTGAAGAAACTTTTCACCAGTTTGCTAGATATTCTGGACATACACAAAATGATGTCAGTTCACATGTTGTAAATGGAAACAGAAATGGGGCAAGCGACTTTTGTGGTATATTACATTGGGGCAAGTACTATAGGGCTATTTTTTACTCGTTCGATCCAATGTCGAAAATCCAGAGTATTAACATTGGTAAAAAGAGCTATTGAGGCGTAAAAGCAACGCTGGAGAGAAAAACTGTGGAAAAAACCTGTAAATGGTTGCGTCGAGTCAATGAATCGGCCTTGCATGGTTAAACGTTCTGCCCATTTCCCAAACAAAATTAAACCTTAACAGACAATGTCGAATCATAGAAATGCGGAAAGTAGGACAATTGCTTACTTTCGAGCCATTTTCTTTAAATGGTAATTAAAGTTGAATGCGCGCAAAAAAAATATGACATTGCCTTCTTATCAATTTAATCTACAAAGAATATGCATGTAACGATGACGTAGTGCACGAAAAAAATTATTAAATCCTTTATTATTATCTCAAGTACTCGGGTTTACAACTAGGATTACTTAAGAACCACTCAGGGATTGGACCAGAATTGTGCTTTCTTAGAAAACTTAGTGCCCGAATTTTCAGACGAAACGAGAAATTATTTCCTCCGAGACAAACAACGTGACAATGTCCAATCAATTTGCTTCAATGACAATTTGGAGGGTAACTATTACAATTTGCATTTTGTTCAACTGGGTTTTGTTTCGTTTCAGAAGGCAGCCATTGTATTTAACAGTTAGTTGTATTATTATAGATTATGGTTTATTTTTCAATTTTTTTGACTATGAACTCTATTCAACAAATCAAGTTTTTGTATTGCGACTTCGTGTGCTCGCTTCACATGAGATAACACTGGAGTATTAAATGTACACCATTGCAACCAAATTGGCGTGAAAAATGTTAATGTGAGAGAATGTACGTGCCCTAATAACAATGTAAGGTTAACCGGTTCTCACGGATGAAATTTGAATTTGACCTGCAAATACTGTGTCGAATCGTCTAATTTCATCGAGGCCAAGAGATAATATGAGAAAAAGGGGGAAAAACACTGATCTACTTCGGTCGTAAAGAATATAACTACATCATCATGGTGGTGTGATAGTTATAAAAGATGATTCAGCCCAACTTATCTTTCATGCAAAAGAAGTCTGTTAGTTTTATAATTCGCCTCGAAAGATACCTGATGCTGTTTTACACAGAATTAAGTAATGAAACGTTTCCCAGGTGAAGGATCCCGGGTGAAATGCTAATTGGGTCGATTTTTTTTTGTTCTGGAAGAAGTTGTTTTAAAACGGGCTCATTTCTGGCAGTAACAGTTATCGTCTGAAAACGTGATGAAGAAAAAATCAATAAATAAGGGATTGAGGAATAGCAGATATGGTTATTTCACACAAATCATCATACGGATGTAGCAATTCTTATTAAATATATATTTTAAAAGTTTAGGAGGAGGGGGCGATGTAAATGGCTAAGAACCAGAGGTAAGGATGTCTCCGGCAGGATTCGTCACACAACAACAGTAGCTACGAAAAGTCTGCATGTCAATCGCCTGAAAAATTGGGCCAGCACCAAATATTTTAGAGTAGGTTAATTATTGATGTTGAACGAACCGTAGTACATAGTACATAGATTGGTTTATTTTGTGAGACGCACTGTTTCTAATAGTAAAAGAACCAATTTGAAGATCGGAATGAAAAACCGTTACAACCTAAATAAACACATAAAACCCTGCCCCTTCCAATCCTACGGTAAGCTTCCTATATCCTTGTGAAAAATTGGCCCGTAAAAAGGACAAAACAAATATGTATCAACATAAACCCGGAAATCGTATTTCATTCCTAATGGGGCGCCAATGTAAATATAAAAATCCTGCAGGTCCCTTTTTTCCTTCTACCGTCCATGAATATATTCCTGAGTCGAATGAATTCGCAGCTGTTAAACCGCGTAAAATGATAAAACGACGGCTTTCCCCAATCCGAGAGAAAGCAAATATTTAGGAACCGAGTTGAGAATGTTCCTGTTAAAGGATAACGACTATGTCAGCGTCAATTTCCAATGCGACTATGTTTCTGGAATAAGTTGGGTGATGAATACGAAAGAGGGGATGCCGAGCCGAATCGAAACCAAATACGTATTGGTTGAAGAAGTTCACTATTTATTCTGTCCGAATCTAACATCGAAGAAAAAGGTAGTCAAACAAAAAAGAAGAAGGGTAATAATTCGTAAATACGTAACTCATTTATTGCTTCGCGGAGTGAAAACTAGAAGCATTGCTTTTAACCTACAGAGTTCAACGGCCCTCTCTAATTCCATTCTTATTCAAATTTATCCATGGCCGCGTCAACAATTGTCAACTGGAGAAGATATTGTTTCTAAAGGAATACGGGAAACGATTAAAACACTGTTTTTCCGCCCTTCCATTTATGTCAAGACTCATCGAAGGGAATACATTTCTCTTTTTGTAGGAAAAGCGACGGGAAAGGAGGAAATCAAAAATAAGCAGGCGCTAGAATTGAATTTCAGTTGTAACCTGAAAAAAGTACAGGCTGACGCAGAAAAAAGTAATATAATAATAAAAGCCTTTAATAACAAATACAAGTAAAATAGGGGTATTCACGATGTTTGTAAGATGTTAACTCGTGTTAACTCGAATAGAAAAATGTACAGGAAGATCGTGAATGCCCCCTTCTTTTCTTAACACGTTTAACGTTAATTTTTCGCAATGCTGTGCGTGTGGGTGATTGGTAGAACCAAAACTAAAGTTATAACAGTCCTTGAAGGCTTGTTGTTGTTTTGGCTTTCTTTTCGGTTAAATTGTAAGATGCCATAAGTTAATAAAAAAGGGGAATTAATCAACTCTTTCATTCAAAATGCTATCTATGCACTCGAAAAGTATTAACAAATGACACGCTCCAACATACCTACCTTCTATCCAAACGTTAACATCCTACAGGATAGGGGATGTATCTACGAATGAGAGTACAAGGACAGGTCATTAATTAAAAAAAGAAATGTATTGGTCTGACATAATTAATGTGTATTTAAGAATAAAAATACGTGTAAAAAAAAAAAAAAACCAGCTGTTAAATTTATGGCTGCCATGTTGGTTATCTACGCCCTAACGGATAGCAATGTGACTACATTTTCGACCTAACATCTCTAACATTGGCCCTGGCCTGTTAGATCGAACAATGTTAACTAGCCGATTCTTACAAGTCTACGTCATCATTTTTCTCTAACAGGACCTAACTAAGTTAACAGGGTTAACACAAAGATCTGGAATACCTCTAATATTACGCATTCCTTTCTTTATTCTTAGTGGGTCAATGATGGAATATCGAGTACCCCTCTCTCGATCCTCAATTAGATTAGTTATATAATCTATGTACGAATGTATTTAAGAATGAATGTGAGTACGAATGATTCTGGAACTGCATGCGCTGGGTGCTGAATTGACCTAGCTGTTGACCCGGAGCCTAACTTCGTTGACTGGACGGATAATATTGAGGTATGCCTGTCCCCGGACTGCCAACGCCCGTGGTGTGTGAGTCTCGAGTATGCCGGTAATTTACTGAAATAGCAAAAGCTGGAATTGCCGGGGGATTACGAGAAGCGAGTAGGCATAACTCAGCACATGTTTCTATGTGTGTACAAGTACGGATTTGAACTTACACAAATCCAAATCCAAATACCTACAAAGGAAACAGTAGGTTCCAAAAATGGAAACTCATCCATCCCATTCATACGTCCATTTAATACAACTAGAATAGGGAAATTAATACAATTCCTTCTAATAGGGAAATAAATCGTTCCCACCTTTGAATTAATAACTCCATGTTTAGAATTTCTCTTGTAATATAAATGACTACAATCGACTAGTAAATTTTTAGAAACTAATTGTTTATTACTAATTCTACAATCCAACATCACCCATAAATATATATCGAACATTTGGATGTTCTTCAAACCACTTTTGTAAACGTAAAAAGTCTTCTTACTGCAATTTATGTAACGGGAACAATAAAAAAGCGATTTAATTCCAGCATAATTTAAATCATAATATTTTGCCCGAAATTTCGAAATACCACTAAATTTTGTTAAGTAATTACTCACACAAACGTTATAGTTAAAAACTCAACTAGGTCTAGATATTTCTATCGCTTGTGTGAAAGAAAAATTATATGTAGCTGATTCATAGTAAGAATGTACGAACTGGTTATATCAACTACACGCTACATTACTAACGGTTGGTTAAATTGTAGAATAAAAACAATAAATTTATTGTTAGACAACGGCATCAATAAAATAACGTTTTGTTTACTGAGAAATAAAACTACATTTAAATTTTTAATTTTGTAAAATGGTTACCAAACTCGTTAAAATACATTTGGTATAACGTTTCCTTCTATTTTTCTATGAATACGGTTCAAAAGAAGAAAACAACAAAATTTCTAATTGAAATACTTATTAATGTCGACACAACTTTTTCTTTACTCATTTCGTATGTAATCTTATATTTACTTGCACGAATATACCGACACTTACGTATAAGAAAAAAAAAAGAAGAAAAAAAACAGCGGGCCATAATACAGTACCACTTTTCTATTATTTGTATTCTATAAGCCAGTAAAAAGAAAATAATTCTGTGATTAAATAGTTTAAATTGTTTACATCATAAAACATTACAATAATATACAGAATATAATATATAGCCAATGTTCATTACCTGAAAGTGGAGGTAGAGGACGTGGACATACCTGAAAGAAAAAAAATATAATGAAATATAACAAAAACTGGTAATAGATTAAATTAAAAATATAATTAACCTAGTTAATCAAAGGTAAATACCAATTATTTTCAATACCATGAATCTATGATATTTTCATTTAAACAGCACGACTAATTTTTTCAGCTTGAAAATGTATAAAGGGCATGAAGATTATTTGAATATAAAACCAGGTGGTGGAAAGATAGGAGGCCAGCCGATTGTACGAATATTGATATGACCAAACATTATAATTTAAACTGGCCCACTGTTGTGTATTTACTGTTCTGCTCGTAGGGCTTAGCCCATGTTCTGTAATCCGAATAGATCAAATTAGATGTGCTCATCATGATCCATCCGGATCAATAAGGGATACTGAAATCCTAGGAATAAAGTTCCGTCGAACCTAGCCAACGATTCACATAGTTTGAGTTGATTTGGATTTGAAATGAAATTGAAAAACGGGTACGGAAAAGTATAGAAAAATTCAATTCAAGCGTAACGAATGTATTAAATGTTAGCTTTAATAATATTTTGTAATGTTTATCGCGTATTGTGTAATAAAATATATCATTTTTATATACTATCCATTAAATCGTACCAAAAGAGAAGGGGGTCGATCTAATTACTCACACAGGATGTGTGGTATTAATGACTGAGACAGTGTTAAAAGCAAAAGAAGAATGAAAAAATCCGCATTTACACATTACACATAGTTTACAAACACCAATTAAATGGTGTTTTGCTGTTTTATAATGAAAAATAAGTATGTATTTGGGACAGTCTTTCCTCCGCAGCACGTGTTGTTCAAAAGAGACCTTTCATCAGTTTGTCAATGACAGTCCGTTGTTTCGTTACCTCTGGGGATATAGCAAGGACATCAATGACGATGCCCGTTTGAAAATTAAGATTAGGTTTTATGAAGAAACACAAAAGATAATCTGTGAGTCATACTTGCGATTTCGCTGATATTCTTGACCTTGCATGGCATAAAAGCACAAGAAAAAAAAATACTTTCACTCACGTATTCCTCCAAAAGGCCCGTCGTTTAAAGTCACGAACGAGTTGAACGGCGATATAATGGGCGGAATTACGTTTTACGGCAGGAGTACATCAAAACTTTCACTCTAGTGAGCAATTTATAACTAACGCCCAGAACTGGCCTTCACCTTACAAGAAATCGCAATTATTGCACTCTGAGGAACCGATCGGCGCGTCGAAACTTAGAAGAAAGAGAACCTCTCAATCTGATCCTACTTCTGAGCAATCACGCGAATTTCACTTTTATCTTTTACATCTCTTGGCAATAATAGCCTACCATTTTGATTAATAATTCATTTGTTTAATATTTAACAGTATATCAATTTGTCGCGGGCATGGAATAAAAAGCGGAATCGAATTTAAAACTAAATTGTATACATGTCATTATCAAGTAGAGGTAATAGTATTACGTCATTAAAATTAAAACAATATTATCTTTATATATATTTAAAAAAAATATAAAAAAAGGTATATTTGCTAGTCCGTCTGTTCTCACTGAATATTGCCAGGCGCGTTCCTGCATTAGGTCATTTTTCACTTCATGCTTGCGTGTTTCATTTCGCGTGATAGATACCACAATGAACAGATATGATCAAACCGGTGACGAATGTTCAACAACTACCAAAAGAAAACCACACCAAATATTTTATCCAATGACACGCTTCTACAGAGGCCGGCATGAACTACCCAGAAGAAAGGTGGAAAAAAAAATCAAAATAAAAGAGATTGAATATAATCCTGATCAACATATATATATATACAACACAAATAAAAATTACTTAGAAAAAAAATGAATTAGCCAACTGTTTGTTTACATTCTTACAGGTTAATTCACCAAATCTTTCGTCGCAAGATATGTCGTAACAATCATTTAACTGAACGACATTTAACGACGGTTGATTAATCAGTCGAAAAAATGTGTTTCGGAAGGTTACCTTTGATAAGGCAATTTATTGAAATACACATACCATAACAATAATGGAAACATAAATAAAATCACAATAACGATGATAATCTGTGAAAATCAATTTTTCATTTAATGGTTTCCGCTCTTGCGGGATGTTAGAATAGGCAGAAAGGATCGTCATTTAAAAATCATTAATCTAAGTAAAATTGTATTTATTTGTTATCAACAATCGCCTGGGGGAGCACACTAAATAGATCAACTCTTCTCACCCAAGACCCAACAATAAAAGAATCTAAAACAGAAAATCTTCCTAAGGTTGTACGTACATTCATTCAGTACGATCGATGAAGTTCTAAGTTTATCTCTGCATATTTATTATCGAGATATATAATATGAATAATTCATTATATTTGGTGGTCTATTTGCCAAATAGGATTTCAATTAATTATCGTTTTATGTGAAGTTTTCGTCGAAATGAAAAAGTTAGTATCACGAGCGGGATTCGAACCCAGGTCGCCACAAGCCGAAGGTCATAAGTTCGAATCCCGCTCGTGACACTACATTTTTAATTTCGACCAAAACCTTACATAAAATGATTAATTAATATGAATAATATTGTCTGTGATTCGATGAGAATTATTAATTCATGTTCTTTTCTTATCCGAGGGTTCGTTTAATAACTGCACTGAATTAAAACTGCTACGTTTTTGATTGTCGGTTGAAACTCACTACAAGATAAATAAAAATTAAGGATCGGCGTTGTATTGACCACCCATTTGAATGTTAACATCCAAGCTGAATAATGGATCTAATGAGTAAATACTTCCCTTAATAGCGAGGAACAAGGTATATCCTCTACAAGGTATAACTCGCAAAGTTTCATTATAATTTGAAAGGGGTGTAGTTAAGCTCACGCCACCCAAAAGGATAAAGACGTAGGTGCGGATTATCTTGTCTTCTCATGCTTCATTGAATTTCTCTCCGATAACTCGTTAGGGGAAATTTCTTTACGGCCAATAAAAATCCTAATGGGGCAAGTTTCGTGTTTAGCAGTAGAGAAATTGAGTTGTTAAGACAATTTAGACCTCCATTCGATATCGCAAGGAAATGCGAGAAGGGTGGTTGTGAGGCGGGGGTGAGGGGGGTCTCAAATTATGTTGTGCAATTCCAGGCTGAGAGCCCGGGCCGATTCGCTTCGTCAGGTCCCATCGGAAAACAAGAAGGATGTTGCATCCTCCAGGCTCCGGAGCTCTCATTCTTCGTTTCACAACTACTGAACTTCACAATGGAACACACCTCCCTAAGCTGATTTCTAATTTCTTATTTCCATCCATTATTTTCTATTCGACGCTTGCTAAACTAGTCGTCCAAGTAAGTGTCATACGACATGTGACCGAGTGATAATATTATCGATTGATTTCACCTTCAAAAACAGAAAAGCGCGCAAATGAATAAAGCACAGGAAAGTAAAGTGGATAGAAACATTAATAGAATATTTTCTATCTTGAATCACTTCAACTAGTAAATTAAAATTAGGACCTTCGTAGTCTTGACAGTTGTTTCATTTCGTCTTTAACTGTTTTCCGTCAAGATGTTCTGGGTATCAAATATAATTGTATTGATTTTTGTATGTAATTATTTTTATTAATTCAAATAAAATATTATGTTCGTTAATGTGAATTTATTAAGCAAATAAAGAGTTTTTCTGTTTAGTTTTCGCGGTGTTCTTTACGATACCAGCGAAAATACCAGAGAATGTAAATGCAAAAATTCAGAGTGAACTGGTAATATGGTGAAAGAAAATCAAATGATTTTGGTCGATCCAAAATGAAAACGAAAATCTATGTGCAATGTTGATTTGTCAAATTGACATAAAAACGAAGATAGTTATTGTGATAAAACACCCAACACATGACATCGCCCTTTCGTACAATTTGCGTGGTGATTGATTTCAATTCATTGCAGGCGTTGATGTTGTCTATCTGAACTTCACTATTCCTAAATTTCCTTCATCTCGTAAAATGGATGGTAAAAATTAGATTTTTCCAGTTATTATTATACTCGAGCTACGCTTTTTGGGTTGTTTTGCACTAAGACGACAAGACAAGAAAGCCTACTCCATTCGGAGGCGAGGATGTCGCTAAGGAAATTTCATTAGGTGAGTGTTTCGAAAGGAACGCCGTCCGAATAGAATCAAGGAACTAAAGTAAATGTGATTTAATTAAAATTATACCGCCGGCTAGAAACGTGTAAAGTGCTGTCAGGATTTGCCACATTGTATCGACTTCTTTGTTTTGTCCGGGTCTCGCCGCATTCTCAATCTATCAACATCCGTCTCTCGTCCCTTTTCACCCAGTTCTTCCTCCAACTCCGTCTCTTTCCAATGCCGCCACAAACGGGGCTTACAAGTTCCTTCCTGAATTTGAAATCTTAGCATAGTTTCGCTTCAGGAAGTCTAACCGCCCCGAACTAATATAAGATGACTTACAACCCGACTTCCAGTCTAGGGAGTTCTATACTACAAACTACTATCCACAACCGGAACATCGAAATACACGTACCATCGAGACTTGTGAACAATTGCGGCTTAATAAACGGTATAGTTTCAAATTGACCTATCTGACTGCTTCTCAAAAATAACAAAATATCTTGAAATTCAATTAGTTTCGTTTATCATGGCAATGACAACTCTTAAAAACAATATGTGTAAATATTATTAGAAAACGTAAATATATTACAGTATGTACTCTCCCAAATTATTAAGGCAATCGAGAATCTTCTCAACAAAATCATGTACACTAGCACGTATGCTTATTTATTAAATTAGACATAGAAGTAAACCGCCGGGAACATAAATAATTTAGATGGGTCATGCCAATAGCGTAATAATTAGAGTGAAGCTTTGCAGAAATTTGTTATTTTTGTAAATATATTTTCTGTCTGTCTGTTGTTTTAACAGATATCGGTGTCTCATTCTCTACAAATATAATAGTATAATCATTTAAATAAGCCATTGTAATGACTAATAACTAACATTTTTGGTTCGTTCATTTCATAAAAAACCTGATCTAGTAGCACGCTACAAAACTTAGAATATATTCTACCAATTTTTAAATTATTAATAACTAGTCGATCAGGTTGCATATTAAGGGTTTTAATATGCTACACCAAGTTCCTCATTAAATCAATGTTTCCGTCAGTTGGCAAACGTCTTATCCAATGTTTATCCAGTATTTACCATTTGTATAAAGCCAATTTGCATATAAATAATAACGTGAAGGTAACAACCGCTTGAGGCATCTTTATCAAAGTATTACCTTCAGCTCTCTCGGACAAAGAATAAATAATACATTGGGTGTCTAATTATACTATCATTAAATTTGTCTAATTTAGTTATTTAAACCTTTTTTTAATTTTATTATTTTAATTTTATTACAATCGGCAATTTCTTGTCAGAACATGTAATATGATGATGCACAGGTGCATTTACATCCTTTCACATATTTACATTGAGGAAAACAAATAACCTTTAAAACTTAATGAATCATAAGAGAAAGAGATGATTAGGAGGAAGATGAAAAGGAGGAGGAGAGAGAAAGAGAAAGTGAAAGAGTGAGATATATATATACACACACACACATTGAGAGTGAGAGTGAGAGTGTGAGAGAGAGAGAGAGTGAGAGTGAGAGAGAGAGTGAGAGTGAGAGTGTGAGAGAGAGAAAGAGAGAGAGAAACAGACAGAAAGAGAAAGAGATTCAAATTAGTATTGAGCTCTCAATTTAAATGAACTCAAGTTTTAAATAAAAGGAAAAGTTTAAGTTGAGCCGATTTATTCAGAGCCCCTTGAATGGCCTTCCAAAAGTACCTAATTGTCGATGAAGGCAATGTTAGTAATCAAAATAAAAATCTATTATTCCCTGGCCTTATTTTTGTACAAATGAAAAGCTTAGAGCTTGAGTCGAAAATGATAGCCTTGACAAATTGACTCCCTAGAAGTGTTGAGTCGATTTTGCTTTAATAAAGGAGGCTATCTACTTCATCCCTTTGTGACCTGAGCCAACACCAGAGACCTTTTACAGAATAGGTCCGGAATTTCGTGTGTAAAAAGGACACAGAAAAATTAAAGTATAAAAATTCAATTATACAGTCAACATTCATTAAATTTTTAGAGAAACCATAATCACAAAATTTACATCTTGTTCCATGTCGTTTTAAGGAAAAGGATACATAACGTTGTCAAAAATTGATGTAACGCTGTTTTTATTTAACGCGAAACGTGGATGATCCGAAACGGAGAGAATATCTCAAATTGTATGTTTTACCCCCTCGCCAGTGACAAGGCTGCCGTGACAGACGGACATGTTATTCTGAAATATTGGATAGCAGTTTTTTCCGATTTATTTTTGAAACGAGGAATATTTGGCAAGCACGTCGGACTCCTTTCTACCTTTTCGACTGGCGGAGTAC
The DNA here is from genome assembly GCF_000648675.2 of Cimex lectularius. Lineage (NCBI taxonomy): Eukaryota > Metazoa > Arthropoda > Insecta > Hemiptera > Cimicidae > Cimex > Cimex lectularius. The sequence continues at coordinate 757,716 of NW_019392751.1, read as the reverse complement.
ACCATCAACGAACAAACAGGTGAAGGTTAAACAAAATAATTTTAAATAATAACCAATATTCAATATCTGTATTTCTAAGAAAGATATAAACGAAAACAATGCGAACAACACCCAGATCAGATTTACAGGTGAAATTGACGAATTAGTACATCTAAAATAGAATAAACTGATTGTATGGTCTAAAATACCTGCAGGCAACTAACAAAATTTCGAAAATCTATTGTCACAAGATCAGCAAAGAGTAATCCCAATAATAAATTATTATATATTTGCTTTTGTAATTAAATCTAATTTTCGCTAAGTTCAAAAGCAAAGTCTAAAATTAATGTCTATTTGGGGATCGTGAGGTGCGGTCTGGTGTGACGTAGGTTTTAGAAAAACATTTTCTTTATCATGCCAACGTTTCAATCTTTATTGAGATCATCTTCAGGGCATGGGATTTATAAACATTGTTTAAATTTTATAAATAAATGTAGGATATGAAAAAAATGAATTTATACAATGATAGAAATTTTTAGACGCTGTAGAAAATTTTTAGCATCTAAAATTTTTATCATTGTATAAATTCATTTTTTTTAATCTAAAATTTTCCATCTTTGTATAAATTCATTTTTTTCACATCCTACATTTGTAGTATTTGTAAAATTGAAACAATGTTTATAAATCCCAGGCCTTGAAGATGATCTCAATAAAGATCGAAACGCTGGCATGATAAAGAAAATGTTTTTCTAAAACCTACGTCACACCAGACCGCACCTCACTATCTTCAAATAAACATTGGCTAACTCACTAAACACCATACATTTCTAAAATTAATTAACAATTCCTGTGATATAGGAAAATACGAATAATTTCAAAAGTGGAATTTCCTTACGATTTCAGTCCAAATTAAACATATTTAATTAATATAAAAAGTTTCGAAACTATAATAAAAAATTATAAACTCCTGCTCAAAATTAACGCACCACCTTAATTTTTAAACAGAAATTCTTTTTAGAGAAATCCAGCTAAATCTCTTCATGTTTATTCTCTTTTTTATGCTTCACAATCCCACAAAAGTAAACAAGAATTGTTTACAATCGTGTTAATCCGCTTTGAAATGGATTTGGTAAGATACACAAGAGTTTCCTCCTGGTTTATTCNTAACCTACAATACTAAAAATAAAAATAACGTTCAAAAAACACCTGAGAAAAACATATGGTGAAATATTGAAGTGGTGCGTTAATTTTGAGCAGGAGTTTATATCGTTAAAAGAATAAATTCCATTTAGATAACGATGAACAAATAACCTTTTCGTGTTAAAAAATAGTTTGTGATTAACGTTATTATACACATTCATCAATATCACCCGAACAACTTCTTTCGTAGAAAATTTAACTTTATCTTGACAATCTACTTATACGTGTAGGTTAAGCACGTCGACATTTATAAAATTTTGGACGAGCATTTCGGACAGTTATACAAATGAAGTCCATGTACTACTGAAATAAGAATCCTAATAATTAAATATTGCACAAAACTTCAGAATGTCCATAAAATTCGAAAACGAATTTATTACAATGTTGTCGTAAATATAGTATAACCCCTGTGCTATCAGTTGTAGACAAGAGTTTGTTGAAATTTGTGCGCCCAAATTGTGCATACATAAGAACCAACCTTGCGAATAAATATTGACGTTATTAGGGCATGTATGATAGAGTTTACTAACCATAAGTTAAAACGGACAAATGACCCCCAACAAATTCATGGGTACGGTATTGTAAATGGTATTTGAGACCTCAAAGAAAACCTACACCTGAAAGTTTCAGGTTTAACAGTTGCCGCAAAACGTAAACAAGTATAAAACCTTGAAACAAGAAGGCCTATCTTTTAAAATAACATAAAAGACCTAAATGCGGGTTGAAGTATGGTGGGAAAAATAAGGTTTACATTACACGTTAATGCATGTTGGGATTTTTTGAGTTACTGAAGCATTGTTCCTAGAAGGACAGCCGGATAAGTTTAGGACATAAGGATCCCCTCGAGCAAGAAATGGATCTTGATTTAAATAGATAAATTAAATTTAGTATCACATCTCATATCTGCCAAAACATTCAGTACCTTAGTTAAATGGTTACAGGCTGAAGTACTAGAAAAGAAGAAAATAACAATTTATTGTCAAGAGCAATAATAATTTAACTGAACATGGTTTATATGTATTTGCAATATGCCACTCTAGACATAATAATGGCTAAAGGAAAAAAGGGTGAAATCCGATAAACGAACCTCGTGTAAGGTTCCGGAGCTTAACCGACCCTGCGCCATTAGCCATGGCGACGCTTGATGGATTGAGATGAAACATGTACGTGGGTTGAGTTATGTGGAGACTTTGGACTGATTAGATTTTGAGCTTAATCCGGCAGTAAACAGAGGTAACGTTGCCCATAAATCATGCGGCTCAGTCATGTTTTCTGTTCAAATGAACAGAGTTGGAGTTAATTTCGCCCTTCCATATTACCATTTTATATACATACTTAAAAAATGGTGAACTTTTCGACAATGATGCAGTGCAAATTAAAAAGGGGGTTTATGAAATCGGGAGAAATTCTACCTTATCATTAAACTATTTAGTCCGTAAAACTGTTTTTTCTTCTTTATTAATGTCCCTTGTCGTTTAGCCCTAATTAGTTATTCCAAATGAAGAAGTATTAATTATGGTCTAAAACACATTCTACTCATCAACTAGATTCCTTCAAAATAGTAATACTTTTTTAAGGGCGCTTCGCAACAGAAGAGTTCATACCCTCGAAATGCCAGTATTTTTGAAAAAAAAAATCCCATTTGTAATGTCGGGTTGGAATGCAGGACCGCTGGATTCGAGCCCGGGACCTTTACCTTACAGCGGAGCTTCCCAAACTGTGGTCCGCCGACCCTAACAAGGGGGGGTCAAGGGCGAACTTCAAGAAAAAATAGTAATCACAAAAATAAACATAGAATGAATAAATAAAATTTAAAAAAACTAATAACAATGAGTACTGAAAACAAAAGTTTTTTATTTTGCAGTAGCAGTCATCGGGATTCCACAAACATGCTTTGGCTATGAAACAAATGTCAGCCTCTTTTAAGAAAATTTTGAATGAGTCTGTTCAAATTATTAATTATATCGAGTCGCAATCATTGATGTCCAGACTTTTCAAAATACTACGGGACACTATGTTCATAGCCGTCATCATTCCCGCTTTTCCATACAGAAGTGAGGTGGTTGTCTCGTGGGAAAGTACTATCAGGATTACAGGAATTACTTTCTGAAATGTTATCCCTGTTAATGACAATGTCAAATTGGCCAGTTTTCATTGCTGTTAGCAATATATACTGTCACATTATCAGATATTTTCATTTAAAAAAATTAATGAGATGAGTCCTTCCTTACACGGGAAGAGTATCATAACTTTCGATGCTAACGATAAAGTTCTCCCATTAATTCATTAATTATTAATTTTCAAATTATTACTTTTGAATTTGGCTCGATTTCCGAGTTCCTATAGCATCTATTGAATCCGTTCTGCCCAATATGATTTCTGGGTTACGGATTTTGTAAATAAAGTTAACTATGTCAATCTAATGTTGATATCTTTCTCCATCCGTAATTGGGACTGGCTAATTTAGAAAACTTTAATTTACTACTTATATAATTAAGTAGCTAATTTTAAATACTTGAATGCCATCCTAGATTTTATTCTGTGAAAGGGTTCCGCTACCTAAAACGTTTGAGTAACCTTGTCTTGCAGTGATGTACGCCATGTCAACGCGAAAACGTTGCGGCCACCGATGCCCCAATAATACTATTAATTGCGAAATGACTACAATTAAAAAAATACATCAATCTTTTTTCAATTTTAAAATAAAATAATTTTTATTATTAACGGATTACCACAAATCAGCTAATATTAATTTTTTTCAGTGAAATATTTATACGATTTAACACTGATTGTAGAAATGTGATTTGTTTTCCGTCTGAGTCTTTATTGGAAAAGAGTTTAAAAACGAGGAGTTGAGTTTAATCGGAATGGTTTTCCTGAAATGTTTTGATGCTGTGTTGTGATGAAGTGTTTTGGTTCAAATTATGGTCAAATATTCTGTATACTGCCAGCATTTTCTAACAGGTTACTCTTCAAAGGTAATTCGTAACATACTTGCTGATTATCGGCCATTAAGTAAAATAGACTCAAATGTCACTATTTTAAATTACTAGATCGATTAGGAAGCGAAGGAAGGAATTGTGCGATTCTGTTCGCAAATTTGGTATAACATCCAGATCACATTGTACGATGCGACAAATAATGAACATTAGGCCTAATTAGCATAAATAAATGTCGACGAAAACATCAAGACCTCGGCTTAAAGCCCTTGCATCGCACGGTATAAATAGTGGTAATATCGCCATCAAATTTAAAATAAAAATAATCGCAATATTTTAAATGGAAAAATAAATTTGTTTTCTAAATTAGCTTTTACAGACAATTGTTTTTGAGAAATTTTAATAGTAATGGTCGAAATTGATTTTCCTTTCCAAATACATCACGCTAGAAAACTATATCATTGGATTATCTGGAAGAATGAAGATTAGTAATATTGGGTTATGACCACACCCCAGAAAGCAATGGCTGCCCATAGATCTGGGATGAGCTCGGAATACCTCATGTTTTGATTTCGTGGGACCTTAAATATAAAATGTAACAATACGTTTTAGAACCAAATTATCTGTTGATAGTCATGAAAGAATGCTGCCACAATTCGACTTCGACCCTTGCTATCCAAATGTAGCACGGTATGGATAGTTTACACACGAAAGTAAAAGTAATGATTGAGTTTTCTAGGCTACGTTGCATACCACAAAGTTCGACTATAAAGAAAGAAGACTTTGCCAGTAAAGGATGGAGGCGTCAAGAAAAAAACTCTAAGTTGATAGATTAAGTGTTAAATTAATATTAAACCAAAATATTTCAAAAATAATTACATGGATGACCCTCAAAGCGACCGTGAGTAAACAGTGTTATTTACTTGAACTTAACTGAAATGGAATGTTATATGGATGAAATCACAGGAGAAAATAAATATAACAGAAAGGCTTTTAGAAAAGTCGGGTTCGAAGCCAGCGGCCGTCCTGCATTCAATCTCAACATACTTACAAATGAGCTTTTTTTTTTCTAAAACATCGGCACTCCGAGGGTTCATTTAATCTCGTATTGAAATACCCTCGTAAAAAAATTGATTAATTTAAAATAAAATTGGATTATTTTGGTCTGACTGCTCTCGTTCAATTACAGCAGGCTCGTTTCATCCTTATACCGTCTTCTGATGAAGAATCAAATCAGCAGTTGAGATAATGAGTTCGGTCAAACTCCTGAAGTATTGATACATGTGCAGAGAAGATAACATATTTAGTAGGCAGGTTAAAGTGATTGGCCAACAATGAAAATAAAAATATGTAAAGAGATATGAATAAAAACGTAGAAAGAACTGATGAACTTAAGCCAACTTAAGGCAATCAACCACTCCCGGATGGATTAGAAGCTAGGCGAAACGGATCGCACCGAAAAGGTTACGTGATCCTTCTTTGGTTTAGTAAGAACCAAGTTGCGTAGAAGGTCGTGCACGTGATGGATTTTACAATCCCCACTTTTGACGTTTTCTTACAATTCTTACACTTTCGATCTTTACGCTCGTTAATGACCATTTTCCACGCTTTGTCATAAAGAAAACGGTCGCTGGTACGATGGTACTACACTACTGGCCACGAGAACATTTTTTTTTAATTTTCGGTCTTAGCGTTTTTTTTTAGCGTATGACATATGATTTCATTTAAAAATTGTACAAAGATAAGTAAATTCATAGTAGATAGTATAAGGTCAATCAGGTATTATGATTGAAATATTCCACAAGAAGCAGACACAATTATTTTACAATTGTGCGAGAAAATATAATTCGGAATTTGACAAGCATTCTTAACAGTGTTAGCAAATCACGTCAATTATCAATTATAAATATAAATTATTGGCTATTTGCAGGAATAGTAGAGAAACGAATGCATTTCCTAAGAATTTCGTTTAACTATTTCATTTGAAAGAACAGATTTTGGTACGGCTTTTGAGCAATTAGGGAATTCACGGGGTCGTTGTATCGCTCTAACTGGGTTATTATGACATTAAGATTCGACCATAAGCAAAATTTATAAATCCTTGTTCGTTTATTTCTCTTTTTAAATGTTCAAGGCAATAAAAAGGCATAGTTGCTAGATTGTCAGTTTAAATGTGCAATGATGGACAGATACCAGGGAAAGACTGTTACACTGCTTTGACCACGTTTTTTATTCTGCCTTTCTTATTCAAGCTTGTTACTCTCTTTCTGATACTTTTGTGAACCATAATAGGCAATTAACATGTAAGTCGAGGAAACTCAATTGAGATTATACAAAAATATATTTCCACATGGTTCTAATTTGTCTTTCTCATGATCTGTATAAGGAGGCAATGTAATAAATATACCAAAAGTTTACTTAGGGTAAGATTCGCCAAGTCTGATTAATGTGGACGTTAAAAATACATGTCTAAAACGCATGTTTAAAAATTTACGGTGATACGTTCTCTAATCTCTAATTTTAAAAAATGGCACGAAAGGGTTTGCGAAGAGGTTCTATTAATAGCATATGAAAAAGGGGTAAAAATAAAATGATATCGCCGACCCCTTAGGTCGTAAGAGAACGTTAAGAAAACCATTAAATATACCAAAACATCAAAGGGTGAAAAAAAACACCAATTCATTTCTCAATCGGATGATGGAAAAAAACCGGCCCCGCCTTGATATTAAATCACCACCCAATCCTAGCAAACCCAGAACCGTTAAGTAAAAAACGTTTGTATAAATTTATTATAGTTATTGTATAGGAAACAAAACAGGACTCTGCATGACCCTATATACAACAGATCAATCTTCCCTGCAGTAATAATAATATGAAGTGCATTACCGTCTGCTGAGAGGTAATAACATCTCCACGGTAATGGTTAGGGTGGTTTCCACAGCTCCCACCGTCTCGGCAATGAATAAGGCAAATGGGATCAAATGAACACAAACGCGTCCATAACAAAGTTAAATTCAAAGTAAAAAAAGAGCCCGAACAACGAACAACATTGGCGAACAAAATAAAAATATGTTTTGTAAAGGGCAGATAATGACAGGTGGACCAAAAGGTGTTTGCTAAGTTCAAGAGGAACGAGAATTTTCGCTGTAACTCGAAGAACGGACTGAACACGACCAACTTTTGATCGAAAAGATACCAATGAAGGAGATAGGTGTCCTTCTAGCCGCATCATCTCCACTTGGGTACGTTGGCAGGTCTCCGGAAACCTGTGTCCCGCCTACACTCGTTAGCCGTCATGTTCAAAGAAACTAGTTTCAGTTTAGAGAATAGTGCATATTTGATGTTTTTTTATACCTTTTGACGGCGGTGAAATAAAACGACCCATTAAATCCCAAAGCAATTTTTTTAAGAGGATCATAGGAAGGGATGGCCGAGAATTAAAACAAATAAAAATGTGTCGCTTTATGATTCGATAAGGCGTTAATGTACTTTGAGTTAAAGTGTTTCTATTTAATGGCGCACTGCGGTGCACTTATTTGATAATGCGGTTTATTGCTTCGCCGAGAGGGAAAAACATGGCTACACCTATGATCAAAATAGGGTTAAACATCAATATATTTACCCAACATAGGATTGAAACCATCGGAATTTGATTATCGAAAATATTTCCTCTTCCATTTCATAAACATCAGTCAGTTCTATCAACATTCGCTTAAAAGTCCAATCGCACATGTATTTAAAATGATAATGATATGATAAATGTATGATAAATGATGATAATAGTGTATTTAACTATCAGAAATTCGAATTTAAAAGCGAAGAAAAGTGTCATAAAAAAATATAAAATATAAAATATAAAAAAACTCTTGTAAACATTATGCGTTTTCCTTACAAATCCAAAAACCAACTCAATAATAAATTCTATTTCATTATAGCATCACCCATGTCTATGTCTCGTTTTCTGAAACGCGCTAATGGTTAAAACCGTCAAGATAGTATCAATTGATCAGACATTAACCGAGATATGATGGATTAATGTTTTGCAGGTGGCGTTATTAAGAGAACGAACCGGACCCGTCCGAGTGTATGTGACAGGATCTTCCTTTATTGCAAAACAGAGGAAGCCTCTGTCCAGGCACATCACGACCCCTGATAGTTGTAACATGGGTTCCAACTCTGGACATGTGCATGAACCATTTGTCCTTCCAGCAAAAGCCGAGGTGGGGAAAGGGGCATTTGCTTCTTTTTTGCCATGCCTTTTAACCCGTTTATGAACGTCGCATGGAAATTATCCTTCCGTTTTATTATACTCGTCTAATCTAAGCATGCAAACCCTCGTTTTCAGCACCTGACCGAGCGGTATTCGCATGACTACTTAATCCCAATAAAACCCCTGTGCCTGACAAAACATTAATCTCCATTCGGTAATGCTTCTAGCAATTAATCATTCAAAATTAATATTTGTCACCATGGTGACACCTTGACGTAAGCGCATTTATCCCTGTAGTTTTAAGCCGGGTTAGTTATCCCTCTGGCAGTAATGACTTATTTTCTCCTTACAAATAAATTCTATGAAGCCCCTAACGAGTGACATTGAGTGTGTAAATGTATTACATAGAGTAAAGCTAATTATTTCGTACGTTAAATGTAAATTACATCTGTCGTTTATGTGCGTACATGATATGTCAAAATAAAATATTTATACATAACTCTAGATATATCACGTGCATAACTTGGAACTCCATTAAAATATTAAAAATAAAAAAGTGGAATGCATTTATTCATTTAACTGCTTGTACGACCTTAAAAAAAAAATTGCGTTTATGAATAAGTAATCCCGGCCTAATACATAAATTTATTTGAGAGTCTCTCCAAGTCTGTATAAGTTAAAATTTATATGCCAATTTTACTTGTTCCCTTTTCCAGTTTAATTAAATAAAACCATTAGTAAAATTACGCATTTACACGTATTAACTGTAAAGTAAACTGTAAACTATACATTTTTATGGACACCTTTTATAAAACTTTTTTCCTAAACTCTCTTTACCGTTTCGTTATGAAGAGATATTTATACAAAATTACTGAACCCAACCTATTCGACCGCTAACATTGATGAACATGCTAATTTTAATAAATTTAAAAAAACAGAATCCCCATGAAAAAATAACTGAGCCTTCAAAAATGATAAAAATAGCAAATATGTATATATATAAATGATGTACACATCATTTATATTATACTACAATGTGTAGAGATTAGTGACCGTTAATCGATAGTAATTCAGATATCGTGAGATGCGGTCGGGTGTAATGTAGGTTTCAGAAAAACATTTTCTTTATCGTGCCAACGTTTCGATCTTTTATTGAGATCATCTTCAGGGCTCAATAAAAGATCGAAACGTTGGCACGATAAAGAAAATGTTTTTCTGAAACCTACATCACACCCGACCGCATCTCACGATATCTGAATTATTATACTACAATGTCCTAGGCATGGCAAAAAACTAATCAAATTGCCAAACAAAATCAACGATTGTTTGTGATAGGAACATCTTTGGCTAGTTTTAGCAAGAATGGAAATTAATTGTAACACTCATAGTCAAATAATACCACGCCATCAAAATCAGAGAAATGGCGAGATGTTTCTCTCGAAATTGTGCTCCACGGCGAAATCGAAATGGGAGCTGAATCCAAGAACGCCCTCCATCACTTACTTACAAAAAGTATATCTTCCCCATTGACACGTACGGAGGACTAGCCTAGGGAACAAAATCCAAAGCAGGAGAAGAAGCATCCTCTAGCAGAGACAAAGAGTGCCGATCCTGAGAATGACAAAATCTTATACGTCACCCCCTCCATTCTCGCCCTCCAAGTCCTTGTTCCACCAGACGACATTGTCTCCAAACTTCAATTCCAATCCAATAGCTAAAAGATGGAAAGGAGCCAACAAAAACTTAGTGTGCGTCAGACAGAGATTGGCTACGAGAACGCCTAGGACTTTCTTACAGTTTGGATAGACAACTCGTGGTAGGAAAGATGGGACATAAGCACCAAAGGAAGGCTAACCCACGAATTTCGCCCAATATTGAGGATCGAGCCAGAGCATCTTGATTTCAACCAGATTTCTGGATTAACCAAACAAAGACATGACACGGTAATTTCTGAACTGCTTCAAGAAAATAGCACATTTGAGGCCCTCAAGTCTGTCAGTCGAGCTACAGTCGATAAAAGTATCTGCCTAGGTTGTAAGTTTTTAGTAATGATTAAGTTGGTTATTGTATTTTAGCTACCATGCACTTTTAATTCCGGGCTGATTATTCCTTGTACCCATAATTATTAGTTTTATGTATAGTATGTTTATGTATAGTATACATGTTACATATGTTAATTAACATGTATAGCATGTTTGCACAAGAACATACATATTCCCAATGTTAAGGGCTTTACTTGCTTAATTCTTCTTCAAATCTTCCTAATAGATCGTTTTAAATCGAAAAGGATATTTTACGATAATTCCGTTTTTTGAGTTTGTATCCAAAATTAGGAGCTTTACTAACACAATTCTTCTTAAAATCTTCCCACTAAATTGTTTTAAATTGAAAGATATAATTTAATTTTTTTTCGATTTTTCAAATTTGTTACCGAAGTAGGTATTTACTAGCTTGTTTCTAATTCCAATCCACCCAGCTGGGCGTATGACTTCGAAATAGTCAATTTTAAAAAAATATATGTTTTTTTTTTTTTGGTCTTTCGAGTTTGTTTCCAAAATTAAGGACTTTACTAGCTCATTTGATCTTCAAATCTTACCACTAAATTGTTTTAAATCGAAAAAACAATTCAAAAAATTACTTTTTTTCGAGTTTGTTTCTCAAGTTAAGGTCTTTACTAGCTTCGTTCTACTTCGAATCCACGCAGGACGACGTATGACTTCGAAATAGGCAATATAAATTTTTTTTTGTTTTTATCGGTTTTTCTTGTTTATTTCCAAAATTAAGGGCATTACTAGCTTAATTCTCCTGAAAATCTTCTCCCTAAGTCGTTTTAAATCGAAAAAGACAATTAAAAAAATGTTACTACAACATATATGCTATTAGATTAGGTAAATTAATAATAAGCAAAATATTTTCCTTCCTTCCTTGGGACTCTCTTTTTAGGACACGCCGAAGGAAGCCGCTAAGTATAGTAAGATATCCTAAATTTGGATACCATAGGAACTAGTTTAGTGGCAGTGGTTACTTAGGAATGGCGGAGAGGTGGGTGGGGGAATAAGTCCAATGTGCACTTCCCAATCTGCCCTCCATTACATCTTAAGAGAGAACTGGCCTTTGACCTGATGACGAGGATTGAGAGAAATTCGATCACTGGATATCTTATCAAGTCGATTTGCTGTTATGAATTAAATATTAGTTGATTAAATAAGAGATTTAGTTGTCCAGTAAAATGATATATTTTCACTAAACAAATGTTAGAAAACCGGGGTGCGGCGAGGGGGTAAAAAGCTTAAACCGCAAATTTCCGCCGAGTCTCGTTACATCGAGAGAAGGCTTGTCTCTTCCACATCTATTTCCGTCTGCATTTCAATATCCGACATATAAATCGAATCTGCTTGGAAAGAGCCTTTAGAATAAATACTACGAATCCATTAGAGGGGGTTTATTTCCTCCGTCTCAATAAGGACAGGGCGAACTGGGTCAATACGGGATGTTCGCTACAACGGGTTCAGGATAGGAAATTACTCGTTACTATTTGAATTAAACGCGTTAGTTTATTTGCTAGCGAGCTAGATCGGAGGGTAATAAGAAAAGACTTTTGAAAAGGTACGAACAAAATCCCTAATAAGCAGAAGGAATTACAGAAGAAAAAGTAGCGAATTGTAGGTTATTTTCACAAAATGCCTTCAACATAGAATTTATGTGTACAGAGAAGTAATAACATATATATAAATTTTTATAATAAATTTGACAACAATCCAATACTCAAATGCGATGTGATCCATGAGAAACGAATATGTGGCAGGTTGGTTCCAATAATTATTCAATTACATAAATATTCAGCGTTCATAAACATCAAAATGCTTAACAAATACATTTTTTAAATTTATGGTTAAATTCACAGAAATGTAAAATTCAAGTCCCTTTACAGTATAGCCAGTCGCACATATTTGCATGTAACATAAATTTTTCATGTGAACCATCTGATCGATATTGACATCTGTATGTTGTATATATCGCTGATTTGCCTTACAATCACACACACGTTTTCATAAGACAGAAGTTTAGAATTGTAAAACACGTAGCAGGTACTGTGAAAAGGATTAGTCTACGAAAAATCAGGATTTTTTCTTAAAATGTTGGCAAAATTTACGCTCTCAGTTTGGTGTAAACACATTCATCCAGTCAGGTGTAAGGATAAAAACGTATGGTAATTTCTTATTAAAAAAGGGAGATCAGGTTTTAACGTACACTTAATTTGTGTATGCAAACCCTATTGAAATCTGATCTTATATATTTTATAGCACACAGATTATTATCCTACGCATCACTGAGAGAATCCTAATTTACTGTACGATCAACTTATTGGCAAAAAAATTCACAAATTGTTAAACTATGCCAAATTAAGCCTTTTCTCACAATTAGATACACAGGATTGAAATGTGATAATTTTTTAACAAGATTTTCCTTTTTCCTGCTTTTTCGCACACTTTTCTATTATATTATATTATATTTCTATATATTATTAAAAATATATAGATGTGAATATTAAATCTTGAAAGTCATATGGTATGGCAATTGTTTCTTTAACAAGCTAACTTCTCGTTTTGCTTATCGTTAATACTGACAAGTAAACCGGATGTAAGAACTATTCTTTTGGCAAAAGAGTCCGCAAATCGTACATTAGAACATCGAAATATTCCTATTTCAATGCTACGAATATGATAAATACATGCATATACAGAGAGTATCAACTTCTATAGTCCACCCATTTAATTCCGAAACAAATAACTTCAAAACAAAAAATGGACTTACTCAAAACCCAAAATAATTTTCTCACCTAGCTGGTAAATGACACATACTTTGTAATTTTAAATTAGAACCCCACAGATTTATTGTACAATTCGATTCTAGAGCTTTTTTGATGCCGCCATTTTTACTAAATGAAAAATTTTGATAGGATCGACCATTTGCGAGTTATGCCCGACGGAAGACGCGTGAGGGGGTATGCTTTTTGTAGCAACAAGATGGCTCTTCCCGTTTATTTCGAAAATGATTAGCATTATTAAGATAATTTAGGATAAGAATCATCTCAGAATAGGGTAGGGATCGTGGGATTGCTTTTACGCTTAGCTTATATTAGACAGGATTTTTTTTTACATCATCGAATCCATTTTGTTTTTATAATGACTCTCACCTGTTATTAAATATTGCTGCATATTTGACCATTTATTAAATTTTATGTTTATAATAAATACTCAAATACGCTCCCTACGTAATGAGGCACAATATAAAACTCCTGCATTTTTGATCTAAAACGAGGACGGTCATCTTTGTTACAAAAACCATACCCCCTGACGCGTCTTCCGACAAGCATAACTCAGAAATGGTCCATCCAATCGAAATTTCCTTTAAATAAAAGTGGCATAAAATAAGCAATACAAACGATTTGTGTAATAAAAATAACGGATTCTCATTTAAAATAACAAAGTAAGAGTTATTTCCGAACTAGATGAGGAAGTTTGTACATCTGTTACCACCACGCGATTCCTAACCAAAATTAACTTGGGGTATATATTAGACCACATTTTCCGAAAGTTAATATTTTCCGAATAAATGGGAGGACTATAGAAGATGATAGACCCTGTATATTAAATTGACATGTTATCAGTACAAACGTAATTTCTATATTGACTGGTCTAAAAAGAGCTACCTACGTATAGGTACTTTTGTATACTGGTAAACACATGTTCATTTTGTTCAAAATGTAAGATACATTAATGCTTTTTAGTGTTTATGTTTAAATCATCAAAGAGCGTTGAACGACACCGGTAGTCGATCGGACTGAATTGATTTTCGAAATCCAGGTTAGGACAAATCATTCTGCAGGAAAATCCGCTTGACACACCGGCCCTTATTCTATTGATAAACATTTCTCAATTTGTTGTAACGAGGCTGTCCCACGAGTCGTGTAGAAAGGGCGACTCATGGGAATCAAGAGGTTCTGGGAGGTCTTACCTCATCCTGGGGCCTGATCTGCCCTGGCCGTTGCCCAACACCGGAGAAAACATGCCTGTTTGGACAAATATTCAAATGTAACCAATGGCCCTTACGCCTTTTAGGAATAAAAGAACAAAAAAACGAACTTTGAAAATAACATATTAATACTGTAGACAATCAAAATATTTCAACTTACACAATTATATTCTTAATTTCTTTCGAAAATTTTCAAATAAATATCATACAAACTGTTCTAGGTATAAATAGAAAATACTAAGAATAAAACATAAAGAAATGAATATACAAGACTATTAGGAGTCACACCATAGACCCACTACACTACGTTAGCTTTAGGTTATGTGAAAGAAGGGGGAGAAGGGCATGATATTATACCCCGGTGGCTACTCAATTTTAGTTGTCCATATGGCATGAAAGGTTAGAATCAGTTTGTAGATGTATAATCAGTATGACTGTATTTATTAGCGTGAATAAGGGCGGGACTTCAATGCAATATCGAGTACCCTGAAACCCGCCTAACTTAGTTTAGGCTGTTTGAATGCGTGGGATATGCTTCAATTATAGAGCGTTTTGACAACGTGTGGAAGGGTAAATACGAGTAGTAATCATGTCCCGGAAGTTCCATCAGAAAGATCGCTAGGCCTCCTTTGGGAGAGCCAATTCTTTTCGCATAGAGAGAAAAAAAACTTGGTGGTGAAAACGCGAGGTGTTTACAATAGCTCTGGTAGCTAGCCGGCCAGGAAAACAAGTTAGGAGTCGTGGTTAGGTATAAAGATAATACTTTAAGTCTTTAAGACTTGTACTGGTATTTTGCCATTTAATACTAATGCTTTTCTAACCTGCTAAGTTATCATAATGAAGTATATAAACAAAAAATTGTTAAATGGGATTCAGTAACAATTTGCAGAAATCATATGTCGCTCGAATCGACGACGAAACTGGAGGAGCACGATTATGGTAGTATTTATTGGGTTGTCCGGAAAATAATGCAGGATTTTAAGTTTTCATTAAAAAAAATCTATATAAAATATTCTGTTTACGTTTACAGGATTACTCATTTGTCCAAATGATATTGTTTGTTTACCTCTGTAGCATTCCGCTACTTGGAAATAATTCAGTCATCCTTATAATGTCAAAGCGAGAATTTCGTACGATTTTCTTTTACGAGTTTAAACTCGGCCGAAGCGGAGCCCAAACGGCTAGAAACATTAACCAAGTCTGGGGCGAGGGTTGTGTTAATGAGTGCACTGTGCAAAGGTGGTTTAAAAAATTTCGGGAGGGAGATTTCAGCCTTGAAGATGAAGAAGGTCGTGGAAGGCCTTCCTCTCTTAATGATGATGTTCTGCGATCAGTGGTGGAAGAAAACCCCAAAACAACTGTTCGAGAACTTGCAGAGCAACTCAAAGTCAGTAAAACGACCGTCGCTGACCACCTCAAGGCGATTGGAAAAGTGAAAAAACTCGAAAATTGGGTTCCACACTCATTAAACGATCGCCAAAAAAATCAGCGCTTTGATGTTTGTGCATCACTTCTTTGTCGAAACAAAAATGACCCATTTCTGGCCAGAATTGTTACATGTGACGAAAAGTGGATTCTCTACGATAACACTAGACGTTCTGGACAGTGGCTCGACAAAGGAGAAGCTCCAATACATTTTCCAAAGCCCCCAACTCATCAAAAAAAGGTAATGGTTACGGTATGGTGGGCTTCATTTGGTTTAATACACTACAGCTTCTTAAATCCTGGCGAAACCATCAATGCTGAATCATACTGTAACCAAATTAATACCATGCATCAGAAATTGGCAGTAATGAAGCCCTCTTTGGTCAATCGGAAAGGGCCCATTTTGTTGCATGACAACGCTCGACCACATGTGTCACGTGTAACGTCACAAAAATTATTGGAGCTTGGCTATGAAACTTTGCCTCACCCACCCTACTCTCCGGACCTCTCGCCTACTGACTACCATTTTTTTAGACACCTGGACCACTACTTACAACACATAATATTCAAAAATCAAACGGAACTGGAAAATGCATTTATTGACTTTATCAATTCTAAAAATTCTGAATTCTACTCAGACGGAATTAATAAGTTACCAACACGTTGGGAGAAATGTATTGAGAGTATGGGAAATTATTTTGATTAAAGAACATTGCTTTAAAGTAACTAGTTTCTTTTTTTTTGTTTAATACCAAAATCCTGCATTATTTTCCGGACAACCCAATACAATTATCAAAACGATTTTGTAGCGAGTTTCCAATCATATTTACTGAGGAAGGAATTTAGAGTATATTGCTAGCAATTTTTAATCTTTTACTAATTTTAGATTCTTATTAGAAAATGTACATAATGCGATAGTATCGATTTCATTCTTCCATTACCGAATCATAGTTGCAAATTAGTTCATTACAGTTTCGAGGGGAGATAAAAGAAGATTTCGTCATCGGATAGTTTGTTGTTTTTTAATTATTTATTAGTAAAAAGTACTTGGTAGGAAATATTAGTAGTACATTAAAGCAGCTAAGAATATTCAAGTTATAGATTCACCAGTAACCTCGAGCATCAAGTCCTTGTTCACCTCCCAACAAAAAAATTCGAAATTCAAGGTTGTATAAGAATACCAGTTATTTATAATATAACAGGCAGCGGATTCATTAGAAGACTAGTTCTAAAATGAGTCGCTGCCTCTATGATGACAACTGAAGATTGTTCGGATGAGTGTAAGGAGGGGTAAACATGCGCCCCATAGATTTCCCGAGGGATGACAGGGGATCCTAAAACAACGAGGCGTCCCTTTTCCTCCATCACCTTTACCCTCTTTCCTCCATACATATCGAGCCTAATTTTTTTTCACTTTATGTAAATGATAGTTATAGAAAACATCGATGGTAGGCGACCGATGTTCCAGGTTTTCAACATCGATGTTAGTGTGTCGATGTTTTTCCGAACATCGATGGTGGGCTGTCGATGTGTTATAAACTTTTTTCAGTTTTTCCTAAATTCCACTTTTGTGAATAGTAATTTATGACAAAAAACCACCAAGGGTCATGATTGCCTCGAAAATATGCTGTTAGCCGCAAAACATGGGAGCCCTCTCCCCGACGACTTCCGTCTTTCTATATAACATTTGAATGTGAAAAAAGTTATATTTTGTTTATTAGAAAAGATTCATAGAGGAAACCAAATAATTTCTCGATGTTACTGAAGTTGTCACCTAGTATTGTTTTTCAATTATTTGCGAGTTTGAATCTATTTCTTAGGTCTGTGTATTTTTTGCATGTTATTAAAATATGTTTAACCGTGATTATTACTCCGCAATCTTGACACACTGGAACAAGATCTTAGGACATTAAGTGACCATGCGTCAATTGACAGTCCCTATCCTCAGTCAAGCAAAATCCGTTTCTTCTTTCCTGGGTTTTCCTTAGGATGTGTACCACTCTTTGACAGAACCATTAATTTCCTGAAGTTTGCTATTCGTCACTCTATGCCACTCAATTTCCCATTGTGACCATATAACTTTTTTAATAAATGTATTAAAATCTTCATAAGGGACATCAATTATTTTATGTCCTTCTGTTACAGCTTTCTTTGCTGCGCGGTCAGCTTCTTCATTCCCGATTATGCCACTATGACCCGGGATCAATAAGAAGCAAACGGACTGATTTTTAAATTTGTTTGCTAACGTAAGAAAAAAAATCATTCCTAAACACAAACAATTAAAACCTTAGCTAAAAAAATGGATATCAAGAAATATTTTTCGATTAGGTTGCTAGTAAAAAGAATTAAAAAATTAACTTTATAAGAAGCTATAATCGGACTCAGCCACCCCAAAAATCAATCATTAGGTTTTCGTTTCTTGCCAGTTGCCATACATCGGGGAACTATAAAAAATTAGGTCAAATTATTAAACGAGGAGGTTTAAGAGTAGCTTTTAGAGGTACGTGTTCATTTAGAAACATCCTCTCACACCTAAAGACAAGGTTGACAACTTGTCAAAAAGCAAGATTTACCGATGAAATGATAATGATTGCAATATTAAATATATAGAAGAAAGCTGCATAGAAATTAGAACGAAAGATAAAGAACACTTGCTTAAATCGAACAAAATTTCTGAATTTAGGACCATCTAAATGAAACAAAACACAATTTAAATTTAAATTCAATTATATTACATAGTTTCAAACAAGGGAGGGAACTAGATTGGTTTGAGACATTTGAAGTAACAAATTTAAAATTAAACATGGTGTGAAATTCATAAATAATATATAGATTTCAATTTGCCTCCTATTTTAAACATATACCTAAATATTATAGACATACAAATTAAATACTTGTTTAAAATTATTTTCTTAAAGCATTTATTAGGATAATATTCAGTTGTGTTGTTCACTCTTGAAGCCTAGAGACGTATTTGTAACTCCTTCATCCTGATGATGAACGTTTAATGCTCGAAAACTGGATCGTTGTAATCAACAAATCTATGAGTAGTGCCATCATTTACAAAATGTAAATCTATATATTAACCCCTTCACCATTTATTCCTATACCTAATCTAATCCTGCCTTCCTATTTGGGTTAACATACTTCCAATCATCCGTGTTCGCAAAACTCTTCTTCCTGAACATACAACGGACCAATGCCAGAATAACAATAGTATACACCCTGACCTACTTTAACCAGCATCTTGCACATTTCCTAAAACTTTTCCAATCCACATATGAAGTTAGTTGGTGTCATTTAAGGTGATGAATTTTGATCATAAACGGAATAGCTGTCTCGTAAATGCAGGCCAAATTTATCTTCTTATCAGAAACTTGGAGGAATGTACCTCAATAACATCGAGAGATTCGGAATCCCATTAATATAGATATAAAATAATAACTATTTTAATACTGAAACTGTTACCGAAATTGGGTGTAACGAAATTAAATTCAATTGTAGTTTAGAATCTTAAAAATACATTATTAATGAATACATGCTAGTCGCATGGAAAGAAGTAGGTAGGATGTACATGGCTTTAAAATTATTTGAAGATTTGCAAATGTAAAATATGAAAGTATACGGAAGGTTATATAATTGTAACCTTCGATCTCTACATAGAGTGAGTAGGAGCGCGACAACGAGCAGCTGGTTCCCATGTTCTGAGGTTTAAAAGAAATCAAGTTTTCCACTGCAGATAATGTAAATAAACGTTATAAATTTTGTAATTGTGGTATTCTTTGTTTCTCGTTCTTCATATTCATCGTATAAACGGTTTTTATGTTTAATTTTGATTCCAATGATTTTATACTGCATGTAGCGTGTGATAGATTTGATTAGTACAATTTTTATTATAAAAACTTGTAAATACTAAGCATACAAACGGAATCAATATTTTTAATGACACAACGTTAATCATAATTTAGAAAACGCCGCAGGATTGGAGCTCTTCCGGCAGTAGAGTATAGGACACATTAGAATAACTCCAAGGATCTATCATTTACCATCTCTGAATATTTTATGATTCACTTTAAAATTCTGTCTGCTTGATTGCTTTTTATTTGTTTTGTTTTCAAATGATATAATGGGTATCAACAGGACATTAGGGTGTATCGGGAGATATGTCGTTTGACAAGTGCAATTTAGATAAAGTCCAGGATATTAGTTTTGTCGCGTTTGATACCGATAAGGGTGATGTATTGCCCCGATATTAACTTTTTCCCTGCCATAAGCTCGCCTTCCTTTGTGAATTTCTTTCTGGTAAAGTTTAACGCTTTTGGATACTTACTTGAAGCAATCCGATATAAAATTCTGTGTTAACTTTTCTCCTGGCCGTAAGCTCCGTCCCGTATTGTAAATCCTTCAGCACGGCGGGCTTTCGTAATCGGTGAATTTCTTTCGGTTGAAGATTTACGCTTTCATATTTACTGAACTCAATCCCGTAAAAGTGAAAAGGGTTGGCCTCTCCTAATAGCCAATTTTGCTGGAGGAATCTCGCTGAAATTGGTTTAATGTCTTAAAATTAATATGGCCGAGATAGACTTTTCCCCCGGATAGACTGTTACATAACTAAGATGTAACTTAAAACCGGATCATCGTTTAATGTGTTGCATCTACGGTGTAGCGAGAAACTTAAGCCAATCGTATCCCAAGAAAAAGCCTCAAAGGGTTTTGAAAGATATTAAGCGATGCTATGCATACCTTGCTGTACCGTGTTCCTTCACAAGATCTGTCAAAAAAATTGAAAGAGAAAATAATAAAATATGGCTAAGGGTTAGGTACAAGAATTCCTTTTTCCAGAAAAATTACTCCCTAAAAAACAGGAAAGGGGAGTCGAAAATGAAACATGTAATAAACGACAAAGATTCGTAAACACCAGGATTTAAAAAAATAATTGCCATTCTTTGACCACAAGAGGGTCAATGTTATGATTCCACCAAAGGAGTTTTGTGTTCTACAAACCTTGACGATTTGAGGTAGGATCAATCAATACACTCCCATGCACTTCGATAAGATCATTTGTTAAATGATCGCAGGGATAGAACTGTATTTACGATAATTAATAATCAAATTAAAACAAATTATTATCATTAAATGTCCCTTTTTGCCCTACGATCAATTTTTTAAATATCACAGGTTATTAATAATTAAACATCGTATCATTGCCTGAGGAAACCTATTAGGTCCAGTGCATTTTACGATAAACTCTAGGCCTTTTATTATTTAGAAATCTTCGACTCCACAACGACCTAGCTAGTTCAATTGTGTTTCTTTTTTTCTACTACTAATTTGAGCCATATGCTAGAGGAATATTATCATAAGCAGTATATAACATAATTTATAATGAAAACAAATTTAACGAATTTGCTTCAATTTCGAAATGCTGTATTACGCAATTGAAATGCAAACAAGAATTTTGAGTTGCTTAGTATGTATACCTTAACTTTTGAAATTATGAATCCATCCATATTTTGAATGTGTCATAAAACTCTCATCATAAAACTCTTAGGAGGAAGAAGAAATGTTAGTGGAAATAAATATGGAAGATTACAATAGAAAAGGACATAAGGAGATTGAGGACTAAAGCCTTCAACGACAATGGAGATGCCCAGCCCACGAAAAGAGCTTTCTCCGGAAAGTGGCCTGTTTATTGTCTTCCTCCAGGGGAGGATTGTCACTTCCTCAGGAAGCCTCAATTACTCCCGCTCGACAAAACCAAGGAAGTATTTCTCGGCCGGTTATCTTCCGGATAACTTTGGAAGGATTAACGTCGCCGCGGCAATTAATGCGAGGCCCTCTAATTCCAAAGGGGAGATAAGCTAATTTTATGTGAACACCGTGCCTCCAATGTTTCAACCGCCGGAAGCTTGCTCCTGAATTTGTGAGCAAGGCAGGCCCGTGAAGAATGTCCAGGTTTGAACCAGAGCACGGAACACATTTCTAGTCTTAAACACAAATCTTGTCACGGTAAGTACAAATGCGAAAAAGATATTAATTAGAAAAAACATGCCAACGTGCATCATAACTCAGCGAATATAGGCGTACCAGTGATAACATTATTAATAAAACGAAGGTTCGCAGTTCATCGAGCGGTAAGTTCTTTGAGTTATTTGAAGGTCCGCCAATTGTCACTATTTGCTTCCAGAAAAGTTCAGTTATAGCACAGCCCGTCCAGTGCCCTTACTGACCTTAATGAAAGGCGCGATTCATCGGCTATGACAGATTATTTCCTTTTCCTTTTTTCCCCAACTGTACAAAGTAAATTACGCCGAGTAATACGATCGTAGGTTCGATTATACCCGTTCCCTTTTTAACGGAATCCTTTCCGGTCCGTAGGCCGCGTTTTCCATAAACACTGGGTTAGCAGAGATGGTATGTGGGCAATTAGGTCTCAGATTAATTCCAATTAAAAGTAGGGAATACGGGTCAGACGATCACCTCATTCCAGTTCCCAAGGTATTACCGCGGGCCCGCAGGAACACAATGGCGTCGTTAGTGGCTTTGTTACTTTAAACAAATTGGTTCCCCATTGCATTGAAATACAATTGCGCATTCCTGCCATTCTGTACCTCCAATTCTCTTCGAAAAGTGTGTTTTTGATGGGTCTAGTCCAGTGACGTCGTGATGTGTAAACAGATTTTTGAACGGAAACTGTTCAAACTGATTTAAAAGGTTCATAAAATAAATAACCAGGAGGCGTTCCCCAGCACAGTCTACATCTTCAGTGGTAAAAACGCCGGGGATTATTTTTAATCGCGGGGTTAGGATAATTGTTCAATTCTACAACTATAAACAAAGCCATTAAAACGCAAACTTTCCCCGGACTCCTGTCTATTTGTTTGCTTAGGCAATCCTAGGTGAAAATCCATTTCAAAATGTGGGCGGTTTTCAACCTCAAATTGCGGAAAATACGGTTTCACATAAAACCGAAACGAATAGTCAGGCTATCGTAGCAAAACGGTTAATTGGAAACTTGCGTGAACACGGTCGTTTTCTAATCCCCTCGAAACAAGAGTCCCACTAAGATTATTTAATTTTCATTATTATTTTTTACACATCCTATATGTATTGTTAAATTTAAACAATGTTTGTAAATCCCATGATGATCTCAATGAAGACCGAAACGTTGGCACGATAAAGAAAATGTTTTTTTTGAAACTTCCATCACACCCAGACCGCATTTCACGATTTCCGAATAATCATCGAATAACGGTCACTAACCACCACACAGTCAATTAGAAGGTTAAAATATTATCTTGGAAATTAGTTCGCTATATAAAATGTGTAGAGATTAGTGACCGTTAATCTATAGTTATTCAGATATCGTGAGATGCGGTCGGGAGTGATGTAGGTTTCAGAAAAACATTTTCTTTATCGTGCCAACGTTTCGATCTTTTATTGAGATCATCTTCAGGGCTCAAAGTGTGTGTCTTCTGTGTAATTGTGCCATCCTTGTGTGTCGTGTTGAGAGTGTTATACGAAATTATAACGTAAAGTAAACGCGTAGCAAAAGGGCAAAAGGACATGTCGAAAATATATCAGAATACGGAGAGAAAGAAATGGAAAAAACAGGATTAGGTTGAAGTCCCGGAAGCGCCTTAAAAAGCGTGAAGTAAGGTGAACTGTGTCGGGTTAGGATGACGCCCTTATAAATAAATTACCCATTTTAACCCGAGAACAAAAATTGAGAAATGTTCTTCTAAAAGTGAATGAAACTTTCGGAAATTCTGCCCCTCCCCCCACGGACAAGGAATTTGAAATTATGTAAAGTACTGATTAAAAGTTAATATCACTAAAACAGACCGTTAGATGTGAAAGTTAAATTCCTGTAAAAAGGTTAAAGGATGATTCTTTTACGTTCCATAGAAGGTACACGATAGCATCAGTTTTCAAAATTCCTGACTCTCCGAAGACTACAAGAGTTAATTCTTTTAATCCCATCAAAGAAACTATTAGTAGTCGTTGTAAAATTCTTGGTTTGCATTTGATTTACTGTGACCATCCCGTACGTTGTCACTCGCACATGATAAATCACTGTCACTGATGACAGAACTTTGTAATTTCAACTGCAATGAAGTGCAATATTATATAAGAAACAGCAATAATTGGAGCATATTTCGGAACATCTAAATTTTTCTCGATAAAAATTATTAACCGGATACATACACATAACTTAACTATAATTGCTGTTATGAATATTTCGTAATTAATTAAAAACATTTAAATAAATTTATAAAAATAATGTTGCGAGTACGTTTAACGCTTTGATTTTCGTGTTTTTCCAGTTAAATTTCAACATTTTGAACTTGATATCCCAAATGATTGGTGACACAAAATAACATAAACATAAAATTATTTTACAAGAAATCAAAAGAAAAAATATTAACGAAATGTTTATCCGATAAAAAATAAACACAATCAGTTCAATTTTATTCTTTCGACAGCCAACTTGTCGAATGAGTTCATTGGTGTTTTAAATATTTTTTATGTGGTGAAAAAATAAAATTGAGTATTTATCTCCCTTAAAAGCATGGCTTTAAGTGGAGATCTAGGCTGGGCAGAGACTTGGGATAACAATGAAAGTAGCCTAAGTCCTCCGTGTACCGAGCTCTACCATCCATTACAGTAGTTTAAGGGCGTCGGGAATCTCGAACGAAGAGAAGGTATCGACACCGCGATGTACGGCGGATAGAGACGGATTATTACTCTTACCACACTACGGAACCGCTATTTAAATGCTTCTCTGATATGTAGTCAACTTCAAACGGTTCGTAATGTAAGGGTGAGCCAACAGTCATCAAGCTTCATGAGAAAACCTGTTCTCTAGACGTCCCGCATCACGTTCTCTACTACTGGAGAGGCATCGAGTAGAAAGGCGACTATTCGCAAATGAGCATTTCGCTTGGACCTTTGAACAAAAGGGAGCTGTTATCCTCAAAGATGAGTGCCGGTTTAGTTTTGGCAATCAGACGACAGGTAGTGTCTGTAGAGAACGTTTTACTTCATGTGCCGTGAGTGAGGCAACCTTTTGAAAGAAAGTCAATTATGGTATGGTGTGGAATCAACGTTCATGCACGTACCAAACTGATTACAGAATGGATATTTGCCTGCCTAAGTTACCCTGAGGAAATTCTTCTGGAAGCAGTGGTCCCATTCGCTCCATCTAATGGGGACAACTTCGTGTGAAAGCATGATAATGTTCGACCACATGTAGTTCGAGTTGTCTTCCTTTACCCATTACTTCCAGGTTGTAGGGATTACCACAATGAATTAGCCAGAACGTTCTCCTGACATGAATCTCGTAGAACACTTATGGTGTAAAGAGAAGGGTTTGACATCGTTTGCCGCCTCTAACAAGCGCTGAACATCTTCAAATTTTTATTTAAACTCGTGGATTTCTGATTTAGTTTACATCTAATAAATATATAGATATTGTCTTTTGATCCTAAACTAAAACTCCTCTTCAAAATTTATAATTTTGTAAAATGTCTATTAACAAAATCGCGTTAACCTTTTTAGATTTTTACTATAAAATTATTCAAAGTGGCATATACAGTGTACCGCCTTTTTGACACTGTTTATCCACAAATGATCTGACAATTTCTACCATTTATATATATATATATATATATATGTTATACACACTCAAAATCTTAAATTTGAACATCGTATCCATAATACATTTTCAAAACTAAACTTCCTAAAGATAAGAGATTTAACAAATTATATGTTAGCATGTCTGATTTTCAAAGTTGTAAAATGTAAAAACGCAAGCATTTATATGAAAAATTAAAATTTCCATCCGATGTACACTGTATTAATACTAGATACCCAAACTATTGCAGCAAATTGCACACCATAATTATAACAATTTTAACAACTGTTTTTCTCTAGAAAGGGCTAGAGTATATACACTAATCCCCAAAGAATTAAGAAATTTTACAAGTTTTTTTAATCAAAATTAACAGAAAATTTAATAAATAAATACGTTTATATGTTTAAGCGTATTATGTTTTTACTAACATAGAGGATAAATGCAATATGTTATTTTATAACAACTGAATTTTCCCCATTTTTTTCACATATTGTATTGCAAACGTGTTATTTTGTTTTATCCCTTTTTTGTTAAGTTCAAGTTCTATGTTAAGAGTTTAAAATAATGTGCCAAATTGTATAAAGTAGATAGCTTTATTCTGTTGTAAATATGTAATTCTCGTTAGTTGTAGGAGTAATCCTTGAGAACTAATCTTGCGTGATCAATAAATAAATCGTTCAATTAATTATATAAATTAACGTTCTCTCTCTCTCTCTCTCTCTCTCTCTCTCTCTCTCTCTCTCTCTCTCTCTCTCTCTCTCACACTCACTCACTCACTCACTCACACACACACTCCCACACACACACACGCGCGCGCGCGCGCGCGTTCACTCTTTGTTACCCTCCCAACCTTCCATCCGCTAATTATCGTAATTCAAAAAAATGAGATTAAGCAGCACCATATCAAACTTAAAAAAATATCACAAAATAAAATTAATTATAGGATTAGTTACATTAGACTTACCATAGAACTGTTTGACTTACGGTACAAGAAATATTGACTAGTAGATAATGTAGTCTCTGAGATCTCCATATATAAATAAGCAAATATTCGTTTGTAATTTAATAATCGGCGAGTAAGTGAACCAAGCAGGTGAGCAAATCAATTCCTGGATAATATCGAGTTCCAGCCTCACAGGCAGTTGCCATATTTGCGGCAATCACTGAGACAAACAGACAAAAATAATTTGGGGGGGGGGGAATTTGGGATGTACCAAAGGGAGCACTACCGATCAACATTCGTGCCCATTCTTATAGGTTTACAAATAAACTGTTTTTTATTGAAATAAACGACTTTTGCGGTCAGAAATAATCGCAATGGGTATTATTTTTGATACCGTAAAGCTAAATTGACAAGTCGCTTTTTTCAGGTCGAAATAAAATAACGCAAGGAGAAGAAGCACGAACGTCGAGTTAGCCTATTAGCCTCTAGCCTAGAGCACCAATTGAGACCACTTTATACAATCATATCTCAAACTTTACCGTTCACACTTCAATTTGTCCAGTTGATAGTGTCCTCGATGACTACGTTACATTTTCCACTCAAGAATCCTATCAGCAAAAGGACCTCGCCAACATCGGTGAGATGAAGGACGTAATTTTCGAGACGTCTAGTCTTAACACAATAAAATGTAAAAATACAAATGTTTATGTATGCTACAGCGTTTGGGAACACATCAAGAATTGTGGTTTAGATAGCTTTGAAAAATCCAATTGTGTCAAAAACTATAAAATAATAATCCTTGTAATATTTTTTTAAATCTTCCGCTTCAATTTAAATTCAATAAATTGTGTTATATTTTAACACAATGATTCAATGACTAGTAGTAGCATCGTTAGCTATAATTTTTAAGAGGCTTTAAATGGGAAACAATGTTCGAAAGTCCCTACACACCCCAATTTTCTTAACTTCCACGCTAAAAAAAAATTAATAATAATAATGAACAAAATAGCGATAAAAGTGTCCTACAATATTCTCATTACTCACTATCCATTGCTCCATACAGTCTTAGTAAATTATGTTTGAAGCGTCTTTCAATAAATAACCAATCCGTTTTAAATCTTTTATAAAAAAACCTATTGATCTGTAACTGAATTGTTAAATTTAAAATCTTTATATTTTATAGCGACGCTTATACAAAACTTTTAACTGTTTTTTCCTCTAAATAATGTTTTTTCCCTCGAAAATAATCTTTTGTTCTGGCATAACAGATTCAATTCTACCACGCTGTACTCTTTGTTAAAAATTTAATCAACCTGTTATTTAATCATTGCAACATACTTTCACTAAATTCGTGGTCCGCATGACCAATATTACAATTTTATCTCAACTAAAAAGCTTAATTAATTGTAGTCAGTCTCACCAAGTGATTTTCCTTTCTCTTCTGTCCCAGGGGTTCTATCGCACGAATTTTAATGCGAGTTTGGATCACCAATTTGGAATTATACATGAACATACTATTGAAAATTGTATCAGGATGATTCTTGAATAGTTTTGCGTTGCGCTGAGAAATCTATACAACTTTTCTTTAGAATGTCAATCAATCAATCTACAGTGTATACATTTGATTTTGTTTTATTGTTCGTAGTTTCTACATCACAGAATACCGACGGGAGGACTGTCATACAAGGAGAGAATTGCGGGAAAAAAGCGGCCTCCTTTGTTAGTGTTGTGAAAAAGAATAAGACCCTTTTTGGCACTGGGTGCGTACCAACGACGGCCATAGGAGTGCGACTAGAGAAAAACAGCATATATCAAATCTACCTACGGGGAAGAAAAATTCTTTTGCTTCCTCTAACATGTATTCGGAGGGGAAAAGGTTATGACGTTGCACGGATATTAGAAGAGATACTCTGGTGTCCATAACCGATGTGTCTATAAATGTTCAGCCTAAGGCTAGCCACGAAAATGCAATCCTCTGAGGTTAAAGGAAAGGCCCACCGCTTGCGGTCATTTTGGTTACTTACTACTAATAATTAATCAATATTTAATATTTAACTCACATCGTCGTGTTCCTTTCTCCTCTTCCAATATTAGATTCGAGATTACATGGCTTATGAATAATCAATAAGGAGGCTCTACGTATTGGCAATCGACTTTTTATATTAAACTAGAATCGCAGGGAAAATCAATGTTGTTTTTTCTTTCTTGAATATACTTATAATTAGCGTGGATGTTAAAACGTTCAGCATATTTACAAAACCTTCCCGGCAAACTTTTTCTTTTCTATTACAAGACTATAAGCCGACATCCTCAAGAACAGTTTGACCTCCAAAAAATAATTAATTCCTTCAGCTCTTCATTCTTTTTATCCCGAAGTTTATTATTCGTTCAATTAAAGGCATGTTCGTTTTGTGCTAATTTCGGGGAAAATAGGGCAAAAGGGCTGATAAATCAACTGATGGAACCCAAACAGTTTATTTTGAAACAGCCCGCAGTAACATGACTGAGACTGTAAGTTTAACAGAAATCCTTCCCTGTTCTGCAAAAACAAGTCGAGCTTTAATCTCTGAATTGGATCTGTTTTTCCACATAAAGCATCGGCAACAAATGCAATTCATCAGTTTTTTAACTTATTTATAAAGAAAGATAACGTTTTTAATTAAAACTCAACATTAACGTAAACGAATAAATTAATTTTAATATAATAGTGCAGTATGACAAATTTCTGAGTTTAAAAATGTCTTGGTTTTGGCAACAGAAAAAAATAATATAGTTTTTACTATTAGGGTTCAAATCAAAAGTAGTAACAATTTATTACAATTAATTAAGGTTTTTAGTTGAGATAAAAAATCAATGGCACGAGCGGGATTCGAACCCACGATCTTCGGCTAGACACGCCCCTGCTCTACCACTTGAGCTATCGTGACCTCGATCCACTCGGACACTAACTTCCCATTTCAACCCCACCTTTTGAATTTTCCCTCCTTTTTGCCATTTTTCAATTTGCCATTGACTTTTTAATCTCAACTAAAAACCTTAATTAATCGTAATATATTAATTAGGCGTAATGATTAATTGAACTCTGATCCGCCTGTCCCTGCTGTTTTATTCTTGTTTCATTATTTATAAATTACTTACTTCACTTAGGAAACAACAACATAAAAGATCCAATATTGAACACGACACTCATAATTACAGCTTATGCAAGGGTAAGGTAGATAACAACCAATGTTAAATTAAAACGATTAATTAATTTAACATCCGATCATTTCATCCTCTTGTATTTCGATTAATTATAAATTGTTTCGCTTTTGAAAATCAAAAAACCATAAAATGATTTAATGAATTTCTCGTCAGACTATACGCTCCTGTCAGGTGATAAAAACGCCTTCCCCCCCATTTTATTACATACCAAAGAAGTATACGGAATTTGTTATTAAGGAATTCTTAAGAAATAAAGATTATTAAATGAATTTAACAATTACGTGATGGATAGGGTAAGAGGATAAATATGTATAATAATTTTCAGTTTTGTCCAACACCATTTGAAATTTCACTTCTAGCCCTAAAACATGCTCAACTACTCAAATTTCCAAAATAATATATTAGCCACGTGGCCATCGGATTTGTTACATTTTTCCCATGGGTAAAAAACTTCAAAATAACGAAACAATTACACAATCACATTTTCACAAACAATTGACTTGTAACCTTTACCCAAACACCAAAGATCTGTCTTTATTGCTTTTCTATTCATTTTTTCCTGTTATTGTTAACGACCAAAATTTACAATATGCATACATTATTACTAAAGACCGGATTTGAGTGCAATTGCATATTTTTATTGCTCCCTCCGAATGCACTGGAATCAAGACAGAAATTCACGAAAAGGACGTCCTTTTGACACTTATTTTGCACGAAATTGCAATTTATAATTCATTGCACGAAATTGTAAGTTAGAATTCATTGCATGAAATTGCATTTTTCCTATTTTATTTTATATTTATTATTTTTTTATGCGTAAAATCAATGTAAATACATCTTTTTAATGGGTTTGCAATAAGTAGTGAACGAGTTGGGTAAACCCCTTTTTATAATTCGCTTCGTCCCAGTTTTCAACTTCCAATTCTTAAAATTTTCCAAGAAGATTGGAAAAAAATAATTTTTTTATGTTCTATATCAACTATCGGCGCTGTTCCATCTCTTGCCTATTTCTCATTTTCATATCTCAACATATCATTTAAAAAATAAAGCCTGTTATATTCGTAGTACCGAATAAATAAAATTAATTTAGTAAGGAAAATGAGAGAAAAATATATTTTAAGTTTCATAACATTATTTTTTTCATCTGGTTGTATATTTTTAAATTTAATTATAAAATTTAATTGTATGTTGGGTTTAAAAATGAATATAATCGATTGACTATTAAATAAACAATCAATCATAAACAATGTTAAGACAATAAGTAAATGAGATTTTTACTGTATTGAATGTGAGTTTTTATCTTTATTACAATTTTTGCAAATTTCGAGATTTTTACGAAAACCCAGTCTTTAATTATTAGTTTATTAATTATTTGTCAGTAGATAGGTGATGTTGGTTTATCTCAGTACAATAAACGAACATATAAAACACCTGAATTACTCAGATCCTATTCTGCTTGAATGTTTGAAGAAGACTTGTGTTTGGGTAATAATTGAATTTAATTCGATAAGAAATTTATGGTTCAAGTATATGGATCAAAATTATGGACGATTGGATAAATGAAGAATAACGACATTTCCTCTTTATTTAAAAAAAAAAGTTTGTGACTGGAAATACTATAAAATACTGAACAGCCAAAGCATAAAACAACATGAATGATGAAATATGTTGAAACTTTTTTTTGCCACCAATCCCTAGAAAATAAGCATGCGGGCAAGAAGGCAAACCGAGCCGGTTGTGAAATGAATTCACAATCGATTTGTATACAAGCGAACCTTGGAGGAACGTTCACCTCGTCGCTGACCATTTTAGATGCGGTCATAATCTGGCTTACCATCGAACCTTCGTCGACCAAACTTGACGTACCGACCCAATTATTCCGTAAAAATAGACAACAATATTAAATGACAAGAAAAAAATAACCTATCATTATTTTAAAACTAAACTTATATTGAAGTTTCCAAGACTCAGAGGACGAAGAAATATTACACATGGAAAATCCCTACCACTGTTAAAATAAATATTACTGCAATCACTTTAATTTTGGTTTGGTCAGTTACAAGAATATACATAGTTCAGTTAAATGAAAAGTTGAGCCAGAAAGAAGAAGAGACAAGTGTGCTACATCCGTGTTATACTTAACCAGTTAACGGGGCCGTCCGTATGTAGGAAGAAGGAAAGGTAAGGATCGGTAGACTAACCTCTCTCCTACTTCACCATACATACTTCCTTTCCCAGGAGTCAATGGAACGGCTTCGTCCTACATATATACTACAACATGATTCTTCTTTTTCAATAGGTCAAACGCTCAAACAAAAACAAAAAATAAATAAATAAAACTTTACCAACGTTTTCTTATTTATTACACAACATAAGGTTAATTTACTTTTGCCGTGTATAAACAATTACGATAATAAATTAAATAAAAACTTTTTTTATCGATGTAATTTATATACATTGAATAAACACGCATTAGTTCCTCTGCCATGCTGGATAACCATCTAAATAATAAGGCTTCACAATGAAAGTGACCTTGAATAGATCCCCGTATATTTTGATGGCACGAAGTCCTAGATCATGCCGCTGTAATTAAATAATGGCGAACACTGAAAAATCCGCCGCGAGCAATATAGCACGTATAGTACGGCGGGGGGGGCGGTTGTCTGCGTGATGTTTTTACAATAAACAGTGTATTAACCGCGGAATTCTCAGTTCCGAATGTATTCTCTGTTATAAGATCCTCTCCTTGGGGGTGCCCGTTCGTGTTATTTTATACGAGGAAAGTATCATATGTATTGGGGGGGGAAGTGATGTTTCATTAAGTTGGATACAAGTATAAACGGCTATTAGCTATTTGGATAGAAATCGACAATCTCCGAACGAATCAATCATCGCGTACCCGTGTAAAAAAAACATCGAGAAAAATCATATTAAAAAATAATCACTTTTAAAAATTCGTCATTCAAATTCGTTATGTTATGTCAAAGTTAGGTTTTTTGATCATAGCCATCTAACTAAGAGAGACAATTCCTTGACTATTCCTCTAGTTAAGACGCGCTGCACAGGAAGTTAGTCATGATCTTAGTTTCGTTTTGTTTTACCCAACTGTTAACTATTGACGTGGATCGAGTCGAAACTGTGTTACGCTCTGTTTTTGCGTTTTGTAGAAACTACTCACGGATCCCACGCGATTAGAAAATTTTCTTTAAGAAGAATCTCCCACTTGGATGAAAGAGGGCCACCGGTAATCGATGAAAGCGATCCCTGGGCCTTTAAGTAAGGATGACGTTGGTCGAATGTCGGAGTATTTTACCGAAAATTATTCACCCCGGCACGCTTTCCCGTTCTGATGACTCTGCTTTCCTTTTAAAGGGACACGGGCAGCTCTCACGTTGAAAAGAATTTTCTCGCTGTTCTTTACTCAATTTCCTATGGGATGTAATAAAATGAAAAACTGATGAATAGACCTGGGGATCAGTGACCTTTTTTACGAAAAACTTTGTTGTCTTAATGAAAAATAAATAAAAATAAAAATATGTTTTGTTTATCTAGTAAAAATATTTTGATCGCAGATAATCCAATTGTTTACATTGCAGTCTTGGGTGGGACACTGCTTACCATTTTACCATCTTTTTTATATGCTTTTAGATCAAACTGCAAAAATGAAATATACTCAAACTGAGAAGAAGACAACTTATGAGAAATATTATTGTTATTAACAATATTTTCTTTTATTTTTTTGTTAATTGTGCTTGTTGTTATCATTGTTAAGCTATTGTGTTAAATTATTTCATTTGAAGTATATTTTCACGCAGAATAAAACCACATAAAAATGCTTTCCTTTTCTTGTAACGTTAAAGCGATATACATTTTTTTTTAAATACGTACTCAAAGACAAAAACCGGACACTCGTATTTTGCTGTTTATTTCAAACTCTATATATTATTATTATTATATTAAAAAGAAGAAAGAAAGTTCATCAAAACACCAGCAAATCATTTACTGATAGATTAAAATTTTACACTTTTACAAATAAATACAATTTTTTTTTCACTTTTTACTGTGTTAAACTGGTTTTCGTTGATAAAAAGTAGGTTTATATATACGGCCAGCAGCTTATCCTTTTGTCGACTAGACTTTATTAAGGTACAGGTAAATTGTTGTTTGTTTTATTTAATTAATGTATTTGTTTTATTTTATTTTGCGGGGGTTACAACAGCAGAGGTCACATCGACCTCGGGTTCGCGTGTTTTTTTTAGAAAAAGCTCGTTTATAAAAACAGTGCCGCTCCGATTTAACCACGGGAATCATTATAAGAGCATTTGACAACACTAAAATCTTCCCAACTAGATGCACTTTTGCTATAAATCGAATAACACGCTGCGACTTTACCTCTGTGAACAAATCACCTCATGCGAACGAATGCACAGAAATTCTATATAATATAAGATGTTGGAAATTAACGATAATATCGACACGGAAGCGGCTCGTAAAGACCAACTGGGACAGTAGGTGAGTGAGGAAGGAGAGTAGCGGTCAGCAAGGGAAAGTCATCATGATGTTCACTCGGCCCAGACGCCTTCCCGTCTACCTAGACAGGATGCCTCTGTCTTACGGGACTCTTTCCATTAACTCGCCAAGCCTCTGTTAGCATGTACCAATTAGGTGTCGGGACATTAAAGTTAAAAGATAGGCAAAAAACATTAATGCCCCGCAGATTTTTATTATGGCCATCTCCCGCCTTTAAGTGAGTTAATAAACAATACATGCAATTTCTTTACAGTGTAATTCCTACCTACAATAAGCATTATTTGATCGAATAGGTTTTCCGTTAAATGAGCGGTAAAGGTAGAATATATGATGACTAGACACGCAGAAATAAACACTATCATCTGGATAATACTTCTTTACTAAGTTTTTACTGTGTAAAGGAGAACGGAATCATGTGCCAATCGGTATGGTGTATTGGTATCGACTAAACCTAATTTCCATAATATATATCTTTAAATGTACGAAATCAAATATCTACTTGATTAAATATCTTGTTACAATGTTCCTTGCTAAGTTGGAGCAACATGATTTCGCATGTTTTAAAATAACAAAACATACGTGGAACTTTTTTAATTTATTAATCGTTTTATGTAAGGTTTTTGTTGAAATGAAAAAGTTAGTGTCACGAGTGGAATTCGCTGCTCTAACCACTTGAGCTCTCGTGATTTCGAATTCTTTTTTATTTAACTGATTTCGTATTGGTGTTGACAGAGCAAAAACATGACACCACCCGGTATTTATAATTAAAAGAGCAGCCACGTATTGAGCCGAAGGTCGTGGGTTCGAATCCCGCTCGTGACACTAACTTTTTCATTTCAACCAAAACCTTACATAAAAAGATTAATTAATTGAAAAAACTAATTTGGTCCATAGACCACTAATATAATGAATTTTTTATTTATATAGATATTTGTATAGACATAATAGATATTGTAGATTTTTGTTACACAGATTATTTTATAAATATGGATTTATCCAGACGGCTAATTTGCTAAGTTTTCGAGGTCGGATCATTGGCCGAGAGCATTGTGCAAATTTGATTATCTCAGACATTTCAATTTAGGATATTTGCCATGGTGGGCCAAAGAATAAAATAGAAAAAAAAGGAATAATGATGACAAAAAACGTGTTCGTTCTGTTACTGTTAAGCCTTTTAAGGCCCGGTGCACCAGTCATGGCTAAAGCAGAGTTCACTAGAACGTCGTTCATAATTTGAACCAAGTTCAGAGAAGGGCACCATCTGTAAAATACCACCTTTCAACTCAAAGTTAAACCACTAGTTGGTAGAAATGAAGTACGGTTATAGCTAGTAATATTCATTGTTAACATTGGTTGTTGTACCACTTTCCGTAGACGTTTTTTTAGTATTTACTATTTTTGTGTTTGTACTTATTTTTCTTTCGTCAAATTTTGTCAAAGGGCCCTTAATGTCAGATCTGCAAACATGAAATATCTGATCAAGTCCCTTTCACGATCAAATAATCGATATTACACCAATTGTTTAATAAAGGTATAACGACAAAAAAAGTTGCGGGAGGGGAAGATCGAAGTTTGGTGAATAAAAGTGTAAGATTTCAATACGAACAGTCAACTAAGAGCTGATAGGCTATTGCCAAAACGCATAACGAATTGGAAACAAAATTCAAGATGATTTTATTGCGACGTTATCTATACAAATATTTCAACGCTCTTTAAACAACAATAGGAAAATTTTCATTTCTTGCCAATATTCTTCATCTCCTTTGAAAATGACTATGGCCGTTTTGTGATAAACGTTGATTTGTTAGGTCTAATCTAAATCATACTAAGCATACAAGGGATGTAAAAATAAATCGGCAGGAAATTGTACATGGAAACAACCGTCTACTTAATTAAGAACGCAAGGTTTCACACGGACAGCAAAATATTTTCCCAACTGAGTGGAAAATATCGAACCAACATAATACAGAACATCTGGAGAAAATCAATATTGTGGCAGTAATATTGATGTACTCTAGATTATGTCGATTTTATTTAAATAATAACACGACCCTGAATAAACTGACATCAATTACAAGAGCTCATAACCTAATAGCAGAAAACACATTAAGTTGAAACAACCCTGCCTTATTCAACCGATAAATAATACCTTTCATCTCAAGCCGTACACTCAAGTTTCCAAGATACAGTAAATACTTCTATGAAATCCAATATGACTTGTATCCTTAACAGAAAAGAAAATAGTTTTGGTGCGCCTTTGGAGTATTATGCCATCATTATCAGTTTAAAATCATTCCACTGCAATAAAAAAATATAACACTGCATGGGAATTATGCGTGTTGAAATCGTGAAACATAATTAACAGTTTTCGAAGTGAATACAATTGTGATTAATTTCTGAGTTATGTTTTCCTCGTTAAAAAAAAATTTAAATTAAAATATACAATAAACTGAAATGCTATTTTCAAATTAAAAATTGCTCTGTTTTCTTAACTGCTAAACAATCGGGGAAGAAAAATTTAACATTTATAGTTTAATCATCGGATTTCGATATAGCGTGGTTAGGACAACTAGGTCAAACTTCTGTTAAAAAACCAGATGCGGGTGCATAAAGGCCAATGACTAACGGCCGGAGTCGTTATGTCCAGTTGTCACCAATGGTGAACGCCCAAAATTAAAATTAAAAAGCTTCGCCATGTGGTGTCGCGGAGGGTTGACGCACGATAATTTTAACCGGCGTTTCAGCAGAATAGAAAGAAAAAGCAGATTTTATTCGACTGTAAAACTCCCTTTTGCCCTTTTTATTTCAACAATGCCTTGAACCCTTCGGCGGTCCATAAAACCAGTGTGCCGTCCGTTATAACCGACTCATATTAAACTACGGGTTTCCTTAAGGAAATGAACACAATAGAATAGTCACATGATTTTGCGAATCGTGCAGCCCTACCAAAAAATAAACAATTTTTATAATTTTATTGCCCCTAGAAATATTGTGTGTTGAAGTATCGACCAACAAAGTTAATATTCATGCATGTTATTGCATTTTTACAGTCTGAGGGTCGGACAGTGGTGGTAATTCCGGAAGTTGGGACGCCCGCCCTTGTGTTACCATTCAGACCAATTATCTCCTGTACCGAGAGACAAGATCCTCCGTTTTGCCAAGACACTCTAGTTCATAGTAACGTTAAAACATCATAGAACTAATGTTATAATAATAGTAATGGTTAGGGATGGGAAAAATAGAAAAAAAGCTTACATGGCTTCTTTTGTGGGCTGTTTGTTGAAATGGAGTTGATCCACAGGCCGCCTAGTGAAGTTTTGAAAAAGACGTGTTGGAAATGAATGAAAGTACCGGAAAAACATTGAGTTGTCGGGTTCGGATGCGAACGGGCTAGCTTAGGGGTAGGAAAAGGATAGTTTTCAAAAACTATGAGGTGAGCACTTACAGGTTTTAACGATGGAGGTTGATCGTTCGAGATCGAGACGAGAACTGAGGGGGACGAGATTTAGGATCGGAGGTTCAGGATAAAAGGGCGAAATGGCCGAGCCCAAACACTAGTGAGTAATCTTTTTGATTATCTCGCTAGATTTATTGCAACTACCTTCATTCGTTTGTTGTTATCCATTTTGTTTTAACACGAATAAATCTTTTGAAAGAATATATAGTAATATTCGTCAGTAATGTAGTCAAAGAATATATAGTAATATTCGTCAGCAATGTAGTCATCACCCTAAAGGTCGGGACACACTTTTTTCTGTGTTTTAAATGGTATTTAAGTTAATCACAGAACTATGCGACTGAATAATTAATTTTAGATAACTAGAACTTTTATACGTAATAGAATATCAGTACAGTTATACCCATATTGTCTGAGGATCAATCCAACACTTTGTCCATTAAATATTATCAACAAAATGTGACAAAACGTTTTATTTTTAACAAACAACAGAAACAAGCTAGGATGATCAGGGATGATATTAAAGTTAAGATCATTCATGCACAAATGCCGAAACAGTAAGCAAAAAATTAGTGTTTTGTGACATATGGCTTTCGTATTTGCATTATGATTAGTGATGTGTCCTATCCATTAACGTGATGAGTTTCGTCACTTGTAACTTCGACGGTTCCACACTTCATTATCACGGCAAAACTTTTCGGCCTAACATGATTGAAGCGAAATTTTCCCTAAAACTTTAAAACAAACTTATTAATACTGTGCAGTTGAACTTTCGTAATTTAAAAATAGTTTTAATCTATTTTTCAATTTAACGACTGCTGGATCTTGGGAAAAACCAAATGAAAGGCCGAAGGTTTTCCTAAACAATTGTACCGTATTTGCTCACTCGTTAAAACTTCATTAATTAAATTACACTTTTAGTATGCAAACTTCTGACAATCAAGAAAGTTTAGTTATTGCCAAATCGAATGTAGGATAGGCATAACTATTTAAATTTGTTAAGAGGGTCTAATAAACTCGTTACAACGTTTTGGTTAATTTCAAAAATAAATTTTATTTAAAGGTGTGATTAAGAAACGGTCTTCGTTTTCGGCCCGAAGGGGGTCAAACGTTAAATTAAATTTATTTAACACTGAAATGGCATCCTAGGATCTGATAAAGTTAAAAAATATTAAATTTCGTTATTGCCTAATGACTTCCATTTACCTAATTGAGGGAGTTATTCCAGAGAAGGGGCCCTGGGTTTTCGAGAGGATAAACTTGATTATGTAAATACCAATCGATTAATCCCTGAGAACTAATCGAGTTGAAATTCAAAGTCTATTTGGCGAAATGAGATTGGGATGCGATAGAGAGCCACGCCGGCTAAAAGGTTCCACATAAAAGCTGTCCGGCCGTTGCCCCTGAATAAAAGAAGAGAATCGAAATCTCACCAAATCCTGCAACACATGAAAGGTGCACCTAGAAAGAAAACATCTGATATTCTTTATATGGACTTAGCAGGAAGGCAGAAGGAGACTAGGCCAAGGATGAAAATTATAGTGTCAGTAAAATTTCAAACCATTTGAAAACGATAATCATTTATGTGCTGATGCAAGAATAATATTAGGTCTGAAAAAGCACATCTTTGATATGGTGTTGATTCAGAAAGAAATGAATACGACTTTCTTCAATGTATTACATGTGTGCAATATTCGACTGTTAACTAGAATACTTCCTTTAAAATCTAGCTGACGTAAATAGTATGTATAATTTAAGTAATTTAAGAAGACTTCACACCATTGCATAATCAGTTAATCAGACAAAAAAATCTGTAAGGTGGGGAATGGATGATAAGGCGTATGAGTTGAATATTAAATAGAACTGACAGAACAATCCATTAGTATAAAAATAATTTAAACAATCTAATTTTCACACCAAATCTAAATAATTATCTGCTCAAGAAGGAATATCACATCTTTGTACATTGGGAGATAGTTGAACATTTTACAATAAATTTACGTTTTTTTTACATTTCAACATATATAACGCAAAACCGTTTATAATCAGTTTGAGATGGTAGTCTTACGGCCAAAATAAGCGACAATTTAGTTACTTTCAACTCGGTTAAAATTAAACAAAGTGTCCAAAGTTTTGTCTGCATGATGTTAGTACTACACAGACTTGGTGTAGTGCCGGTAGTGCAATTTGATTCCACGATTTTCGGCCAAAAACTCTAAATCGGCAAGTGTTCAAAAATTTGATTATATCAGACACTAATCATCCGACTTGAATGGCCCGTTACTTTGAAGAGATACCAGGCGTGTACTAGACGAAGTATGCTCGGACCATTCATGGGCTATCTGAACAGAATGGATCATGTAAGGATACGGGTTTCGTTGTTGATAATAGGAGTGTTCATTTCGAGCCAGTACTGGTTCTAAGGTCTCAGTCATACTCAGCAATAATCAAACAATTATGACAAGCAACTACATATTGAATATTGCTACACTTTGAAAATTGTTCCTTAGTTTTGGCATTCTGGGGCTTGTATGAGTAGCCTGGTCCGTATCAAACGTTTCCAACGTCGGTTGTTGAAATTCCTGGTATTTAAAATGGGTCCCCAATGGGTCCGGTTCGAGTATAGGCATTGGTTGCATATATGTGGTCTCTTTTCATTGGAACTTTGATCCCATCGTTTTGGGTCTACGTTTCTTTTATGGAAGCTACTGCATGGTCTGTGAACACGGTTAGTTGAAATATTAACTTTTCTGTTCCTTAGCGTGCTCGGAGAAATAATCAGTCATTTTATCTGAATTTTCGCCGAACTGTGTACGCAGTGTGGAATCTCGCTCACCTTCAGAAATTTTTTAATGAAATTGGTTGTGTGATACAGAAATCTTTGGGTCGTTTTATTTGTTTAAAAGGGAATGTAAGCGTATATATTTACATTTTAAAATGTGTACTTGGCTTCACTCGTTGGTATACCCCTACATCGTGATTACAGTAAAGATTAAAGAACAGCAATTCACGCTGCACTCTCTTACAATGACATCAAGTTGATGATCAATTGATACATGTTTATAGCAGACACTCGAACAAAATAACTTTGATTTACTGATCCTATTGATGAGCAACGTTAATAAGTACATGGCGAAATAAGGCCTTTTATAAAAGTCGTGCTAATTGACTATGTTTAATCTCATGGCGCTACACTGTATTTAATAAAATGGGGTTTTAAGTGAACGATCCAACCCCAATGCTTTTATTTCGCCTCCATATTACTGTGCACATTTGACTTTTTCACTGCAGTAAGTACTCAGTGCCCCACAATGCCTAGATGATTTTTTCAGGTGTAAACCATTGGAATAATGAAGAAAAGTTACTTGTAGATGTGTACTTATTCATCATGAGCAGTTGAAGACCTTATGATTTCCATAAACTCACCCCCTTATAGCTCAACTGTTACACATTTCATTATCACGCTATGAATTTACATATTTCCCTTGCCTGAGCAGCTCGAAGGATGAACACCCGCTCTGAATGTAAGGCCTACTTTCCCAGAGTTCCACTTCGTTGAAAGTCAGGCCCGCACGAAATATAAATCCAGAGCACGAACTGATATAAACGAAGGGTCCCGGGGAATGCTCCCTTTGTTTCGGCCGGCCATTTAAAACAATGCTGGAGTTTGACAAAACTTCTTGCGGTTTTCCTACTTCAAACATCGCCGTCGAATTTCCAAACAGAGACGTGGATGTGCAAAGAAGCGTTTTTGGGCCAGCTTGATGGGCCATTTTGATCCTATATAATTGAAGTTGATTTAGTGTTGTGTCTGTTGTGTCTCACTGCGGTTTTCTTGTCACTCTTGCCAAGCAATAATGGCCAGCCTTTTTAATTCTTCACTGTTTTAGAAACAGATTTTTCTCATACAATTCAACCTGGTAGTATATCCATCAAAGGGGTGACTTCTAAGTACTGAAGCACTTGAAATGTTTCCCTCTAATCGACCAGCGCTACCAAACCAAATTAAAATGAAAGCCTTTCATTTCAAATAAAACGGGCCACACCCAATAATAGTTAAAATCTGGTACCAAAACTCCCACTCCAATTCATAAGATAGTGAACACTAAAACTGACATGATCATAAATACGAATAGATTGTCAGACAAGTCTATACTTCAGAGGTAGAATCCCAAGGTTTATTTAGGGATAACTATTAAGCTACTTAGTTTTCTCATGCAATTACCACTGCAAAAAGAGAACGGCTACAAGTTTGCAGTGGAGGGAAAACAACTATGTTATTATGATACTTCTGCCCTCATTCGGATGCTCAATAAATCAAGGGCAAATCAAATCGGTATATCATTTTATTGTCGCCATATTGGCTTGTAAGTAATTGTTTTCTTTCAGAGAACATATATGTACGGATTTGGAATAAACTTACTGACTAAGGACCAGAGAAAATAGTATTACTACTGGCTGAAAATAGCATTAATTAATAATGGAGAAAGCCCCATTTGATCAAATTGCGTGTTTTTCTCTCTTTCTCTCTCCAATGTTTAACTTTGCGGTTATGAAGTCGTCTCTCCGTTGCACACACACGCGGCCTTTATCGCCGAGCTCCCTTCACCGCTGGAGGGTGAGAGGAGTTGAGCTAATAGCGATTAGGGGCACTTCGGATATTAATTTCATAATTCAGGTCCACCCCGCCCCCGAGGCCGCCCCTCGTCCCATCCACCTTCGGCTACCAGTAATCCTGGGCTTATGAGCTCTCAAAACCGGGGAATATTCCAGGGCTCAACGGTGCGTTTTACGTTGAAGTTGCCATGCTGGTTTTTACAAAAAGTAATAATCGTTACTTATCGCTTAAGTGTTATTAGTCGTTAAAGTTTGAAATTAAAAACGATAATGGCCAACGCATTTTGAGCACTAACAAAAAACACTAAACAGCACAAAAAAAGCACGAACAAAATCATTTGTTCACCGCAAGTAATCATCCAAGCTTTTAAGGTTCATCTATCTATCCATATACTAATACTGCATTAAATGACTATAACTCCAGTAATTTTGCCTATGTTGTGTTTAACAAACAAAATTAAGCTCCCCTGCCTTGTTCGGGGCCTGTTCCAATACAATTACAGATTTTTTACGAAAATTGTGACAAACATTAATTTTACAAATACATATTGTAATATTTTGCAACTTTTCATAAATCCAAAATAATTTGAAGTCTTTGTAAATCAATGGTATTCGATAAGTAGTCTGAAAGGCTAATTTTGTAATTCCCAATAAGTAACACTTTAATGTAAATAATTTTAAAAAATCATTACGGAATCAGACAATAATTCACACTCGATTCTTTCATCGAAGTATTGTTTAGTAATATGGCTTTTCTAGCACATTTGAAATTCAATTTTCAATTTCGCTATGCTTGCACTTAAAAGTTTCAATATTTTACAAAGATGTTTATATTCTTAATCATGTGAAACATTAATTTCAGTTTTAATGTCCTGATGGCGAAGACCCTTCATTATTGAAAACTTAAAATTACGGTATTGTAGGCGGTTAATTATACCAGAGAAAAAAGTATATACAAGTTGCACGAATTACTCTATAAGATTAATGAGTATAGTTTACAATATTGACTGTGTCAACTTTGATTTTAAGCTCGATTAACCAAACTGTTAAAATTGTAGAAAAACAATACTCGCCCGGGCAATTCGATTAATGCTTAATGTTAACATATGCTAAATCGTATTAAAGTCTTAACCTTGACACATGTTAAATAACCGTACAGCAAATATTTTTATATATACATTTGTCACAGTGTCTATTCCTGAACTATTTTAAACCGTTAAAAATTATAATAAAATGTTGGGTTTGAAGATGAGGTAAATTTCAGCAACAAACCACGAAAATTGTGCATGTCTGAGATCGTAAAAAATGATAAATAGTTTTCTTTGTGGCGCATTTTAGGCCTAATAGCCTCTTGGATAGCGTTTTAGGAGGTCGTGGCCCGAATAAATCTAAACATATATCCTACTCATAAGTTATTTGCAGGATATATAAAAAATCTGGTTTCTCGAAGTGATTACATAATTGGAAATTTCAGAAATGACTGAAGGGAAAATAAAATTAAATAATTGCACGAACCACCTACAACACTTGTGACAACCAAAACAAAAACACCCACACAAAATTAGACACTATTATGGAACCAGAAATGGACCACATTCACATACATAGATAAAGAAAAGTACAACCTAACAAATCTATTTAACAAATAGGCTATTAAAACAGCGCTGAAAAACCACGAATACAATCGGAAATCTATATTGACAAAACATTTAAAACACCAAAACAATGTTGTGGGCGGAATGTGGCATGCATGCCATAACAGGCAAATGCCAAAATTGAAGAGACAGGGCGAAAAATAAAAAGACAGATACAACCAACATTTAAGATCATTAAGGAACAAGATGGAATTCAAAAAGGAAGAAAAATGGACATACTTCGAAACTGTACTAAAAAATCATCACAATCACACAAATTAACAACAGTTCAAATTCATTGTTTACGCCATTCAAAATCCATATATATCACAAAGAAAAGGACCTACTTTGCATGGAACGACCAGAACAATCGAAAAACGCACCCATCCTTTGTCACGAAAGACACCGACGAACGCACCCCACCCCTCACGAGAGACTTGACAGAAATCCCACAGACACACTGAAGATGACGAATGGCGAAACGCGTCTGGCAGAGGATGACAGAAGACGCACAACATCCATCGTTTAGATGTCTGCTTATAAATTTTCAAGAACTTCGATTATTTAAGATATAGAATGATTAGATGTTTACGATAACGAATTATAATATAAATATTATATTACTTGGTTGATGTGTTATGGGAACGTCTTGGACAGATTATTTCAATTCTAATAGATTAAATCAACTATGTATTTGTCTTGTATCATTATTTTAGGAAAGGAATTACTTACATTCCGCTTAGATCGACGACCAAGTACCAGCAAGGAAAGTATTCGATACTTTTAAATAGTTAATTTAACCGCTATATTAGATTGTAACATATGTTTTTGTAACATGTCTAT
This sequence comes from Cimex lectularius, assembly GCF_000648675.2. Lineage (NCBI taxonomy): Eukaryota > Metazoa > Arthropoda > Insecta > Hemiptera > Cimicidae > Cimex > Cimex lectularius. Next base: position 713,062 of record NW_019392751.1, on the reverse strand, counting down.
CAAAATAAAATATACGATAATAACGAGGGGCTCTAATAAGATACAAAGTTTGTAGGGCCAGAGAGAGGCGTACTCTAACACAAGCAAAAAGAGACTACAAAAAGGTATGTATCAGGCATGAACTGTCATTCCCCTGTCAGGGATGTCTGGGACAGGTCAGAGCCATCTCTGGCCGGAGCAAGCCTCCGTCGGCGCCGATATTGGTAACGGACAGCGGGAGTGTGACTGAGGCATCGGATGTGGCTGAAGAGCTGGCTCGGCACTTTGCTGCCGTCTCCAGCTCGGCGGCGTACACTGACCGCTTTCGGATGCTCACGCATAAGGCGGAACAACCTGCAATTGACTTCGACAGTGAAACTGGAGAGGCGTATAACATGCCGCTAACGATGAGTGAGCTGGAGTCGGCACTGGGTCGCACCCGGAATTCTAGTCCGGGGCGCGATGGTATCCCGTATGAAATGCTTCGCCACCTGCACCAGGGGGCTAAGCATCGAATGTTGAAATTTTTCAACACCATATGGGAAACGGGCTCCTATCCTGACCCGAGTCTGACTGCGAGTTATAGACCGATTTCTCTGACAACCTGCCTAAGTAAATTCCTCGAGTCCATGGTCAATGTTCGTTTCGGAGTTTATAGCCAGTATCAGGCAGGATTCGGCAAGCATCGTTCCGCGGTGGACCATGCTTGTCACCTCGAGGAAGCTGTTCCGAACACATTTCTGAACAGACAACACGGCCTGACCGTGTTTTTCGACCTCGAGAAGCCGTATGACACTACCTGGAGATATGCGATACGGCGGAAATGTCATGAAATCGGTCTTAAAGGCAAAATGCCACGGTTTATTCGTGGGTTCCTAGAAAATCGAAGATTCCGAGTCAGGCTTGGGTCCATGCTATCCAGGGATCACGTTCAGGAGAACAGTATCCCTCAAGGATCGGTGATGCGTGTCCAGTAGGCTTTCCAGTGGCGGTGCCTGCGAGAGCTCGATTGGGCTTCCGAACCCATGAAGGGCTATTGCGAAGAAAGGGAGCCTATGACGGCGGGTAGTACCGACGGGTGCCCCGCGTCCGGTTCGGCTATCTGACTGCTCTGGGTCTCGAAAGAGGCAGCGAAAGGCGTAGCCCACGTTATCTGGACTCGACTGTTCCCGTTTCTGACGCTGGGGGAGCCTGAACACCTTCCCCTTACCTCCATGTGCGATTCAGGGGTTCGAATCGCTGAGGAATAGTCTCTCAAGCCCAGGTGTGAGCGACATTCGGCCTTCGGGGAGTAGCAGGAAACCTGAACGGAAACTGCGAAAGCCTGAGGAAACGGTCGCCCACCACGAGCGCATTGATTGTGAAAAGTGAGTGTTTGCGATTTAGGATCCCAATCCGACCTGCGGGATTTAATTTCCGCGGACTCGGATTCACCCCCCCACCCCGAGACGACTAGTTCGGCTTTTGAACGGCCATCTCGTCTCACCCACCCTGGGAGTCATGGCCCACTTTATGTGGAACCACGGCGACGATGGGTGGTTTAATGTGGTTCGAGACTCGAGACCCTCAAACGGTTCACCTCGTGTTCTCATCCACGGCCCTTTTTCTCAATCCGAACTCCGTCATTCTATCCCGTGACTCCTCCTAACCCTTGATTACAAGGGGGGTATCCGGGCACAAAATAATGGTGCAGCCCAGAGGGTGTGGCAACCTCTCTAAAGCACAAGCTGTCTTGATATAAATGATAAATGATGGAGTGAGTGTGGTGTTTAATACTTTTTAAAAGGATAGTTCCTACTCACAGTAAGTTTGTTGTGTGTGTTACTGTGTGTGAGTAGGAACTATCCTTTTAAAAAGTATCAAGCTGTCTTGTGTCGGCCAGAGGGTCGGCAGGGGCGGCGGGTGCCTTAGCAGAGTCACAAGAGGGCCAGTGCACTAGATCCTGTCTGCAAAGAAGGGGGAGGGTGTATGGCCACCACGGGGTGACAGAAATGTTTCTAAAAACCAGCCCTTGTCACATTGGGAACGGTTTCGTGGTGGTACGTGGTGACGCCCCTGGCGGGAACTTAGACAGAGGCTGTCTTCTACTTGTGACCTTTCGTGAAGCTTGCGTATGGCCAACGGAGTACCCCCTGGTCCTCACGGGAGACGTTGTGACCGGACGACAGCATGTAAGCGTTGAGGACGTAATGATCATGCTACAGTCCCTCGAATGCGTAAGGAAGCGGATGGAAGCGGGTAGTGAGTCGGCGTCTTTGACTCGAGTATGCTGTGCATTGTTGTGCGTATGACCGGCGTGGTACCCTTGGGGAAGCGAAGGATCGGACCACCTAGGCTAGACCTATGGCGTCCCTCGAATGCGTGCGGCAGGTGTAGCCTGAGCTCGATAAGAGACTTTTACCGTAGACAGTGCTCATCTAGGGGGTGGGTAACAATTCCACTTTAAACTAAAACCGCTGCCGGGCCGTTCCCGGAAGTTTCTACGCTAGGTGGAGCCTCTATACTCAGAGAGATAGAGTGGCCTTCTCTATCTAGGGAGTACGCGAGGGGGGGACGGGCTGATGTATTTCGGCCCGTTAGCCCCTCGCGTGCGGCGTACGACCCGTCGCACAATGCGGGCCAGACCATTCGGAGTAGACAAGCGGAGAGCGTGGCCTGCCGGCCCTTGGGGGCCGGGATACCACTACACCGATGCTACGGCGGTAACACCATTCCGTCGTATGCAGAAGTGCGTCAGCACTCATCTTGAGAATCAAAACGTCCGATAAGGCCGAAAAGGCTAGGTGCGGGCGTTAAAGACCCTCTTATCTTGTTGACGATGAGTAATCGGGAACGTTATGTCTGTACGGACTCCCTGAGTGCAGTATCGGCAATCCAGGACAGATTCGCCACAGACCCTCTTCTCATGCTCCTTTGAGGATTGGCCATACCCGTCTGACACACGGACATCTGCTTCTGGGTCAAAACCCGCGCAGGTGTCCCGCTTTTAGAGAAAGGTTGCTCAGTGTGTCTCATCTTGTCGAGGAGTGCCGTGCCTTGGCCCCCTACAGGGAGCGAGTAGGAATGAACCCCGACATAAAAACGGTACTTGGGCGAGCAAGTCAGATGTTGGATCCCCTATTCCGCTTTTTAAGAGAAACGGGGGTGTTTCCTCACTTGTAAATAGTGTATATATAACGTAAATATCAGTGTAAATAAGTGTATCTGTGTTGTGTTTTTTTGTGTCCTGTATTTATTTGTAAGTAATTTATTTATTTGTTTGTTTGTTGTAAGTTGGTGATCTTTTTAGGAAAAAAACAGGAAAAAAAACAATGTTACAGGCATGCAAATATCGATCATGGCCGAATTGGGAGACAGCCTGATTTCACACTGCAATAGTGGCCAAAGATGCATAATCAGGGATAATCCAATTGCTGGCATATATTTAGGAATACGCGTACACAAAACTTATTAAGCTGATTAAACGTAATACGATTAATACTAATTAGTGTCATGCAAGAAGATAAATATCATATTACATTTATACTACATAAAAAAGGGTCCTGCCCCTCCCCTCTTTTTCGAGGTGCATGAATGGAAATATTCGTTCCTGTAACTGTCATGGATTTCTACTAGACGTAAAGTCCAACTTACTAAGCGCGCTTCACCTGTGATGAATCGTGAGCGCAACCTCGCTAAGCCACGCTAACACCGGCTTTGCTTTGGCTGCTTGTTTTTGAGTTTGAAGCTGTGTGCTTGATGCGTTCCCTTTCAGCTGCGGGGGAAGCTTAGCCCCCTCCTGCTAAATCTCGCACATCGCTGCACGTCAGTGTGTTGCCAGTTTTAATACAATTACTATACAAAAGTAAATCCTCCCATCGGGGAAACGTACCTGCGTTTGTCTGCCTTAGCATTTTCGCATTCAATTTGCCATTCTGTATAATACCTCGACAATCAAAATTGATTTTTTGTGTTTCCTTTCTTGAAGTTCTGCAATGTCAATATTGGAAAGTTTTGCGGCTTCAAATTGATCTTTTAACATAAATACTGATCTCTAGTAGAATCCGTACATTTAAAATAATCCAATCATAATAACGTATAACATAATAAAGAAATTATTATAAGTTTGCAAACTTTTAGCATATGTATTTCAACGTGTTGTAAATAACATTTTTATTAATAACAATGTTACCACGTACTCTAACAAAAATTGCAAACACATACACACACGTACGCACGCACGCGCAGAGAGAGAGAGAGAGAGAGAGAGAGAGAGAGAGAGAGAGAGAGAGAGAGAGAGAGAGAGAGAGAGAGAGAGAGAGAGAGAGAGAGAGAGAGAGAGAGAGAGAGAGAGAGAGAGAGAGATATCTTCTTATATCAGATCCATCAATGTTTGAAAACGTCACCGACAGTTTTGTTTTTGTTTAATGCTATCTGAAATTATCGTGAGATTCCTCTTTTCGGTCGATGAGATGATGTAAATGTTGATAATGGTATGCTCGAAACTAATTATCTCTAGGTTCCAAAGTTCTCACTGTTAATCATCTAAGACAGAAACGATTCGGCACTTGGCCAAGCTCAATGTAAGTCGTTCGAGGAAAGAAAATCCTAACAACGCAGGGCGACGTTGCCAAAGATGTTAAATTTGGAACCAAACTATTAGGAAATTATTGTGTCAAATGTAAAGAACGTTAACAACCCCTTTTGGATTTATAGAATTTATTTTTTTACTTTTTACTATTTATTTTTTAGAAGTTATTATTTACAATATGACTTAAATCAAATTCCTAAATTATATATGAATAACAATTACTATTAAACTTATATCTACAGAAAACACTTTTTCGGTTCTTTAACCCATATATTCTCAAATTTTATTAGGATTATGCTAATCGATCTTTATTCACACATTAATAAGTGAAATGCATGAAAATATGACCATGAACTCGGAGTGCGGTGAAATAAGATTTTAAGATTTTTGTATTGGTCCAAAACTTAAACCTACTATGACCTAAAACTTATAAATTTAACCAAAATTTATTGGTAAAAACATAACTTATATCTTCGGTAAACTCAGAGCCACAATCAAAATGTCACTGTTCCTGCACTTAGAGAAATTAAGTCCTTCTATAAAGTTAAACCTACTCACAAATGATCTGCCATTTAAAATTGAAACACACAGTACAAATTCTTCCTTACTAGATTCTCCTGACTGGCATACTACGATGGCCTCACGATAAAAAAACTCAATATATAATTAAAGAAATCTGCCAGTCTGATATCAGGATGTTCCAAACTAAGGAAACTAAATTCTTCCATTTTGAAATTTATTCTATGTGGTTCACCTGACGCATTATATCCATCTTGTGTGCGCATTTAAAACACACACATTACAACAGATACGCATTTAATTCACTTGGTTTGGTTTTGAATTGGATGAACTGTAAATTGCTAATCATTGTCCCGCTCCCAGCTATACTGAGCAATGATTCTTTATCTATAACAGTATATTCGTTTTTATTGTTCAAACAGAATCAAATGACGCTATTATCCGCCTGAAGGTAAGAAATTCCCTGAGCTACAGGTCATGCAAATTGAAAGCCGGCGAGACAGTATAAAGGTGGGATAGGCGTAATAAGCAGGTACCCTTTTCACAAAAGGACCTGTCCTTCCATGAAAACCGTCGTCACAGAAGTGGAGAGGAAGCCCAGAGCCCCTTGTGGCCCAGATCCCAGTTTCGTCTCGGATAATTTATTCCGATTCGCCTCACCTGTGCATTTCCTTGTCCTATTTAGACACCCGTCGCCCATCGAGGGCAATTATATAAAGCTTCAAAACTTTTCGGAGTAGCGCAAGATTTTTTTCCACCGACTTTCACCAGATTTGGCCGGAAGAGAGTGCCGGAAGCTTTAAAAAGATAGGCGATTTGAGAGACGAAGGAGGTCACAAGAAAAAAGGACAATAGTATCATATCCTACATGAAGATATCAAAATAAAACAGGCAAATATAAATCGTATCATATTCTTCTTAAAGATTGGAATTGTAATTTGGAATATATTTAATACATAATTTTACGTACATTTTGTAAAAATTGAATAAAAGGGGAAATGTCTAGGACATTATACATCATTGAGGCAGAGGATTTAAATATTTTACAATTTTTGCTAATTTGCCATAAAGAAATAATGAACAGTGGTGAAAAATTATTTTACAATTCACTTCTAGTAAGTTAAATAAATTATAAGTACAATAGGCTTAGGACACAGCGCCTTTGTTTGGCTAGAATTGTATATCATCTAAGTTAAATAATTACACATTTACTTCAAGAGATAACCATTTACATTAATAAATTAATAAATAAGCAATTTACTAATAATTACATATATTATAAATTATAAATCATTGAATAGACGTTTATAAGTTTAATTACAACACATTTACTTTAATAATAATAATATCATAAATTAATTAATAAATAAGCAAGTTAATAAACAGTTACTAATTATTATAAATTATAATCATTGACTGGACTTGCATAATATTTAATCAAATAATTACTCATTTCTTTGGTAAATAAATAAATAATCTTAAACATTTAACGTACAATGGTAAAGAGAAAAGTCAAATTAATATAAATGAACTGCTTTAATTTAATTGTGGATATCATTTTTTACCCCCAAAATAATTACGTACAAATACTTCTCTTATATAAATGCAAAAATTTTATTCAAAAAATCTTTAAGATATAAAAGTAAAAGTATCAATAAGGGGGTCGTTATCGTCTAATTTATTTCCTTAGGACTTTATATTTTCTGACCGTAAAAAACACGACTTTGCAGAGAGGAAAAAAAGACTTAAAGAAAAGCGCCAAAACTCAAAGGGCGAGGTAAGATGAAAGAAAGGATTATCCTAAACAAATCTCAATCATTCTCCCGAGCGGTTTTATGGGCGTAGCCTGAAACAAAAACTGTCATCCTGCAGAACTTAGGCATATTTTGACAAAAGACTAAATCTATTAGACAGTTAAGCCTGTCGAGCAGTAACTACAAAATCCAGGAAGGAAAAACATAAAAAAACTAGGTTCCTATATAACAGTATAACAAGGAGAAGTTACTGAAAATTATTAGGATGAAGGAAGGAAACGTTGGCTCTATGAATGCAATATAACGATAGATATTTTAACAATGACAACCCTCTTTGAAGAACAATGATAAAACAAAATCTTATTTTATTTCAAAAATCAGTGAAACAAATTCACATTTGCTCCATGTTATGCTAAAAACTGTTAGAACAATAACAAATAAATTCGACAATTTTACAAAACAAAATATATTCTTTCAGACTTGTGTTTACCATTACAGGAGCTTCCTACTCAGAAAAATTTTTCCACAACTGCACGCCTTTACCATTGTCGATATGGTTAACCGTACACGACTCAAGTAAAAAATATTAAGTTGCCGCCAGAATTTATTTGAAAAGAAATAAATGCAGGACTGAATTAACATGAATAGCATACATTTAGAGCAGACGAATAAGCAAACTTTAATTTTCTTATTAAATCTCACATCTCCAATTTCCAGGAATTGTTATAACTTTAACTTTACACACAAGACATTTACCACCCGATTCTGGGTTCAAATCCTGGCATTGCCAATTTGAATTGATAATAATTTGATGAAAGAAACAAAAAGATATAAGTTGTTTGAGCCCTTGCCCCCAGGACCAACGGGTAGTTGGACGTTAAGCCCTCATGTATGACAGGAATTACATTTAATAGTTTTTTCTTGTTTTACAAGAAAAAATAAACTTGGCGTAGTTATGTTAGCAGAACGAATAATTACCTTTAAAAACAAAATATCATGGGCTCAAATGAATATTATTGGTGGGGGAATGAAAAATTACCTACAAGTAACGGAACCAGAGGTCGAAACCAACTGGATACTGTTCGATGAGGAAAATAAGCGAGACTTGGCGCACGTCGATACGTGCGGAACGTGTAAACAGAAAGCAGAACAGAAGGGTTACGACCTTCTGCGATGGCCGGTGAAAGTCTTCTTTTGCTACTATGCGGTGCCTAGGACGAACTGAGGGTTATGTCTTATTGGAGGAAAAATTATAATAATATCTATCGCAGGAATGGCTTATGATGAGTGAAAATATTTAAAAGGTTCCCATTTAAGAATTAGAAAGCTAAATAATTACCTGTGAAATATTCACTTTTTCCTCTTCTTTTAACCGTTCAGGTGGCATAAACCGCCGAAAAATAACATGAAAAATCACCACTTTTAAGTATTTTACCTACAGTATGATGAAAAAGTTAGTTTAAGTAATAATTATTAATAACTGACTAGTAATAATTACTTCTTTGTATAATTATAATTACTGTCAATTCACGCAGGGATTTTTAACGTCTACAAGGTAAGGAAACCGCCCATAGACTCTAGGAATGTTTTTTTTTTATAAACCTATAAGACCAAATTTAGTAGATTTAATTAATAGCCTACAAAATAATGAAAAACTCCAGTTAGAGTAAATAGTTATTTCATTAGCCAACATAACGTAAAATGGAAAAAAGGGGCAGAATTCTGGTAAGCTTTAATACCCACACTACCGTTCAGGATGATGAAAAAGCTGAAATAAGGATTTTTTTAATAAGGTTTTGTAGTAATAGCCAGCAGTATGATGAAAAAGCTGAACAATTTGCCTAAATGTATGACATTTTTCCCTCATTTTGTAGGTTATTGCAAAAATAACATATACATTATAAGTACAATACTACATAAGAAAAAAAAAAAAAAAAAAAAAAAAAAAAAACTATTTGACTATATTTCACATCTCGAATTACTTCCAAGGGAAAAATGTTATATTTATAGTGTATAAACATAAAAATAGATAAAGAGTGTCTGTTATAAAAATAAATAACCTGCGAGATAATGAATAAACTATGAGTCAGAGTATAGTAAGTAAATATAAGAAGTAAAGCACTTCCTGTCATACAGGTGGGCGTAATGTAACTACTCTCTGAGGCAAATGCATATTACACTTTTACTACCCTATAAGGTGAAAAATCCTGATGTCATTGGGTTTTAAAAAATAATTTACGAAATACGAAAACAATTCAGTTAAAGTAAATAGACATGTTTTGTACAGCATGTAAGCTTCTATGAATTATCGAATTACAATATTAGAAGAAACGTTGACAAAATTTAAAAAAAAGATTGAGAGCGAGTGCGAGAGAGAGAGAGATAGAGAGAGAGAGAGAGAGAGAGAGAGAGAGAGAGAGAGAGAGAGAGAGAGAGAGAGGAAGAGAGATAGAGAGAGAGGGTGGGGGGAGATGGAGGGATGGAGGGAGAGGGAGAGAGATGGAGAAGGAGAGAGGGAGAGAGAGGGAGAGAGAGAGGGAAGGGGNAGAGAGAGAGAGAGAGAGAGAGAGAGAGAGAGAGAGAGAGAGAGAGAGAGAGAGAGAGAGAGAGAATTTGGTATAATATTGTTAACAAACGGTACGAGGTCGTTTAATAAATATTATTAGTGTTACAGGTTAACGTTATGTAAATAAGTTGTTCACTTGTCCGATATATTCTTTTGTCAGTCAAACAATAAAAGTTAAATTATTCGTACACCCATACGGAATGTTCAGTGTCAGAGAGAAGCAAAACAAAAGGCAACTTTCCCCCGATCAAAACGGCTGTTATGCTTCTGGTTATCATCCAAGCATAACCATTCATAACGTTTATAATATATTTACAAGAGAAATGGAGAGAAAATAAAGCGGGAAAAAGCCACCCACTTTTATGACTAGGCGGTTTAACAAACCCCCGTCAGATTATCATAGTTCGCCTGAGGTAATAATTGTTTGATAACAATTATAAAGTAGATTATTATACAAAGCAGGGTATGCTTCGGGGCTGTATTTACGTTTCACTACCCGAATAGCATAGAATTTCTTCAAATAATAGATCATCTGACACGAGGTGACGTGGCTTATTACACGTCCTGTAAATTAGTGATAAACAACGCGACTTGGTGATCCAATTTACGTCAAAAACAATTATAATTTGTTTCATCTTTGATGCTATCAATTCATCAACAAAGTGCTCAACGGACTACACATCCAATTACCATTACACAAATCATGAGTAAATAATTGCCATTGGCTGATCTAATATTTTCTGATACTCGCGACGAAAATGTTAGGTAACGAAGTTCAATGGATTTAACACTATCAATGAAAAAATGGATTTTATTTGGATCTTTCAGAAATAATTAACATTAATTCGTCTGAAACTATGATCAACAGAAAAACTACTGAGACATATTACATTTAAGTATTTGAAACAAAGCACTAAATACCACTTAACAATTGAAACCAAAACTAAAATAATCAAATGTTCCATTTTACATTCAATTTAATAAAAAAATCTGTTATTTTTACTATTTATCAATTATTATAATTATTAACATAAAACTTAAACGAACCATTACGCGTTTTTTTCCCATCGTCGGCTCCTTTCGCCTCAAAGAAGCCGACTCCTCATATAAAAATGTCTTTCTATCCTGATTTCCTTCCTCACCCCTTCAAATTCCAACGTATTATATTCATAAAACAGCAATATCTCATTGGAACTCTCAACACGACTCACAAGAATGACACATATACACGGAAAACAAACACTTTGAGTGAGTACGAATACTTTGATTGAATTTAAAATTTTCTAGCATTGTATAAATTCACAATTTTTTTCCACATCCTACATGTATTTGTAAAATTCTAAAAATGTTCATAAATCCCAGACCCAGAAGATGATCTCAATAAAGATCGAAACGTTGGCACGATAAAGAAAATGTTTTTCCAAAACCTACGTTACACTAGACCACATCTCACGATCTCCGAATAATCATTGACTAACGGTCACTAAACCGCACACATAAATCTGAAATTTGACATTTTATTAAATTTTGTCACTTTTAATTTTTATAAGTATCTTTAAAGTTTAGTAAATATTAAAAAATCATTATCCTAATTAATATTTTACCTTTTCAAGTATGTATTTATTATGTAATTCAAATGTTGTCATTCTTGCTTAAAATTCAAAGGGTATATTATAGTATTTTAGGTAACGATTTTTTTAACGTTTTAGAGGTACATTCTACAAATAATTGACAGATGTTCCCCCTGTTGAAGAATGTATCATAATGATCACACCTGGACATTTGTGTCATTATCCATCCCACTTTACCATGTTCTTGGTTCATTTCAAGAAGTATGATTTCCAATTTTGCTCGTCAGGTTGGACATCAAAACGATCTCAACAATACCTCACGATTAGAGTTGTTCGATATAGTTAATTATTATTAATAAGAATATTTATACATTCAAGCACAATTGGACGAGAGTCATTTATGGGTCCTACTAGTAACGCGGCGTGTTGAATCGATGGATATTTATGTATATATTTTTTAACATTTTCTTAACACTAAGTCATTTGTAAGGATGTTTTATTATATTTCTATGTTCAACAACTGTCGGTTGCTAGATGTTTTTAATTATATTGTCATAGGATATCATCGTGTATGGGAATATCTTCACTTACGTCGCCTAGTGTACAATGAAGTAATTTTTTGCAGGTAAAACTCGTAACATCTGCAATATCGGCGCTATATATCTAGGGCTACACCTGGACAAAAAGCTAATATGGGAAACATATTAAACGGTAACGAATGTAAGCACTGTAACATCTCCTCTCGAGTAAAACCATTCCTATCCACGCGAAGTTACTCATTTACATAATGATCAAAGTCCTATCTGGCAATACAGCCACGGCATCCGTTCACAAATTTAAGCTATGCAAACTATTGAGAACAGTATACACCGGTTAATAACGAATGTTCCGTGGTATGTTCGGAACCAAACTATTAACAAAGAGTGTGTTTCCAACGTTAAGATCAAGAACACCTACAGCCGATACCACCGGTCCATCACGGCGCACCCTCACCAACTGACGCAAGAAATTGCCCAGAGCCAACAAAGGCCCAAGATCACAAAGACGATTGAAAAGGAAGAGACACTCCGACGATTTTGTACCATAATTAACTAATAAACATTTAATAAAAATTATTACAAGCTATGGTTACCATTACTGTGTCGTACCTAAACGTAGCTATGTATCTTCTTACCGGCCACCTTTGTTTCAATATTATCAATGTCCATTTTTCTTTGGCCTAACTCTCAATAATTACCGTAAAAATTTATTATTTGAATCTCTAGTAGTATATAATGTACGTCATTATTATTTACTTTTACTTTAGTTTAGTTTAGTGCATTAGACGCTGATTTGACGTTCAAAAATTTTTCCCTTGGTTAGCCATTTATGTTCGGATATCAACAGCTATCCTGGCGTTTAGGGTCGAGATTGGCATCAGGCGAAATAGGAAAGCAGGGGCCGTATGGTAGAAGTTATTGAACGGGAATGGGAATGAATCAACTCACTTTCCTCCAGCAGTGTTTTATTTCAATTAGTATTGTTTACTTCGGTGCAAACACCATTAAGTTTTCCTATTAGGGCTGCCCCGGTTCCAAACGACACCGCAGACGCAAGACGAGTAATTCAGAGAAAATTGTGGCAACAAGTCGGGGGACGTTTGGAATTGGGCCGAGAAAGAAGTAAACAGCTGCCAGTTTGGGCATTGACTTTTCATTAACTCCCGGATCAAGATAAATCGAGGGTCTTAGCCTATTGTAGAGAAAAACAGAGTGAACGGCCACCAAACGAAGGAACGGACAGGTATTCTTCTTTAAAAATCAATTCGACCAACGATTTACTTTTTACACCAAAGTAAACATCCTTGTCAACTAACATACTCAACTTTTCAACTAACAAATAGGGCTGGGGTTTTGTGATTTCCCGCGAGATTTACCCCTCGGCCCGCGTGGAATCTTTTAAAAATTTTACTCCAGTATTTTGCGTAGTGTGTATAATTCAACCCGCCAATTTAACCGGCAAATGGTCAAAATACAAATAATGAGCATAACTATAATTGTAAACATAATGTGAACATAATCGGTGTATAAAACTTAAAAAAACGACTTTCATTATAATTTCATCAAAACTTGCAAACTAGTATTTTGCTTCTCCTGCATGTGACTATGAGCGTGAACAAATATCATAAATTGGGCTACATTGTAATTTTTTTATTATACAAATACCCACGAATTTTAAGTATTTATTTAGCGGAATATGTAAAACCTTGAAATATCAAACCTTATTTCTACGGCTGCAGATGGGTGCGTTGCATTATTTCAACGGTTTGCTTACGAAAAACACAAAATGTCTTAATCGTAAAGAAAAAACGTTGAAATTTCGTGTTAACTTTACAAGTTTTTTAGATTTTTTTAAATAAAAATACAATTTACAAATGTAACATTAATATTACAATTATAATATTAACCGTTAATGAAATACGAGATAACAAATGAATTAGACATTGGACTGTAATTATGTTTAACATTGGATTTCTTAATCTGAGAGACCTTTGAAAGCAAATAATAGTAATAATTTTAGAAACAATAATATAATTCATAAAACTCGATAGAAGCTACTATTTTTCTTCTTCGATTGTTGATCTTTGCTATTGTTAATTGTTATCATTTCACGCGACCCTGCTACATAAGCAAATAATCAGAAAGCTTTATTACAAATGCGAACAAATCGTAAAAACATTTATATGAAATAAAATATTCAAGGCGCACAATATTATGGTCAGGAGTAACATCACTAAAACAAATATTTTATTAACAAAGATGAATAAAGTACTCAATAATGGTCATTTATGTTCACAATGCCTGAATTATTTTTCTTAAATTTTCTTGATAAATCACGGTCAAGAATTTTTTTTTTGTTCTTAAAACGAACATAATGAACTTTGAAAGCATTCTTGTCGTGTAATGGAATGTACACAAAGAAGTAAATATTCGTGAACGGTTTATGCCACAAAGCCGGGTGGTTACATAGAAAAAAATATTTCCCTCAAAACCACCGCTCCTTAAAAAATCTTTATATAACCGCATACTTTTAATTTATACGGAGGTAGTGTGTCCGTTGTAAACTGTAGTTTTCACACGGACGAACAAATACAATATAGGAATTTTAAAAAACGGACGCACAAACTCAGGTGAGGCCGCTATTTTCTCAACGATACGCAACCGAACCGAATGATTTTTCGCACGTTTCGCTCAACTACTATTAAAAATGTTTAGTGAGTGTCAGAGCATTATCCCTCGCGACGGACCAGTCGAATGGTTAGGAAAAGTTAAATGGGAGGGAGAGTTACTCATATATTTTAATTCGATTATTTATTTACAACTGCATTCAAACATGCAACAAGCAAAAAAATTTATACTGTTATTATATTGTGTGATCATGCACATAAGAGTGTATGCACCGTCACACAAAAGGGCTTATAAAGCATAAATGGCGTCCATCCAGTGAACACGGGGAGATCACGTGACAATTATCCTTAACAGATGTTGGGCAACTAAGTTCTCGCGACGAGGATTGGCGCATATGTTGAGGATGACAATTCGCGGATTAAGGGGTTTGAGTGATCGGGTAATTTAGAACAAAACATTTTCAAACAGAATTGGGCAAGGTCTGCTACGAATGGGAGTTTTATGGGATGGTTAGGGATGTTAAGAAGACCCGGGTACCTTACCCTCTCAAATGCCTGACATATGTCCAAGAAGAAACCAGGGCGGTTCTGCTTCGAAGGCAGTGGCAACGGTGTCTTCAACGCGATGAGCATGATGAATAATCGAATGATAACTCTGAAAGCTGGATTGGTGATTAGGTATAATATTGGGTGGAATTTCGTTATAAAGGCGGTTTGTCTGTAAGCACTGGAAAAGTAAATGGGTTTGTTTGGTGAAGGAATGAATAACCTTTGCTAAAGAGAATTTCCATAAGGGAGGGGAAGTGCAAAGGTCAGCGTTGAAGAGATATGTTATGAAAATGATAGCTTTTTTAGGAAATTAGTGTAATAGTTTTAGAGTATTAACCAGAACTTTTTGTTTTCCGGAGGTTACTGATCGCCCGCTTGATTTCTCTGGGAGGAAATGGGTTAGGAGGAAGGGAAAGTTGTAGGGTTCGCGAAGTTCGTTGAGATATCTGTGGACTGCGTCATCTATTTCTGAGTTGAAAAGTGAATTTGTTTGATAAACACTGTGCTTAGATTTGGGCTTTATCTCCGTTGGATTTAGCCAGTAATCCGTCTATTCGTTCTAGAGGATGAGATGTGTTTTTGCATTTTAGTATTTTCTTAGTCACAATCCATAATGTTCATATGTGTTGAAGTAATTGCCACTAAGTAGGTAAGCGATGCCAACAGGCCTTGCTTGACGCTTTAGTGTTATAAGTTGTCTTAGATATGTTGTGTCTTAGATATCTTAGTTAGTGGTAGATTGTAAGGTAAGGTGTATGTAGTCGAACGGCAGATGCTTTGCTGTACGTAGTTAGTTATTCTACGCCGTTGTCTAATTGCTGTGATCTTTAATTGTACATTAAAATTCAATTTATCTTCCAGAGCATTTCGAAATAGTATGATTTATAGTAGTAAAAGGCTAATTTGAATAAGTGAATGTAAACGAGGGTTATGCATACGTATAACACAGCTTAAATTTTTGTATTTAAATTATTTTAACTTAGTTCCCCATAAATCATTTTTTTATTATGTATATATTTTGAAACAATAATGGAAAATTGTTTTAAGGATCCATCTCCAAAAAAGGCCAACTTATTCTCTATTATTGGATATAGGACGCTAAGAAAACCTCGACAAATTCATAAGGGCAGAATCGATGTACGGAGCAGAACATCAAGGCAGTTAACGTAGGCAAATAGACTGCCGTCCGGGGGTGTTGAACAATGGCTGGAGGGAGAATAGGAAAATACTAGGTATTAGTCATTATCGTCTGAGTTATAGGAAGTATATGTTCGCCCCAGTTAGGAGGGGTTGAAAAACCCCACCGACGCCTCCGACGGAAAACAGATATGCCACAGTACCGTTGTCAAATTTCACGTGAATCTGCGAGGTTCGGCGATCCAAAATTCACTACCAATCTAGCACCACATAAAATAAAATAAAAATAAAAAGATACACGTACCACCACCAATTAATATGGAAATAAAATAGTACTAAAATGTCTCGTTTGTGGGGTTATGGAAATAAACGATTCCACAATTACTACTAATCTTTTAGCAGCTGTGAATCTGAATGCAGCAAATTTGTTGGACTGAATCCACTAAATCATTTTACCAGTCTATAATATGAGTTTTATTTTGCATAAAATATTGAAAAAGTTGAATACCTCTCATAGTATATTCTTTATCTTTATGACTCAATCTCTTATTTTTTCATCTATCATGGTGTACATGATATGAAATATTGATATTAAAAGATTGACACTTGATCATTCCTTCTACTCTACTTATTACCATGGTTTTAGATATTTTTCAACGACTACAGTCTAGTAACGACTACAGGCCATCTTCAGTATGAAAACAAACACACACACACACACACACACACACACACACACACACACACACACACACACACACACACACATATACACGTACTACCTGTTACACTACTGTTACACACTTGCAGGCATTTTAATTTAGACCGACTACAACAAATGTTCACGGAATGTAACTTCTTATGTCTTTATGAAGTCACCTGCATTGGAGCAGACTTGCATGTTATCCGATTTATCTCGCCTTGGATAGACTTTAATTTTATTTAATTGTTCAAAGGTGATAGTTTCTTCCTAGCATGGATTGGATAGTACAACGTTGTTGTATTCAGTTGTTGATTGTAAACTACAAAATTGCAATTATCAACGGATTTGCGATTCGTCTTGAATGTCCTTGGTCCTTTGCCTGCCGCCTTCACTCTGTATAAAGGACTTGCAACCTGGTCGGCCAAATTGGTTGATTGACCCCCTCCCTTTCCAGAGCACGCAAACCAAGTTAAGCGACGGGATAATTGGAAAAGAGAGGAACCCCATTTCAGTGGCCATGGCAACAACTTGTAAATCCCCGGATGATAAGTGAGTATAAAACATTTTACATCGACTAGTGCCGGCCGGTGGCTAAATTACGTACACTATTTTGGATCACGTCATTCAAGCCGGATAATTATTTTTAAGTGGGCTCATCCTTTGGTTTCATTGGCTAAATCCGCATCCACGCTTTGTAAAGAAGTAAAATAGAGCAATGCTAAATTCAGCTGCATTCTGTATATATACCTGTTTGAAACGCATAATGCCATATAAACGCCCCATTGTCCTGTTGTTTCAATCGCGTACGTAAATATTGATTTTGAAGACAATTCGTTACAGGTTCCGCAACTCTGGTTGTGAATTATCCACATGCAAATAACCGAATAAATAACATGGTCAAACGTGTTACAAAATTATACAAACACGAGCAATAAGAAAAACACGATTTTAAAATTTACCAATGCAATAATCTCCCTCCAGTTTTTTAACTTCACCTTGCAAAAAAAATTGGAAGTGAACGTTCGCATATCAATCTTCTAATTTCGTTTATTTTTCTTTGATGTAGATAATAATTACCCCACCTACGAAAATTGTGTACATTTGAGTAATTTTGAGCCCTCTGAATAGCAAATCCTTAGAGAGTCCCGGCTTATCTTTTTTTCTGAAATCTCTTTTAAAAAATCTCTTTTATTTTTCTCTATTCGTCAATTATGTTGATCCATCTCAGGAGTTTTGTTTGAAAGTCATTTTGACCGAAAAACTGAACAACAAATTTAAAATAATAAAGCAAAGCTGGAAGTTATTAGATAGTTTAGCTTTTTTAACATATTCTGCAAGATAGATGTTGAAAAAGGTTGCGGTAAGATTGTGAAAGAAAAAAGGATCGAGGTAAATAGATAAGCAGAGGGAAAGGGGGAGTGCAATACTATCAATTAGTACATATTAAGTAATGTGCCACACTAGTTGACCATTCTATGCTATCTACTAACATTTAGTTATATTGTTGTGTTTTGTCAAATATATAAAGAATTATAGCTTAAAATTAATTTTGATCAATCCATTAGAGTTATAGAGAATAGAGTTAACCACACTATATCCGGCATGATCAGCATGCTGAGCATCTGGCATGATTTTCATTGGTAGTATGCCATTGCATCGTCCAGGAAGGTCGAAGGGGTGGGCATTTGGCGCTAAGGGCGCAATTCCTGCGATGTTAGTCATCCGGATCATGCTATTGTGCCAGGGGCCTCTCCTACGCCGGGCAAATTGGACGGCACCCGCACAATTGGCGATACAATTTGGTTCCACGTGAGCGAATGGCCGACTTATTGGCTTTTCCGTTGTGCAACGATAAGCCGGGTCCAGACAAACGATTTGAATTGCTAACTGTTATTTACCATTGTCGCCCAGCGAGGCGCGTTCCAGATTTCAAAACGGTCCAAAAGGTGATGGCGGGGCCGGTCGAATTGAACGAGGCAACTAAAATCCCGTTCGAATACAAATATTTAGCGAATGTATTTTCACTCACAATACAGGATCTACAAAAATAAAACTTGAATCGACCAGTGAATTTTAAAGACTGGATTCTGTCTTACTTTGATTATTTCGATAATAATGAAGGAATTGCTTAATAATAAGAAATAATGATCATGAATGCAGAGTAAAGCGAAACCAAAACTTGTCACTAACACACTTACATCTGATCATTACTGGTCATACCCAAGAAATTAATGAAGCAATATGTGTTAGAAAGGCATTTTTAATACAAGCAAATCACGCCTAATAATTTTACAGGTGAAAAAACTCAACAGGACCAACCGCTAAAGATTGGGAAAACCACAAACCGTCTAACCGGAACATAAAGTGAGAATGAAGAAAACGAGATGTCCAGAGACGATAAACTGCTCACAATCGCAACAATGTTATAAAATATTTATTATATTAAAATTATTTGGTTTAACGTGGTGTTACAGTAAAAACAATGATGGAAACAGCTGCAATGGCGAGGCAATTCATCATAATTTGAGTTTATTTAATAAGATAATTTGGAATTTGCTATAATTTGTAGAGTATTTTAAAGTTCACCAACCCTTTAGTAAAAACCTTGAAAATGTTCAGATTGCAAATATCTTTTAAATATATATTTGTGGCACAGTAAATATGATATTATACAATTACATATATTATTTTACCTTCAATATACAGATTGCACTTCTGCAAACGGTCATTTCCAGGCCGTAATAGGATGTTAACAAATTTATACCTATGTAAAATATTTCAAAATGTTGAAGGAATAAATAAAGCATTATTATTATTGTTATTATTCAGATTGCACTTATTTTATTTGTTTCAGTTTTCGCCTTAAGGAACATCGATCATATGGAAAATAGAACAGTGATTAGAAATCCGTTGGGCAGAAAAACGTGTCATCACAATTGCATAGACTGAAAATGATATTTAGAGTTTTCTTTGGTTTCGGATATAGACTTCCAATTGTCTCAGGTTTGCGTAACGATTACGCACCATAACGATCCCCCCCCCCCCGAAGGAAAAACTTATATAACCCAGATCACGTGAATTGGAAATGTCAACAGAACTTGACAAAAGCTGAGGTAATTAGAGACGGTGGCGGGGGATAAACTTCCTGTTAAAACCGGCCGTTTAATTAAAACTCGTCCGCGTACTGTTCCAGAGCCGAAATTTTCTTTTGATACAACCATCACCGGCAGTGATTATACAACTCCACCTCCACGATGCTAATGGACGAGTTAAAACGTGACTATGGTGGGATTTAACAGAAAGATACATTCTCTGATCCTTTTGGAAAAATTGGACGGAAGCTTACAGATTTAGCAATAAAAAAGTTTTATAAATCATTTTAAAGAATGCTAGCTGCATGTCCTGGAACCAATGGGTCCGCTAGTTTTAGTTTCTTTGAATAAAATTTAGAGGCACGAAGGACCGATGGTATTTTAAGTCGTTCATCCGAAACCTGGAATTGGATTAAGGCTAGGTCTACGTTTTTGAAGCAAGTAAACTCAATTTTTAAAGCAAGTCAACTCACTACTACGTTTAAATACTCAATAAAGCTACAAAAAAACATCCCCAACCAAATATAATCCAGTTTACATAGGCATTTCGGGAAAACATCAAGACGCAATCAAATTATCATCAATTTTTTATACAGTAAATTCACTAATTTCGTGGTCCGCTTGACCAATTAATACATTAGAATTAATTAGGGTTTTCAGTTGACATAAAAAAAGTTAATGGCACGGGCGGAATTCGAACCTTCGGCTAGATACGCCGCTGCTCTACCACTTGAGCTATCGAGACCTCGATCCTCTCGGACATCAACTTCTTTTCATCTCAACTAAAAACCTTAATTAATTGTAATGTATTAATTGGTCAAGCGGACCACGAAATTAGTGAATTTAATGATTAAAATGAAGNTATATATATATATACATTGTTATAAACCTCGATTAAATTCATCGTATTTATATGTGTAACTAGAATATCATTTATGTTTATTGTTATTAAATTATTACATTAAAATATTAATCGACAGAAGAACCTTTTAACTTCATGACTCTTTCACCCAACATAAGTGTCCGATCTGTCAGCACAGATGTACGTCGTATAAAAATTACTATTGTACGATCACCTAATGTGCATAATTGTGCGTTGTGTAACACTATTGCACGATTCACACCTCGCAGCTTTGTAATTATACGACCGAAGTTATAAACTGCATGAGCTATGCTAACTGAAATGGTTCACCAAGGTTTTACAATAAACTATTTTTAACCGGTGGTTTATTATGTCTTGATGACTAAGATTCTCAGCGAATGGGCGAAAGCCTGAATAAACAAAGATCTGAGAAAAAAGGTATACAAATCTCTCTTTCTAATTCCTACCTCAAACGATACTGATAAGAAACTGTTAACAGGTTTGAGTATGTGTATGCAGAAATTTGGATATACGAGGAAGCTTAGGGATCGACTAAGTATTACAATATTTAAAGATTACTAAGTTTTCAATCCAAACTTTTAAGACTCCCCCTTCCTGCGTAAACAATAACAAACTTCACAGAGATCTTCACATGCCAACTGTTTTTTCATCTATCGAAACATATTTCCGACGTATTCACAGTAATTTACAATATCACACTAACACACAAATAAGATCACTACATTACCCACAATTACACGTAGGCGACTGAAAATAATATGGATAACCTCTTTAATGATTAATACCATATCATATTATCTACATAATCTTTATTATTATTATATTTTTATGCTTTATCTCTTATTATTATCCTCTTATCTTTTTTATTATTATCTATATATTCATCCAGAGCGGCTGCCAATGGGTAACATTCTTAATAACGCCCGTTATCACACAATCACAAATTTAAATTCAATCTGACGGTTGTGTATAATATATGTACCATTGTAGATGGAAATATATGAGGTTAAAAAAATTAATAGAAAAACGAATATGGAGACGAAGGATATGTCCAATTTGTTATACATATTGGATCTCAATCGCAAAAGAAGATATAGATATTTCATATGAAAAATGTCAATATGCGTTAGACATTTTTTTTTTTTTTTTTTTTTTTTAGATTTAGTCAATTTACAATATTGAGTTGTCAAAGGACAAACCATATAACCTAACAATAAGAACGGTTTAATCAATTTCACAATCATTAAAGTAATAATTTATCCAAATATTATTCAATAAAATGACTTGGCTAGTGCAAATTTTAATATCGACAGCACCAATTTCGATAAAAATAAATCTTCAATACTTTTACCATTATGATCTTTAAGAAGAGCGATATATTGAGACGTATTCGAGGGTCTGCGGGCAAGAACCTAGCATGAGTGAATTTGGTCGTTTCTGATCTTTGTGTTCTGCCTGTATTTAAAAGTGTTAGTCTTTCAGAAATGTTCTCTTTGCGCCATTCTCAGTGCTCGGTTTGTTATAGGCAGATCAAAATAATTGGAGACGACCAAGCTGATATAGTTCAAATATTAAATAATTGTGTATTAAATATGAAACACCATTATTCGAAGGAAAATGGTCGATCCGGCACAATCTCTAAATTTCAACAATGCACATTTTATAATAGTTGGCACTTTGTTTTCTTAACTTCGACATGTTATTCTTTATGATATCATATTTTCTAAAAATAATTTAACTTTCGGTTTGATTGCTAAACTCGCCTGAAGGGAATTTGTGTACATGCCAAAACAAAAATAAATTGCACTTGTAATTCTCGTTAACCAAATAACAGTTTCTATCTATCGGTTTGTCTAATTTTTAGTTCACATTGTTAAGCTGTATTGATGTATAAATAAATATTTATATACACATACACTAATTATTATAAGTATTAAACTATTCATTTCATAGAAAATGAAAAATTCTACTGTTTTATTTGAATTTTTCCAGTCCACTATTCTGACAAGATGATTTGCATGACAATTAAATAAACTGTTTTCTTTTGAATTTGACCTAAGTACCAATGACCGATACGTCGCAAAACAACAGTACGAAAAATATCATAATTTCAAGTTTCTAGACGTCTCCAAAATGTTTCTTGCGTCTTATTGATGAAAATATTAGTTAAGCTACAACAGCCTTACATAAATTATTAAAAAGTTTACTTAGGAGGGGGTCTTGGTTGGAGGACAAACGTACGCGTATGATTTATGCGTTTTGTGGTAACATTGTGTTATAATCTAAACATCATTTTGTCGTTGGCCTGAGTTGTAAATCATACTGGGCTCGGGTGCAAAGTTAATCCGAATATGTTATATGGAAAATCGCGTAAAATATCGAAGGGCCTCTAGGCCAAGTTTTGGTGATTTCCGGTAATACCTCGGCTGTTCTAGTTGAGCGACACGATTGGGCAAGCGTACGCGTCATACTATGATGAAATTTCGCTAAAATAATATTTAATTTAAATAGGTCCTTTGAGGTTATTTTAGATTTTCCCAAATAGGGTAACGCCGTTCGCTCAGCGCCATATC